>NW_022990685.1:625615-1175615 GCF_902827175.1 Gymnodraco acuticeps
AGAGATAGAGGCCTAAATGATCATCCCTAGTCCAATCCATCCAAGCATGAGCCCAATCTAAGAGTTTCATATGTCATATCCCTCTCTCTCTTAAAAACGGTGTTAACAAATGTAATAAATAATTAACTAAATGTTTTGTTATCTAGGCGCTATGTAAGGACAACATATATCCAGGACTGGGTATGTTTGCAAAGGGTTATGGGAAGAACAACGAGCCTCTCCGTGGTTACGTCCTGACCTTCTTCATCGGCCTGGCCTTCATCCTCATTGGTAAGCTGCTATCTGTTGCTGTTGCAGCTAAAGATTAAAACTAGAATGAACAGTTCATATTCATTCAAAGCTTTCTGTTGTTGCCTGTTAGCGGAGTTGAACATCATCGCTCCCATCATCTCGAACTTCTTCCTGGCGTCGTATGCTCTCATTAACTTCTCTGTCTTCCACGCCTCCCTGGCCAACTCTCCAGGTAAACCCAAAGTTGAATTGATTCAGTCTCGATGACATAAGAGTTGACTTGAAAAGGTCTCTAACTTTTTGAATACATTCTAGATCAAAGAGTCTTCTTACACCTTTGTTACACTTTTCTTTTGGCTAATTTGAATACACTCTTATACTTAAGCTGCTTTCACATGATGCGCGACTTGCTCTTTGCTCACCATTGGGTGTAGAGCCTTGCATTGAAAGTTAAGTTGATGACAGGTTCAAGTACTCGGAAGAAAAGAAAATACTCTGTTAAGCCTCAATTTTCGATTTAAGTAGGTATTTCTGATCTTACTCTGTCCCCTAAGGTGACAATGGTTTAGAGCTCTCATTGTCGTTGTTACTGAAAGTTAACTTAATGCCTGTTTTTACCATGCCTTCAGAGGATAACAAAACTTTTGTTGGTCTTGAACTTTTGGACAACATTCCCAACAATATGTTTAGTTTAATGTCGTATTGTAAAACTATATTGGTAACAAGTATATTTCTAGGGCTGCACTTGACCAGTAACATTGTTAGGATAAGGGTTCAAACATGGATTGTCTGCAAAACATGTCTGGCTATATCAATATGGTGAAGAAGTCTGCTCTAAAACGTTCTTTGTTTCAGTTCAGATTTTTCCTTGTATGATGATCTGTTTATATTTGCCTATTTTAGCATGGCTCTTTTGGTTTAATTCCCGTCTGTTAACACAGGGTGGCGCCCAAGTTTCAAGTACTACAACATGTGGGTGTCTCTGGCCGGGGCGGTGCTGTGCGTGGTGGTCATGTTTGTCATCAACTGGTGGGCGGCTCTGGTCACTCTGCTCATCGTCCTCGCTCTATACATCTATGTCAGCTACCACAAACCTGGTGAGGACAGGATGATCTCACATTTTCTTTGCTTATTACTAAGAGTAAATCTGATCAATACCAACCACTTGATGCTGCTTCCATCAATGTGTTGCGCAATGAGGCTAGTAACTGCCAACCTATACTGTGATCTGTCCAACTCTACTTCCTTTTTTATTCCACTTCATACACACTTAACATCATGTGTGCGTGTGTGTGTGTGTGTGTGTGTGTGTGTGTGTGTGTGTGTGTGTGTGTGTGTGTGTGTGTGTGTGTGTGTGTGTGTGTGTGTGTGTGTGTGTGTGTGTGTGTGTGTGTGTGTGTGTGTGTGTGTGTGTGTGGGTGTGTGTGTGTGTGTGTGTGTGTGTGTGTGTGTGTGTGTGTGTGTCCTGTAGATGTGAACTGGGGTTCGTCCACCCAGGCTCTGATCTACAACCAAGCTCTGACTCACTGTATGAACCTCACTGGAGTCGAAGACCACATTAAAAACTTCAGGTTAGCTCAATGTTCCAGATTTGGGTTTTGTTTCTGGTTTCAGAATCAGTTACAGCTTTATACCAACTCAGAAAACTTTTTCTAATATATGTTTAAAATCAAGTAGTGTGCAATTCAAGGGGCAATGTCATTGAAAATATTAGTTTTCTTGTAAACCTGCACTCCACCCTCTTAAAAAACAGTGAGAGTGCTTTGGAAGAGAGGTTGTTGAATTGAATATATTTGTCTAGTCTGCCTGACTCATCCATCGTTTATCTGATGGAGGTTTGTGCCAGTTAAATCCATGATGATGTCTGTTGTGCTGAAGTAGCATACAGATTTTAAGTGGCTCAGGAGATAGACCTGGCCCTCCCTTGGACATAATGCACTTGTCAAAATACTTTACCCCAAATTGCTCCCAATGGCACGGAACATATGTTAATGTCAACGGGTGAATGCTGACTTGCAACATCACGGCTCACAAAAGCTTCACAGACAAAAGCTTCAGTTTGAAGAAACAGTCTTTACTTTGCAAAAAGTCCGTACACTGCGGATCATTCGGACAGGGAGCCACAACAGATGAGGAGTAGATGAAAGCAGGGCCAGGAAACGTAGCAAGATCAGGTACACAAAAGATACTAAACACTAGGGGGAACACTACTGGACTGGAATGGGGACACAGACTAACTACATAGGGAGAGGGATGATGGGGAACAGTTGAGCCTTATTTGGATGATTTCTCAGACGGGGAACAATCAAGCTCAATCAAACTGAAACGAGAGGAGAGGTGAGTAACAAAATAAGACAGGAATTACAAAATGACAACATAAAGTCAACTTGCCGAGAAGGAACCTCACAGGAAAAGCGCTACACAATTGCAGTCCACTGACAATTGTAATTGTTTAGTTTCCAAAAGTGAATGAATAAACCTAAAAACTTAAACGTTTTTTTTGCCAGATTGTGGAAACAGTCTTTTTTTTTTTTGTTGCAGAATTTGATTTAAAAAGACCAACCTGTGATTTCCATCAAAACTGAAAGTGCTTTTAAAACTTTTTTTTTGCGATGTTTAAGTTCATCTTTAAATGTTTGAATTCCCCGTTCCCAGGCCGCAGTGTCTGGTGATGACTGGGTATCCAAACTCCCGTCCTGCTCTCATTCAGCTGGTGAATTCTTTCACAAAGAACGTGGGCCTCATGGTCTGCGCTCACGTCAGGACAGTATGTACACATTCAGTTCAATCTGTTACCTTCACTACCTTCTTAACATCACTGAAACACTTTCTGCATGATTCTCCTCTGTCTTTTTCCTGTCATTACCCGTTCAGGTGACCCGTCGGCCAAACTTGAAGGAGTTATCTCAGGAACATGTCCGATGTCAGCGCTGGCTCAATAAAAAACGTATCAAGGCTTTTTACACTCATGTGTTTGCTGACAACCTGAGACACGGGGCGCAATTCCTTATGCAGGTAATGAAACCTGGATCAAAATGTTATTCTTAGGTTAAGCGAGTATCTCAATCATTATTAAAAAGGTCTTAATATGTAAGTGGTAGCCTTAGTATAGGTCACATTCACACCTTAATAGTCCGTTTCTATACGCACCAGATGACAGTTTGTTACATTGTTTCATTTTTCAGAAGGTTCGGTTTGCGTTCACACAAAACTCAAACGAACTATAAACTTTAAACACAAGTCATGTGCACGGAAATGCTGTTCAACAATTGGTCAGACATTAAGGGGGTAAAAACGCAAATCCCGGCAATTTCTACCATCGCCCCCACCATGGAGCATCGGCAGGTTATTTTCATAATAATACATTTAATTTCCAAGTGCTTTTTCAGGTGCTCAAAGACGCTTTACAGTGGTGATAAAACGAGATATAATAGAATTAAAAAAATATATTAAAACAGCAACACATATAAATGAATAACAAAATATTAAAACAGCAACACAACATAATTCACAAATTAAAAGCCAGTTTGAAGAGGTGTGTTTTGGTCAGTGTTTTGAAGGTGGGGGGTCGGTGCAGTCTCTGATGTGTTGTGGAAGGTGGGGGCAGCAATGGAGAAGGCTCTGTCCCCCCAGGTTCGGTGCTTGGTTCGTGTGGGGATAGAAAGGAGGTTGGCTTCTGATGAGCGAAGGCTGCGGGAATGGGTGTGGTGGTGGATCAGGTCGGTGAGGTAGGGTTGTTGAGAACTTTGTGTGTTAGCAGAAGGATTTTGAAGTTTATTCGTTGACGGACAGGGAGCCAGTGCAGGTTTTGAAGGACGGGGGTGATGTGGTCTCTGGAGCTGGTGTGGGTGAGGAGGAGGCGGGCAATGCAGTTCTGGATATATTGCAGTTTATTTAGAATGTTGGATGATGAGCCATACAGGATGCTGTTACAGTAATCCAGTCTTGAAGTGATAAATGCGTGGATGAGGGTTTCAGCAGCCGGGAAGGAGAGTGAGGTGCGGAGGCGGGCAATGTTTTTTAGATGGAAGAAGGCGGTCCTGGTGATATGGTTTATGTGTTTATTGAATTTGAGCTGGCTGTCAAAAATTACTCCAAGGTTGCGAATGTGAGGAGAGGGGGTTAGAGTGGTGTTGTCAAGGGTGAGGTTGAAGTTCTGGGTGGTGTTGGTGCGGGATTTCGGTCCGATTATGATAATATCTGATTTGTCGCTGTTCAGTTGAAGGTAGTTTGTTTGCATCCAGAATTACATTTCTGAGAGACAGTTGGTGAGTGTGGAGTGAATTGTGGCAGTGATGGTTTTTGCGGAGATGTAGAGTTGGATTACATCCGCGTAGCAGTGATACTGAAGGTTATGGCGGCGGATGATTTTTCCAAGGGGGAGCATATAGAGGATGAAGAGGAGGGGACCAAGCACCGAACCCTGGGGGACGCCTTGGGACAGAGGAGCAGTGAAGGAAGTGCAGTTAATGATATGGATGAACTGGTGTCTGTTGGTGAGGTAGCCAGGAGAGTGCAGTGTCGGTGATGTTAAGTGATGATTCCAGGCGGGACAGCAGGATTGTGTGGTTGATGGTGTTGAACGCTGCTGTGAGGTCGAGTAGGATGAAGATGTTGAGGTTGCCGGAGTCTGAGGAGAGGAGGAGGTCGTTAGTGATTCTGAGGAGGGCTGTTTCTGTGCGGAATCCTGATTGAAAGGGTTCAAACAGGTTATTGGAGCTGAGGTGGGACTTTAGTTGGGAGGCTACAACATGTTCGAGTAGTTTTGACAGAAAGGGGAGATTCGAGATGGGCCGGAAGTTGGACATGATGTCAGGTGTGAGTCCAGGTCTTTTCAGTATGGGTGTAACAGCAGCCAGTTTGAGTGAGGGGGGGACTGATCCAGAGCAGAGGGAGGAGTTAATGATTGTGGTTATGAGTTGGGAGATGGCAGGGAGGCATTCCCTGACAAATGTTGTTGGTATGGGGTCCAGAGTGCAGGTGGAGTTCATTCCAGCCATGAGGGTGGACAGTTGCATTGGGGTCACAGGGGAGAACCGGGATAGGGGCTGTGAGGTGAAGGGGGGGAGCCAGGAGGGGAGATGGGGAGGGCTGCTGAGGAGGTCAGGTTTCTATAAATGCTGTCAATTTTGGATTGAAAGAATGAGAGGAAATCAATCAATCAATCAATCAATGTTTATTTATATAGCCCAATATCACAAATGTTACATTTGTCTCAGTGGACTTTACAGTTTGTACAAAATATCAGTATGACAATACGACACCCTCTGTCCTTAGACCCTCACATCGCACAAGGAAAAACTTCCGAAGAAAACCCACAGTTTAAAGGGAAAAATGGGAGAAACCTCAGGGAGAGCAACAGAGGAGGGATCCCTCTCCCAGGACGGACAGACGTGCAATAGATGCCGTGTGTAAATTGAAAAGATAATACATTTGCAACATAGGTAGTCCAAATGTTTGGAAATGCATGTGTGTATAATAGGAAGATGAATCCACGAGGATATCCATCCAGGACCTATGATCCAGGACCACAGCCACGACTCAAGATCCAGGGCTCGCGATCCAGGACAGAGGAGCGCAGGATCATCCATGACTCCGGATCCCGGCGTATATAGACACCAAAAGAAAGACATTTGGGGAAGCTGGGTTAATCGGAACATGAGAGTACACAGGTATAGACAGAGAGAAGGAAGAAGTAAGATGTCCCCCGACAAACTAAGCCTATATCAGCAAAACTATTGCACTGTTGCAAGAATTGCACTGTGCGGTTGTGAAGGATGGGGTGGTGTTGTCACAGGGTTTAAAGAGTGTGCTGATGGTGGAGAAGAGAGCCTTGGGGTTGCTGGAGCCGGAGTGTATCAGTCGTGAGTAGTAGTTGGACTGGGCTGCTTTGAGCGCATTATAGTACTGTTGTAGGTAGTCGGTGTAGGCATGGAGATTAACTGTAAGCATGGTTTTCTTGTGAAGACGTTCCAGTTGGCGTTTTTATGATTTCATTTGGCGGAGTTCGGGGGTGTACCAGGGAGCTGAATGTGTGAAATATTCATGCTGCTGTTAATCTGGAGAGCATATCAACAGACTCTAGTGGACGGCACATATGATTATTTAATCAGACAACGTGTGTTAAAAAACATTTTAACACATAATGAGAGACGTTCTGCAGTCAGGAGGAGATTATATCTCACACAGGCTCTGCCCTCTACTGGACTCTATGGGTACCACCTCTCAACCATACCATGCAAGCATTCACCTGCTGAGACTTCTATAAATGTAGCCGGCCCCCGGGGCGGGCCTACCTGAATGCGCACGCAATCACACCGTATAAAAGGCGGCCTCGCCTCCTGACCGTCATCCTTTTCTCTTCAGCGAGCAGGATAACAATTGAGAACGTAAACGAGAGAAAAGAAGGAAAGAAAGTAATATCGAAGATGGACTCACCACTGCATATGCGCCGCCTGCAGAGATGGTTTACCGGCCTTCGTGTATATCCCAAGAGGCACAAACAACGTCTGGTGACCATCCGCCCTCAGTGGGGGGCAACCTCCGATACTGGGGGTCCCCGGAGCATCTCCGGAGGGGAACTCCACTGGCGCGAGTGACCTCCTACGTCACGGTGTTCACAGACGTATCCGTGACAGGATGGGGGGGGACCTGCCTGGAAAGAGCTATAGGTGGTGGCTGGTCTCTGACAGAGATGCGGCACAGCAACTTTCTAGAGCTACGGGCAGTAGTGTTGGTCCTCCAGCATTTCAAACCCTTTATACAGGGCAAACATGTGCTGGTTGGGAGCGACAACAGCACCACAGTGGCATACATCAACAGGCAGGGCGGAGTCCGCTCCGCCGCCTTGTTGACCACAGCGGAGAAACTGTGGTTATGGGCTCCAGAGATTGTTTTGTCTCTGAGAGCCCTCCACGTCCTGGGACTGGAGAACAGGTGGGCCGACCTCATGTCAAGAGCCCGGGCCCCTGCCAGGCGAGTGGGTGCTTCACCCGGAAGTGGTGAAGCAGATCTGGGCCCAGTTCGGGAGAACGGAGGTAGACCTGTTCGCCAATAGGCGCAACAGCCAATGTGCCCTGTGGTTTTCCATGGCTCGGCGGGACAGTACGCCCTTGGGGGTGGACGCGTTTGCACACGCCCATGGCCAAAAAAGCTGCTCTACGCCTTTCCACTGCTGCGCCACATTCTTCCCCTCCTGGAGAGAGTGAGACGAGAGCATCTGTCAGTCATCCTAGTGGCCCCAGATCGCCGCGGAGCCCCGTGGTTCACAGAGTTGACGCAGATGATGGTGGGCCAGCCCTGGGCGATTCCTCAGTTCTGGGGGGCGATGTCTCAGGTCGCAGGTGCAATACGGGCATTACCCACTCTGGGCCAACCTCTCCAGGCTTGGCTCCTGAGAGGGACAGGCTGAGACGAGGGGGATTGTCTGTCAAGGTTATCCAGACTATCCAGGCAGCAAGAGCGGGATCCACCACAGCTTGCTACAGGCCAAAGTGGTTGGGATTCCAGTGATGGTGTGAGGAACGGAGTCTAGAGCCCCTATCTTGTTCGTTGGGCTCTATTCTGTCCTACTTACAGTTATTGGTGGACAGGGGGCTTGCTCATTCCACAGTTAACACTAGAACCGCCAGAGATTTGTTATACCTAAAACTGCCACCGGGGTCAAATTGACCCAGCATTAGAAAAAAGTATTGCTTTAAAAAGAAACATGGTCCTGTGGTATTGGTATTTTGACAAGCAATTTTGTTAAATTGTTTCGTTTATTAACGGTACAACATAGCGTTTCGTGAGGCGGTTGTCGTTGTTGGGTGAAAAGCAGTTTGCTGCTGAGTGCAGCACGAGCAGTCTCCCGTGAGCGGGAGCGCGCTCCTTCACTACAGACTGTCGCTATCAATCAATCTATCTATCTATCTCTCTCTCTCTCAATCTATCTCTCAATCTATAAGGAACCGCAGTAGACAAAAGGCGTTGCTATAGCAACACGTCATGTTTGTTTTCACGCAAAATCAATAGCGCGAAAAGGGGTGGGGTCAATATGACCCACTTGGCGGAAATAGGTATAAATGGCAATTTTTTTGCCGATTTCTTCAATCTGACTTCATATTGACAATTTTTAACAACATAGGGTGCTACATAACACACTTTCAGGAAAAGTCACGGACTGGGAGACTTTAATATGTTATTGAAAAAAAGTTACCTACAATAAAAAACAGCTCTGGGTCAAATTGACCCGATTGGCGGTTCTAGTGTTAAAGTGTATGCAGGAGCCATTTCATCCTGTCATGAGGGATTTGGCGGCAGCTCAGCCTTCAGTCAGCCGCTTATGTCGCGGTTTTTGCAGGGGGTCAGTAGGTAGCGTCCAGTGGTGCAAGCCTCCTCCCCGCAGTGGGACCTGCAGTTGGTGCTCGAGGCTCTGGTCACAGAACCATTTGAGCCTCTGGCGCTCTCCTCCCTGAAAGCACTGTCATGAAAGACAGCGTTGCTGCTTGCCTTAACTTCAGCCAAGAGAGTGTCTGAGCTGACCGCGCTATCGGTGCACCCAAGTTGCTTGTTAATCCGGGGTGACCGTAGCGGGGCGACACTCAGGCCGAACCCCTCCTTTATTCCTAAAAGCCTAAGGAGTTTGTTCAGGTCAAGAGCTATTCAGTTAGGTGGCTTTAATCTTCCACCCCATTTTGGGGGGGTACTGACCCCCCCCTCCCCTGGACATAATGCACTTGTGTTTTTCCCATGCTCCTTGGGGACCCGGGGAACATGGTGCGCAGTAAGTCCCAGGCGGGGCTGGAAGACTCTCCTCGCCTGCCTATGGGCAGGGGGGGAGAGCCTTCCTCACTATCTTTTTTTCACGCACACTCTTCACGAGGTAAGCGTGTCTGAGTGTGCTCTACCAGCCAAGTGATCTGCGGCCCCGTCTTCTCCACGGTCACAACTGGAGGAGAGGGAGTGGCGGCGCAGTAGCTGTTAACCAAAAGCCGGTCAGGGGCAGTGTGGGGGGGCCGATGTTGTTGAATGGCAGCGCGTTTATGCATCAGGGCTCCGCCCACTGTACCCATAGAGTCCAGTAGAGGGCGGAGCCTGTGTGAGATATAACGAGGGGTTACGTATTGTAACCCTAGTTATATAAGCAAAGGAGGAGCCCTCTACTCTGGGCACTGTCTGTCCTATACCGCTCGCTGAAGAGGGTGTGGGATGACGGTCAGGAGGCGAAGCCGCCTTTTATACGATGTGATTGCACGCGCTTTCAGGTAGGCCCGCCCCGGGGGCCAGCTACGTTTATAGAAGTCTCAGTAGGTGAATGCTTGCATGGTATAGTTGAGAGGTAGTACCCATAGAGTCCAGTAGAGGGCTTATATAACTAGGGTTACAATACGTAACCCCTCGTTTCACTGACGACAGGTGGCTCTGACTTTTATGTATAGTTTTTTGTTTGATAGTTGTTTTTACTTTACACGACACTGTTCAACACTTAATTCTGCTTCACTCTTTCGCTAAAGATTTTGAAGACATCTGCTTTCTTGTGACTTGTAAATACTACGCTTCCTGTGTTCTGGTACGGACTGCATCACACCGCTCCAGAGTTCACTAGCAAGCGGTCCGAGACCACCTGTTTATGTTGTTTAGTTCACTTCAGAGGTCTGAGACCACCTCTTTTAAGCGGACCAGAGTTCGGTTGTTTAGTTCACTTCAGAGGTCTCAGACTGCATTCACACCAACCAAACAAACCGCACCAAGCGGCTGAACGCACCAGGGTTTGATTAAACCGGACTAAACAAGGCTGGTATGAATGCGACCTAATTTCATTATTGGTATTTTCATTTTTTTTCTTCTTTTGTTACAGCTGTCTTGAGGATTCAAGCCTTACACAGATATAAATGATCCAGAAACCCATTGACTTGTATACCTATCCTCATTAAAGTAACACATAACTTGTTCTCTGATGTTCAGGCAGTTGGTTTGGGTCGTCTGAAGCCCAACACTCTGGTAATGGGTTTCAAAAACAACTGGAGTGATGGAGACATGAGAGAAGTGGAGATTTACATCAACACCATACAGTAAGGACTGAAGTGTCTTCTAAAAAGAGCTACTAACATTTATCGGAGGTACTTTATTTGCCCAAAACACAGTTAAAGTTTGGGATTGTGCAATTTTGGGGGTTGGTGTCTGGAGACTTTTGAATACTGCCAGAGGATGTTCAGCCTGAGAAGCGCCACTGGGGGCAAGATAACCACATGTATATACTGTATCCGTGTAAATATTTACATACATACTGGTTCATTTGTGTCCTCTGTCGTGGATATTTAGTTTTTTGCGCTGCTGGGAGGCAAAGGGAGGCGCTAGTTAGCAAATTAGCATGTAATTTGTGATCCGATAAACAGCAAATTCCTCAAATGTAGTAATAGCATACTAGCAAATAGGCTTCAAGTTCACAGGTCACCAAAACAAGGAAATGTTTGATGAGTTGACTGAATTACAAAATATTTTTTTATCTTGGTAAAATGCATTGATTTATCAAACAGTATCCCTTGAAAGACAGTAAAGTTGTATTATGTGTTCTATGATGCAGCGATGCCTTTGACCTGCAGTTCGGAGTGGCGATCCTTCGGCTACAGGACGGACTGGATATCTCTCACATCCCGGGACAAGGTACATCCTATCTTTTTCATTTGGGGTCATTTTAGTGGTCTTTTTTATAACTTTATTGTAACTCAGTGTATGTTTAATGTATCTTGTATTGCTCTGTAAAGCACTTTGGGCTGCATCTTGCATGAAAGGTGCTATATAAATACAGTTTATTATTATTATCCATCTGTATATATGCCTTAACTATCTATACTGCATGTCCTCTATCTCCCTGTTTGTCCCTGTAGATGAGCTGGTGTCGTCCCATGAGAAGCCACCTTTTGAAAGTAAGGAGATGGTGGTTACCGTCAGTCTCTCTAAAGACCCAGAATCTGACTATCCTTCAAAAATCACCAGCAACCAGAGCAGCCCACTCATCACGATAGGTACCCCTGAACACTTATTTACTGTCTGGCTTTCACATCCTGTTTTTATTGATAATGGAACAGTTTTATTCCGTCTATCTTTAGCTTCCATTTACCAGATTGGTCCATCACATTATTCTCTTTGAACAATCTCAGTTGGACAGACTTTCATCTAATCACTTCTGTCAAAGTATTTCTTTAACCTCACCTGTGTTGATTAATTTCCTGTGTTGTCACCTGCTACAGATTCCAAGTCTCCTCTGAGCCTGACTGACCAGCGTCTGCTGGAGAACAGCCAGCAGTTTAAGAAGAAGCAGGGCAAAGGAACCATAGATGTTTGGTGGTTGTTTGATGATGGAGGTCAGTTTGTAATGTCTAATACAAGGAAGAAGGCTTACTATACATATACACGAACAGATTCCTCTCAGGGGTGCCCACACTTTTTTGGCTGGTGAGCTACTTTTGAAATGACCAGCTCACCGAGGTCTACCAACCAAAAATAAAATCCCAAATTGCAAGGGTTGCTGAATAACACGTTTTATTTATACATGGGATAACTACAATAGGGCTGCAACAAACGACTCATTTGATAATCGATTAATCTATCGATTAATGAAACGATTAATCGACTATTCGGACTATTACTACTAAGACAATAAAGATGAATACTTGATTCAAAAATACATATATTATTAAATTAACTTAACAAATTGTGAACAAAATTAACATTGATTTTTATTTAAATTAAATAAATAATATTTCACATCAAAAGAAACAATGTTTTAACAAATCGTATTCAATAATGTGATGACAGAACTGTAAACAGAATAGCTGAAACTTTAACAAAATAAATAACTCAGTTACCTCTAATCATTAACCCATGTTTGCACAGCCGTGGGAAGTAGGGGTGCTGGGGGTGCTGCAGCACCCCCTGTTGGCGAGTGGTGTACATTTGAAAAATTGTGACCACCCTAAATAAAATGATTAAACTACATAAAATAGTTATGATTTTACTTAAAATAAAATTAGCTGTATACAGTAATAGTCATAGTATATATTTGTATCAGTCAGGTGGCTTGAATTTATTTTCCAAATAAATAAAATCCGAGTCATCTAGGTCGTAGGTCGTGGGAGAATGACGTAATTGACGCAACACACACACTGCAGAGTGACAACTTTCTAGAATGGCACAAAAAAGGATTTTGGATTTTCTTCTCCAACAAACAACCCAATAAAAAGAGTGGACCACCAGCTACTCCTCAGCCCACCACCTCTACAACTAGAGTAATATGACACAGAAGAGACTGACACATCTGACTTTGATGCATGTCCACAGTAACATTTTGGACAATGTGGATGTATCTGCTCTAATGAGGGTCTTCATTAGTGCCACCCCATTCTACATTTGGAGTTTTGTGAAGCCCCAACACAAGGTAAAACAATATTTTTCCTTTAATGCTGCTGCCGCTGTGCAGTGTTTTGCCTTGTCAATCAGTTAAAATTGAATTCATAGTTTTATTAATATTGTAAATAATATTTTCTGACTATTTGTAATGTTATGTAGGTTTGTAAGACCCATAGTTAGCATGTGGGCATGTGTAGCTGTTGCTAAGTGATGTAGGTCTATAATCAGGGGTGCACATAACTTTTTTGCCCTGGTTCTCAAAGGAGCACCTGGAGATGTTGCTTGGTGCTCATCCTTAAAATGAAATAAACCGTAACTTTTGAGGGGGTCTTGACTTTATTTGCCAGACACACGGCACTGAACACACAGAGGTGCACACAGAACACACATGCAGAGGTGAACACAGAACACACATGCAGAGGTGAACACAGAACACACATGCAGAGGTGAACACAAGACAACATTAGCACGACCAGTAATCCTACAAGCTGTTATCACTACTCCTGACTGTTCTCCTTACTGTCTTGCTCTCTGTCAGACATGGTAGCTGATGATGTAGGCCTACTACTTTCTCTCTGGTTGAGTCTGCGATTAGCTGCTTGCATCCACAAGTCAACAGCTGGTTTTGGGTCGAAAGTCTCTGTTGTCATCTTAGACAAGTGGATGTAATCAAATAAGTATGTGAACATAACCAATAACCTACCATAGCCAATAACAAATGAATGTAACTTATTTTATTTGTGTTGTTCATTCATATCTTATTTTACCTTAACATTTATTTATTTATGCATTTTTTTTTATCTCTCCAGTTTTAAAGGATATTTTTGGTTACTGTCCTATTGGAATGATTTCAAACCTGTTTATCCCAATAATTATAAAGGAGTGCCTTGGAAATATGTGTTTACATCAATTGCGACCAAACCGTTTGAACTTGGACTAAGAGTCCTTTACCTCACTGAGCTGTAGTTATCAGTCTGACTGGAGAGGACTCTCCCTCCACATTATTGTAGAAACATCTTCTTCTTATATCCGTTAGAGCAGCTAGCACGACACCAGATTCTAATAACAACAGCGCTGGTACCGGTGCACCCTCTCTCTCTCCCTCGCTCACTCGCATTTTGGCTGTGAGCTGCGGGTGCCAGATAAGCCAACATCCCCCATTTTCATCACTTACAGCGCCCATCGTACAGGGCAAATGAAAGGTGTAACCGGGGTGAAAAGGGTGTTACATTTACTTAATTATGAATATTGTTACATCAAGGCCAAAAATTAGGATGAGCCCCAACGGTCAAAATGTTTTTTTCCCTCCCAGAACTGCCAGAGCAGCACCTCCCCAGATCTGGCGCCCTAGGCGAACATCTAGCCGGCCCTGAGTTCATATCATGGTTCATATGCAACTCGCAAATATCTTTCTCTCTTCTCTCATCTCTCCTCTCTCCTCTATGTTCTCTTCTCCCTTCTCTCTCTCCCTCTCTCCCTCTCTCAATGTTGGTAGGCAAATGCGCTTTGTTTCAATGACCCGGTGCTCTTTTTTTTGGCGGAGGTGCGCATGCGCACCTGCGCACCAGTTATGTGCAGCCCTGTCTATAATGGTTTATTAAGCCTAACAGTTAAGGCGAGACACCCCAGGTGAATAGGGTAATTTTTTTTAACTTAAAGATATCAGCTAGAAATGTCTCCAGTTAATTACCTACAATAAGGCAATTGTTTCTTGTATTACAAGTTTTCTGAATATGCAAATGAGCCATTATCTCATTAAATTTGCACATATTTTAACAAATTTCAGGAACCGAAATCTGAACTTTGGATAAAGCCAGGTTCAAAATTCTCGTTTCATTTTGTAGTCATATTAGCATCTAAGGCTTTTACAGAAGGGATTTTGGATATCTCTTTTTATCACTCCATAAATCAGAAAATATCAATTTTCGCCATGTTTCTAGGTATAAGATATTATATAACTCAGGCTATGAATGACATATGAACAAACCCTTCTGTAAAAGCCTTCATAATATTGATAGGAATACAACTGGAAGGTGTATCTACGTGCTACTGAAGTTGAAATGTCGAACTCAGAGTAGGAGAAAAAACTCATTTTGAGAAAACGACCTTTAAAGATTGCAGTGAGGCGCTAGCTAAACCCTCCTGTTCTTTGAATGACAGCTTGCGGCTCGACGCACTCCGTGAAGGTATTTCATGTTTGGGGTCATTTGTTTTTTGTATAATCTTGCTTCGTGCAAGTGACAATTGTTGTTGTCTTCTCTGTGAACATTTTTGCCGTTCTTATTCCATTTTGAGATTTCAATTTCTAGCGGAAAGCTAACCAGGAAGTGTTTTAGCACACCACGTGACGCTTCTGAACGAATCACGTTGTCAGAAATTGACACCAGCCAATGAGATTTCGTTTATTGGTTTAAGACCCTTTTGTACTTTCACGATTGCTTGCTGATACAAAGGAAATGACCATATTTGGATCTAATGAGATTGTGCAGGAGAGACGGAGCTTTACAACGATATCTCTGTTGACATGGTGCACACAGCGGTCGCGGTACTTTATGTTACGTTAGAATGCTAACTTTTGGTGAATTTAGGAGAAATATACAGACGCAAATAGACAAACTATAGTAAAATAAACACATAAATGTGTATTTTGTACGTTTTCCTTCCAAAAGCCTGAAAGAAAACATGTAATGGAATCAAAATAGCACAACATCTCAAAATTGACCAGTGCATGAAAAACGATGTTTTTGCCTGCGGTGTCTCGCCTTTAACAAACAATTTATGCGGCTCGTATCGCTGACAGCCGGGCCCGGCCCGGCCTTTTTTTCTTTCTTTTTTTAAGCGGCCTCTTCCCCACTTTTGGCAGCACCCCCTGAGTAAAATGACTTCCCGCGGCTATGCATGTTTGCATAATGTAGTTAACTCCGTGTGTTGCTGCTAGCATACATAACACCTGACGTGGAAAAGTTACTCGTGGATGGGGCTACAGAGCTACTAGAAAGACAGTCGAACCCGGTGCATTCCTCCGTCTGAATGTGAATGTGAATGTGAATGAACTTTAGACAAATTGCTCGTGTTACCGCCCTTACATGCTAAACACTCTTGGCAAAGAGCATGTCCACCTCAAGACGGGTAACATTTAACCACACCTTGGAGCGTTTCTCTCCGCCATCCCCGCCGTGTGTTGCTGCATGTAGCAGCTGCGTGTGTGTAAACTGCCCCGCCCCCTCGCACACAGACAGGGGAGAGAGATCTCGTCTCGATTGGAAAGGTCGAAAAAACACCGACCATAGACGCATTTTTTTTGTCTTGTTGCATGTTAGAAACGAGTTGGCGACACTAAGACTGCGAGATAATGTTTTTGTAGTAACAATACATGACCTTTCTCTTTCTCAACTCGCTACTCGGAGGGAAGTCGCTGTCATATGCCTTGTACACTCCGATAATGCCTCTCCACGTTACCTTTCTTTGGCAGAGCGACGCTTGCTTTACAAATAAGGCAAATAACCTTTGAATGTGACATCACAACAAAATATTCTTCCTCCCATTCAGGATGGAAGTGGTATGTCTTTAGCTTTTTGCTTGGTCCCGCACTCATTTTGTTGTTTGTCTCTTGTTTGTCTCTTTAACTTAATTTGAGTTTTCCTGGCACTTGACTGATTTTGTATCGCTTTGCATTCTGGGTTAACAGACTGGAAAGCGATAGGTCGCTTTTTTTGTCAATCAAGTAAACTCCTGAATTAAGTGGCAGGGAGGCCAAGGGAGGAGGGATCAAAACCTGTTTTGTCTATTTTAACGGGGCTGGATTTTTTTTTGTATGAATGACTCGCGATCTACCAGCATTGCCCCTACTGGGCACCTCTGCGAGTCTAAACCAAGGGTGTCCAAACTTATTTCACAGAGGGCCACATACAGAAAAATATTCGAAGTGCTGGGCCACTCACTAGAGGTGAGGTATATTGCCTCATAAGTTAAGTTATAAGTCAGCAAAATCAATCAAATGGTAAATATAAAATAGGTAAATTATTCTTGATAATTGCATATGCTTTAAGAAAAAATAAACAGCCTACATCACAGCTCTCCAGAGGGTTTCATTTATTTTGTTAGCAGCTCATCCCTTAAAACAGAAGCCTCAGATTGAATAATAAGGAGAAATATGAAGGGGTGTATTTCAAGGTTGTTATGTAAATAAGTTGTTGGGCTTTTTTTTATCAACTTAGATTTGTTAGAACATCATTTTCCACTTTCATTGACTAAAAGTGGGCTTATTAACACATGAACACTACTGAGTAATATGTTTACAGATGTATTTAAGAAGTACAATACAAGACATGCTGAAGTTTCATTTGTGGGCCGGACAACATTATACTTTTAGAATTTGCTGAGGGCCGATTCAAAATGGCTCGCGGGCCGCATTTGGCCCCCGGGCCGTAGTTTGGACACCCCTGCTCTAAACCAACTTTAAGCATATCTGACAGCATATCAAGCTTTAAAGGTCCCATGTCATGGCCATTTCTACTGATCATAATTCCATTGTTGAGGTCTACTAGAATATTATTTACATTGTTCAATGTTCCAAACTCACATTGGTTTCTCATACAGCATCTCTGTATAGTATGTGTATTCACTCTCTGTCCTAAACGGCCTGTTGGAGCTCCTGCCCCCCCCTCCCTGTGAGCCCACTGTGCTCTGATTGATCAGCTCGCCCACTCTGTTCTGATGAGTCCACCACCGTTACAGCGGAACATCAGTGATTATGTGTTACAATGGCTCTTTTTGTGTCACATAGAGTCCAGTAGAGAGCGGAGCCTGTGTGAAATATAAGAGAAGGATTCCAACTACGCATTAACTTGTATTGAATGTGTTTGTGTTTCAGGTCTGACTCTGCTGATTCCCTTCCTGCTGACCAATAGGAACAAGTGGGGTGACTGCAGGATCCGCGTCTTCATCGGCGGGAAAATCAACCGCATCGACCACGACCGCAGAGCGTGAGTCATAGCAGCTTTCTTTTTTGTACACTTCATACTGTACACTCACTACATTCTGTCTGAAGAAGATTGTGTGTGTGTGTGTCCCGTCAGCATGGCCACGCTGCTCAGCAGGTTCAGGATCGACTTCTCTGACATCCATGTCCTCGGAGACATCAACACCAAGCCCAAAAAACACAGGTATGAACACTGTTCGGAGTTTGATGCATTATAATGTAAAGGGTCTAAGACTATATCTTTAGCACAAGGTCATCAAATGAAGATATTTAAAGGGCCGCAGGTAACTAGAGATGCTGGTTTACCACTTTTTACACTAAACAAAAGTATGTTCTAGTTCTGTGCTGGTGATAGTTTGGTTCGGATGTACAGTAGATTGCAAGTTGAACCAACTGTAGGAGCAATGTTTTTTTTTAAGAATCTGGTAGCTTCATGGTAATAAAGTGACGTGTCTGTTGTGCAGTAAGCTGAGCTTTAAGGAGCTGATTGAGCCGTACAGGCTGAAGGAAGACGATATGGAGCAGGAAGCTGCAGAGAGGCAGAAGGCCCTGGAGCCCTGGAGGATCACTGACAACGAACTGGAGCTCTACAGGGCAAAGGTCCCCCCCCACACACTGCACACACATCCACTCTGACCAATCAATATGCTGCTGAAGTTCACTGTGAGTGACAGCTGTTTTAACGTCAACGTGATGATTTGTGACTTTCAGAGCAACCGCCAGATCCGACTGAACGAGCTGCTGAAGGAACACTCCAGCATGGCAAAGCTCATCGTCATGTAAGAGCTTCTTCATTATCAATGTTACACTTTAACTTCATGTTTGGTTTTACTCACTTATTACTATATAACTTGAGTTAAAGACGAACGTGGATCATATTGGTCACATGACACCAGTGGAGGAGGAAGTATTCAGATCCTTTACTGTTGTGAAAGTGCTAAAACACCAATATAAGTCTTCCATTGAAAAAAGTAAACAAAACATATGTTAGTATAATCAGGGTTATGTAGTAACAGAATACAAATTATAATAATGTTCCCTGTGACATTATTATAACTGAAACACTATACTTATTATATCATTAGACTATTATTACTCATGCATTCATTTTAAAGCAGGATTTGACAGTTGTAGTTGATGACGTTGAGCTTATAACTAATGATTATTTTCGCTGTGATTTTCTCTGCTGTTTTATCTCTCCATTATTGGATATTGTGTTTAGTAAAAAATAGTCAAATAAGTAAGAAATGCTGTTGAAATTACCCACTTGGATAAACTGTTGGGTAGTTTAATATGTAGGCAAACCAAAAAAAAACTCAAATTTGTTCTTAAGGGAACGTTCTTCCCACCACTGAAGGACACATAACTGGTTTGAAATAGTATTTGTACATTCACGTTGCTAAAAACCCAGATAAATAATAATATTTGTTTTCTGTATTTACATTTTTTTACATTCTCAGGAGCATGCCTCTGGCCAGGAAGGGCACGGTGTCGAGCGCCCTCTACATGTGCTGGCTGGAAACTCTGTCTAAAGAACTACCGCCTCTGCTGCTGGTCCGAGGAAACCACCAGAGTGTCCTCACATTCTACTCTTAGCGAACACACTGCACGCATGCACGCACACACACACACACACACACACACACACACACACACACACACACACACACACACACACACACACACACACACACACACACACACACACACACACACATACAGGGTCCACACACTGACATGGTGTGGGTTACAGTTACACCGCCTACAGCTGCACAACAACAGAGATATTATGATGCTTAAAGTTTTGTGCCACACTTCTGAAACACTGCTGCTGTGAAAAAAGTCTAATGTTTTTCCATTTGTCTTCAGTTCAGTACATGTCTGTCTCATTAACAAATGTACTGACCAAATCATTATCTTTTATGTGCAGCCCAATAACTGGCTGTATATTCTGTGGCTTCTGTACGGTGGCTGACAAGTGCAAAAGCGCAACAATAGCCAAAAACACCTACATTTGGAGAAATGCGCTGCAGTTTCAAACACGATGCAAATATAAAAACAGAAATGTGCCACGTTTTCAAAACGAAAAGAAGTTCAAAACACAACAGAAACGGGGACGCTAAAAAGTGATGCACACAGCTGGGACCGGAGGGCTTGTTAATGTTAGGGATGGTACATTTGGCCAACTGTCACTGTTGGCACAGTCTGTTTCATAATTGTAAATGTTTTGTCAGTATATTTGAAATGATTAGGTTAGCTACGTTAGCTAGCTAGCTTACAGCAGATCTGCATATATATTGGAAGGAATCATGCGATGAAATTGTTCAAATAAGCCAAAAAACAACAACATTTTAGCAATTTTATAATCCCTGGACGTCAACCAGCGCTCCGGTCCCAGCTTTGTGCCTCACTTTTTAGTGTCCTCATTTCACATTGATTTTGAGCACATTTCTCCTGAAGGAAATGTTTTTAGGCGTTGTAGGGCATTTGCACTTGGCGGCCACCGTACTTCTGTGAATTTTTATTTAAACTGCAGTGCAAATTAACTTATTTTATTGTTTATTTATATTTATTAAGTCATGTTTCAGAATGTTTCAGAATGTTTGCTGGTATTCAGATGGCCTGTGTCTTGAAATTGTATTTTCACAGGGTTTCCAGTAGCAAGACACTGTATTTGAGGTAACATTATTTTGTACACTGTTTGATTAAAATATTTACTAAACCACATGTTTCTGTCACGTTTGTTTCAAGTCAGCATTTTGGGATTTGTTGTCGGTCATTTCAGCTCTTCTAGACTACAGGATGTTATAAAAGAAACTGTTATAAAATAAGTGTGAGATATTAAAGTGTTACTTTGTGCAGGGTTGAAAAAGTACATTTACTCAAGAGCTGTACTTTTTTGAGGTAATATTATTTTTTCTATTTTGTGCTTTTTTTATTTGAAACATACTTGTAGAGGAAACTTCTGTGTAGCTATGCTGTGGGAGTCACCGACTCAGAAAGGAGACACGGGAAGAGCAGTAGCTTTGATGTCAAACACATGATGGTTTATTTGGAGTTAACGGCCGGAGGATTCACATCACAAGTCCAAGAGTCAGAGGTTCTGACTTTACGGTAGAGTTGCCACGTCAATTCTGAAGAACTCTACCCCAGACCCATGTATTTAGCTAGTTCAGAGAGCATCATCAACATGCTGCATAACAAGATAGAATGATAACACCTCTATCAGCTGACGCCAACAGGCAGGAACAGGGAGACAAAACACTGAGAGCACAGCAGCCAAGGTTACAGGTGCCTGTGCTCAGTCAGGACAGTTTGAACTGATACACTGGGTCAAAGTTATGGGCCTTGGAAAATATTCCACAACAATACTGACAAAATAATTACAATTATGAAATAGACTAACTCTGCCAACAGAGACGGTTGGCAAACTTTTTTATCCCAGAACGCCAACCAGCGCTCCTGTCCCAGCTGTGTGCATACATTTTTAGTGTCCCTGTTTCCGTTGTGTTTTGAACTTCTTGCAGCGTTTTGTGTTTGCAAAACATGTTTCGTCAAGTTGGTGAAGGTTTTCTAAATGCTGCGTATAGTTGTCAAATTAATGTACTCATATACATTTGCATGTGTTTTGCAACAACTGGTAACTACTGTTAGAAATTAAAATCAATGTTTTGATAGCATAATGTACCTTAAACATACCTTCAGTTTAAATGCTGTTTTATACTGAAAAACCAGAAGTTCTTGTGCACAACCAGTTGTTAGCTTTATTCTGAAAATCCGTCATCTCCGGTTAGCATTTAGCATGACGCTAATATACAATTTACTATAGAGGTGAATTTAGCAGCGAGATGATATGATGTTGCACACCGAAACCTACTGTTCTATTTCGTATATGGCTTCGCCCTCTAAGGCTATCGCTATTGGGTTTACCCTTCTGCGCCCCCGCGCAGTACTGAAAACACTTGTAGTCCACGCCCACCCGCTAGGTGGGCCCCACCCGCTAGGTGGGCCCCACCCTCGGGCCTCCTTCCGGTATAAATAGGGAGGTTGCCCGGCGATCTGCTCCCTCTTTTCTTCAGCAACCAGCAGTTTACTGAAGCACGAGAAAAGCAACATCATGAGCAATAAAGAGTGTGTCCGTATGTGCCCTTCGTGCAATACGGGCTACATTATGAGCTACGATTTGCATCCGATATGTGCAGCCTGTCTGGGGCCAGAGCACGCGGACGCGGCTCTCAGCCAGCAGGTCGCATGTCCTCACTATGTGCGTCTTCCTTCATCCGACAGGAAGCGAAGGGCGGACGCTCTAGCTGCTGCGGGTGAGGAAGACGTCTGGGGTGGGCAGGAGCCCATCCAGAACACACCACCGTCGCTGTGCGCAGCCGTGGCGGTGTCCCAGGCGAGGACAGCCAGCGGTGAAGCAGCAGTGACACCAGCGGCAGCAGCAGCAGCCAACCCGGCCACAGCGGCAGACGGACAGACACCAGCAGCAACAGTAGCCGAGGCGTCAGAATCATCCGTCAGCGGCGGCCGGGGCACCGGGGGAGTGTGAGGAAAATAAAAGAAGATTATTTCCCAACATGTTGGCTGAGTCATCAGTTTCAAATGTGTTTCACATATCTCCCACTGTGGCCGGTGAGCCAGCTGCCATGACCTATCGGTTAATAGCCAGCCGGTTTCGGTACAAAAGCCTGCGCTATTTAATCTATCGATTAATAAGCTGCGGAGCACAGTAATTACACCAGCTGCCTTCAATCTGGTGATTAGTAGGCAGCAGGGTTCGCTGCAGGGATCTGATGGTTATGACTCTTCGGTTATTAAACCACAGACCTCGCGGCATTCTTCTGTCCGAGATACGCCACCTATACACGGTCATAATAAGCCCAGGAGCGCAGTGTTAACGCCTCATGTGGATATTACTGCACACACCTCCACCCATCCTCTGAGCGTGTACACGCCTCATGATGCGAGGCGGAGTGATACGCAGCGTGTGGAGGCCTCCGCACAGCCCTTTCGCTCTAGGCCCACCTTGGGTTGCCTCACGGGCAGCGGCGGTGAGGGCTCTGGCGTGACTAGTCGTCATGACAACCACAACACATCTCGAGCATGCGCGCCCGCTGTCAGAGTGTTTCTCGGCGTGGCAGCGCATGTGTTTGATGGACAGATGGATGAACAGGCTGATCAGCAGAGGGTACACCCTGCAGTTCGCCTCCCCCCCCCCCACAGTTCAACGGGATACAGGTGACATGCCTAACATCCCGTGAACAGTGTCTTGCGCTCCAAGCAGAGCTACGGGAACTCCTGTTGAAAGAGGCTATTTCCAGGGTTCCCCAGGAGGAAGAAAATCAGGGGTATTACTCCCGCTATTTTCTTATCCCGAAAAAGACAGGGGGAATGAGACCCATCCTCGACCTGTTTCACATGCTGACGGTCAAAAAGGTGCTAGAGTGTGTTCACCAGGGAGATTGGTTCACCTCTATAGACCTAAAGGATGCATACTTCCATGTACCCATCATTCCGCAACACAGGAAATTCCTGCGGTTTTCATTCCAGGGAATAGCGTACCAGTACAACCGTCTGCCGTTCGGCTATTCCCTGGCTCCTCGTACTTTTTCAAAGTGTGTAGAGACGGCGTTGCAGCCGCTACACAGAGGAGGGATGAGAGTACTATTTTTACCTGGACGACCTGCTGCTGCATGGCTCGCTCCAGGGAGGAAGCGGCTTTACAGACGGTACAACTCATATCGTATCTGTCAAAGCTGGGTTTCATGATAAATTGGGAAAAGAGCTGTCCCATTCCAGCCCAGAGTATTGTTTACCTGGGTGGAATTGAACTCAGCCCGCATGAGAACACGACTCTCACGGCAGAGAGTGGAGTGGACACGCTGACAGCTCTCCTTCGACGTGTCACACCCCGCAGCGTGGTGACGAAAAAGCCCCCCACAGTTCAATGGGATACAGGAAACACTCCTGTCCTCCCAGAAGCGATGACTTGTGCTCCAAATCCGAGCTGCTGGAACTCCTGTTGAAAGAGGATATTTCCAGGTTTCCTCAAAGGGAGGAAAATCAGGGGTTTTCACTCCCGTTATTTTTCTAATCCCGAAAAAGACTGGGGCAATGAGACAGGGGCTGGAATGTGTTCACCAGGACGACTGGTTCACTTCCACCTGAAGGATGCATACTTCCACGTACCCATCATCCCGAAACACAGGAAATTCCTGCGGTTTCTCATTTCAGGGAATATCAGACCAGACAATCGTCTGCCGTTTGGATATTTCCTGGCTCCTCCCATTTTTGTGTAGAGAAGGCTGGAGCCGCTACACAGAGGAGGGATAAGAGGGTGGTTTCCTTTGGACGACCTGCTTTGCTGGCTCGCTCCAGGGAGGAAGTCGCTTTACAGACGGTACATCTTGTATCGCATCTGTCAAAGCCTGGGTTTCATAACAAGTTGGAAGGAGAGCTGTCCTCTTCCCTCTCAGACAAACGTTATCTGGAGTGGAATTAAAAACTCAGCCAGCAGCAGAGCGCTCTCTGGCAGCGAGTGAGAAACTGACAGCTCTCCTCCGGCGTGTCACAAACCACACAGCCCTCTCCGTAACGCAGCTGCTCTGCATTAGCGTCAGCTGGTCACGGGGGGGATACCCCTGGGTCTCCCCCACAGGGGGAGTCTCCAGAGGTGCTTCATTCACTGCAGAAGCCTGCTGTTTTAACCTATTGGTTTGTAAACTGCAGAGCTCGAGGCATTCCTCTGTCCCAGATATGCCTTACACACGGTCATAATAAATCCACGAGCACTGTTATAACGCCTCGTGAGGACAGCATACACACACCTCTCATCCTCTGGGCGTGTACGCGCCTCATGATGAGAGACAGAGTGGAATGCAGCGTGTGGAAACTCCCTCGCAGCTTTTTTGCTTCACGGGCAGCGGCGGCGAGGGCGTGGCACGTCACCATGACGACCATTATGGTCTTCATGGTGACGTGCCACGCCCTCGCCGCCGCTGCCCGTGAAGTGCTGGAATTGGGCCGGTACTCACCGGTACGCAGTACCGGCACTTCTGGTTCTGACCCATGGAGTACCGGCACTTCTTGCTCAGTACCGGCATGCTGGCGGTACTCCGGTACTCATGCACCGTGCCAGTACTCAACACTCTCCCGCCGTTCTTATTATACATCCATATATATATATACAGCGTATAGGTACTGTATATACTTTACAATTTACATACCTAGATGCACGTGTGTTGTGTTTATGCAGTGCAACTCCCACCCAGTGGGTGGCTATGTAGAGTGATAGAACAGAGCAGGCACGCCCCCGAGAGAAGGAAAGCAAGTCACGTCACAAATTAGCATTTCTAAAATGTTAGCGTGGATTAATAAAAGTGCAAAAAGACAGCGGTTGTCGCCGGAAGAAACTTCAAATACAGAGAATGCTGTGCCTGTGTTGGAAATTGTGTCTGATGGGGAGCTTTCTTTGGTTGATCCTCCTGCTCCAAGTTCTAGTGCATTAGCATTAGCACTAGCTCCGCCGCCTCCTCCAGAGCCTCTAACGTTAGCTGCTGCTGGCGCAACTGCCACCACCAACACCGGGCAAAGCGATGCACCTGACTGCTGGACAACGGACCAGGTGCAATATTTTTGCAAGACCAATGCATGGCTCCTTCTTAAAGATAAGAATGTACAATGTCTGTATCCTCTGATATGCATAACAAACGGATATTGAAACGTGGAGAGCCGGCCCGCAGGGAGGAGCCAGCAGAGGATATATAAACAGCGAGACCTGAGGGGTTCGGCCTCTTTTCCCTGCTAGACAGCTGCTTTTCTGTCGAACAATATCCTGTTTGTAACATAACCGCGCCTTTATTTTAAATTAAAGTACCAATTTTGAAACTTCACCAGAGACTCCATTTAGTCTCCTTTTAAGCTTCTCTCCTGGACGCGAGAAGAACCACACAGATTAACACTACTTAGCACCAGTGGCGTTTTCTCCTGGAGGCCAAGGGAAGCCAGGCTTCCCCTGTTTTTTCGGATTGTAGTTATAATTTTAATAAATAAATAAAAACACTTTGTTTAGTTTCGGAAATTCATTGTTGTGTGTTGCTGCCGGCCCGTCTCTCCCCCATTCTCATTGAGTATTTTACAAAGAGTGAAACAGCGCCCCTGTAGATGTTATGGTGAAACAGTAGATTGCACTCTCTGTTGCGAGAGGAGGCCAGCCGAAATTGGCTTCCCTTGGTGAAAAAAATGGAGGGATTGACCAATCAGACAAGGCTCACGTCATGCCCCTGCCAACCTGTGATTAGCCAGGGCCATGCCAAGGGAAGCCAGAGGCGGCTGGCTTCCCTTGCCTCACAATCCAATCAAATCGCATCAACTTAGTGTTGCAGTGACGCATCCTAAAACCCGGAAATAAGCTGCGCTCGGTTTCCCTCATGTTTCCCTCGACAAAAATGAATGGGATTTCTCCATAGGATTTTGGAAAATAGCTCGAAATAAGTTCAGTGGAAAACGAACCTGTTAGATAAATGCACGTTTTGTTCAGTCGGATAATATCCACATGTCTACCCTACTTTTATAATTTTCGAATCATAAATCGAATCGATAGAAGATAGATAGCGTCACTGCACCACTCTCACCGAAAGTAGCAAGCAACTGAAGCAAGTGCAATTATGGAGGGTGGAGATTTTGAGTATTTAATCAAAAATAATTGTACTAAACTTCCGCTACAGCAGCAACAACAACAAATACAATCTGATGACAGGCCAATGCCCAAACTGGAGCTGTGTACAGCGAGGAAAAAAGGAGCAAATCGGACGTAAAACGTTAAAGGTCTCCTGATTGAGTTTGTGAATTAATGCTTATTAGAGTTTCGGCTGGAGAGTGCGTGCGGACCTGTCGGTTAGATAACAGGCGTGTGTAAGTCCTGCATTTGTATGATACAAATGTGTGTAAAATGATACCGGGTGCTGTAATCACTCATCTGGTTACGTTATTACATTGACCACCACACTCCCGACTCAAAAGAAAGGACGTATTATTGGCTTCCCCTAATTTTTTTCCCATGCCACGCTACTGCTTAGCACATAAAACAATTAAAATGAGATCCAGATTTACCAGTCACAACATTATAGATAAGAGTAACACATGCGTCACTTCCGGGCAAAAATTACGGCCCCGCCCAGTTTTGGGGGAAAACAACGCTGTCATTTGAATGGCGGTCAATACAAATTCTGAAGTTTTTGCCAATCCGATCAGAAATGTAAGAAAACCGTAGATTTTTGGATCTTCAAACAACATATTCAATGTGCATCGACATGAAAATAACAAAAAAGTTCATGCTGGACTCAAACCCGAGTCCCAACAGTAAACATCAATCATGCCCTGCGCGTTATGAGTGCGCCACAAATCATCACATCCTAACAGATCACCACAGCTAAATTTGTTACATTAATATTGTCAACAAGTTCTAGAAAAATGCAATCCGACATCATATTGACAACAATAATAGTTAGTAAAGGATGTATTGATGTGAATGTTTTGAACAGTGAATACTTATTGTAAATCGCTTTGGATAACAGGCATCAACACAGCGACTTGATTTATTGTTCTCTGGTGATCTGTTAGGACGTGTTGAATGGAGAAGTCCTCATCTGTGTTAAACCGATCCTCCCAGGGAACTGGGACCCGCCCAGGTTAAACTGTTACGATTTCTGTGTTCACTGTTCAAAACATTCACGTCAATAAATCCTTTACAAACTATTATTGTTGTCAGTCTTACATTTGTATCATATATTATTATCAATATGATGTCGGGTTGCATTTTTCTAGAACTTGTTGACAATATTAATGTAACAAAATGAGCTGTGGTGATCTGTTAGGACGTGATGATTCGTGGCGCACTCATAACGCGCAGGCCATGATTGATTTTTACTGTTGGGACTCGGGTTTGAGTCCAGCATGAACTTTTTTGTTATTTTCATGTCGATGCACATTGAATATTATGTTTGAATAAAGGATTCGTAATATTGTTTGCCGACACCAACATTCATGACCAAGCAGCATTTTAAAGTCTAAATATCCCCAATGACATTTCTGCTGCTATCTTTGCAAAACGAGGTAACAGTCACATCTTATCTGGATGAGTGCTGCACAATACCGTTTTTATAAGGGATGTGGGTAGTCTTTCATATTAAACATGATCGCTGGTAGATAGCCACAGAAATCGTAACACAATTTAACCTGGGCGGGTCCCAGTTCCGTGGGAGGATCACAGTTTAACACAGATGAAGACTTCTCCACGCTGCTTTCAAACTGTGAGTAAACACCGTGTGCTTCACTTGGAGGCTGTCTGAAGGTATACACAGATGGACTTGGACATTAACAATGATATTCCGTAATAAGTCTGGTGTGGTGACCACCTATTAATACACTGGGACATAATTCATACATGGAACTACAGTTGGGGCTATTGTTTCCACACAGACATATATGTGTTGTTTACTATATATGTTGTGTGCCCTCCTGACTTCACTCTCTTCTTCCCGGACTGCAACCGGACAACATGTCCTTTTCTACACTCTAATAAATTACCCTTTTGCACCTCCATTGCACCGCCTCCGACTCCCTATCTCTCGGCACTAAATTGGTGACCCTGACAACGTCTCGTGAAGTTTCCGGGACGGACCCGAACATGGCGAAAAGCGCTGTTTTTTCTCGTTATGCCAGAGATTGTTGGAGACGTCCGTGGCTGCCATGGGCACACGGACTGAGGCTCGGTGCGCCCCCCCGCGGAATGGCTGAGGACGTCACTCGCCATTCCCGCATCGTCTCGACACTGGAGGACAGCGGGCCTTCCATCTACACTGAGACGATGCACGACCTGCTGGGTAGGGGAGAGAACCAGACTCCTTCCACGTGGGGTTGTTTTTCTTCGGGGCGTGCGGCTGCAAGTCCAGGCTGCGCTAGCTATCGACGACTAGCAGCTAACCACGTTAGCTAACGGCTACGGCTAGCAGCTACCGATGGCTGCCAGCTAACGGCAACAGCTAACGGCTATCGACCCTTTTGAGTTTTTGCTTTTTTTCTGGTGCCGGAGAGGAGGTTCGACCAGCCGGTTGACCTCAGGTGGACACTCTCACATTTTTCACCACCTCAACGGCGGTTCCAGACGCCACTCAAGTTTCCTTCGGCGCCTGGGTGGTGCACTCCTGGACCCCGTCTCGCCTCGACGGTTTTGGACGTCGCCCATGCTGCCATCGGCCCGTGGGTGGCGCGCTCCGGAGCCTGTCTGGCCTCTCCTGCCTTCCGGGGATATCCAGACGCCACTCACGTTCATCGGCGCCTGGGTGGCGCACTCCTGGACCCCCTCTCGCCTCGACAGTTCCGGACGTCGCCCATGCTCCATCGGCCCATGGATGGCGCGCTCCGGGACCCTGTCTGGCCTCTCCTGCTTCCCGGGGATGCCTCGACATCTGCTGAGGACTTCATGCCCGCCGCCGCGGCATGTCTGCCTGCGGCATGTCTGCCTGCGGCCGGGTTGCTCTCCTGCTTCCCGGGGATGCCTCGACGCCTGCCGAGGACTTCGTGCCCGCCGCCGTTGCACGTCTGCCTGCGGCCGGGTTGCGCTCCTTCCTCCCGAGGACTTCATGCCCGCCGCCGCTGTGCCCTCGCCTGCGGCCGGGCAGCGCTCCTTCCTGCTGGGGACCACCGGGTTGTTGACGCCCGTCGCGACTCAGCGACCCGGCTTTCACCGACTGGCGGGTGATGACTTCATTCGCCACGACGCCTACTGCGGCCCCCTTCCGACGGCCCGTTCCATGGCCCGGTCCTCACCTGCGGCCCCACCCTCCTCGGCCCCTGTGGTGCTTCCTCCATGGACGCGAGGATTTTTTTTGCCATGTTTGAATTCTGGGGGGGCTTGTGTGGTGACCACCTATTAATACACTGGGACATAATTCATACATGGAACTACAGTTGGGGCTATTGTTTCCACACGGACATATATGTGTTGTTTACTATATATGTTGTGTGCCCTCCTGACTTCACTCTCTTCTTCCCGGACTGCAACCGGACAACATATCCTTTTCTACACTCTAATAAATTACCCTTTTGCACCTCCATTGCACCGCCTCCGACTCCCTATCTCTCGGCACTACACTGGAAACAATAGCTGGTTTAAATGATTTATTCGAGCAACTCGTTTGTCTTGTTGTAGTCCTCGCTGTTCGCGTCCGGATATCGCCATCGTAATCACAACCTCACACAGTGGTACTGGATGTGCATCAACGTGTTCCTAAGAAGCCAAATATACCAAAAGATGTATGTAAACGACAGAAGAAAGCGATCGAAATGTGTATTTCAGTCGAAAGTCACGCACCCCACGGAAACGAGTTGATTGGGAAACAAGTTGATCGGGAAACAAGTTAATCCGGAACACCGGTACCAGTACATTACATCGGCTTTAGTTGTTCACAGTCAGAACATGCTAGAGCTGTGCATTGATGTGCATTGATGGATCGGTCAAGTGTTTATAAAATTGAGCGTTGAGGAAAGAAAGACTAACGTTAGAGAACTATGAAGAGGCAAAAGCCATCCGGGGCGCAGTATAAAAACCTGATCAAAACAGAAGAAAAGAAAAAGAAGAGAAACGTGCCAAGGTGAAAGGTATGCAATTTTGATTGTATTGTCAACATTAGCGAATGGATCATTGTAATCTTGCTAGTTAGCCAAGCCAACGTTAGCTAGCCAGCGTTTGTTATTGCCATTCAGTCGAAACTGTCATAAGGCTATTTTCGTTGTGTCATGAAATAGTTCTATTTCGTCCCTACTGACCGCCAATGGCGGTGCTTTTAGCACTGGATATGTCCATCGCACGCATGCGCAGTTCGAGTACCTAATAACAACAAAGTCACCTGTGAGCCACGTGACTACGGCTATATAGGCCGGCGTCACTAGTGGATCGGTTTCTTTTCATCTTCTCGCTTCGCGAGAGTACCGCGGCTACATTCTTGTAGCCTACAGCGTTCAGGTTTGAACGTCTGATCTGAGGGATTTCTCTGCAAGCAGCTGGCTGTATGTCAAATATGTCATATGTCTTAAATGATATGATGAATTGGAAATGGGGGACCCTGATGTAAACAAGACGAAAGTATTTCTCTGGTCTGCATCCCCTTAACAATTGTATGTTTTGAGCTGTACTGTACTTTACCCAATATACAAGCTGTTAATAAACTTTTCAATCAATCAATCAATGGCCGCGTGCAGCTTCGCGACTGACAGTCGGAGCTACGGGTTGTTAACGCGTCCTCCAGGAGCTGTGGCCGGCTGTGCGCTGTGCAGAGCCTCGACGGACAGGTTTGTGTCAACGTGTTACTGGTGATGGCTGTGTCCCCGCACCCTCTCCCAGCCAAGTTGTCCTTATTGCTGTCTTATTTATTGTTTGGCTTAGACTTTCTGGTGACGACAGTGTTCCCGCTTCCTCTCCCATAAAGTTGCCCTTATTATGCTCTTTTGAAAGTTCTGCTTGTGGCGTTGTGCCCGAGCTATCATTAGCATTTGAGTCCCAGCTTTAGCTGCGTCTCTCATTCAATTTAGTATGGAAAGCCCAGTGTGCCATATTTCGCCCGTTTTTTGTTTAGATGCAGAGAGTAAGGTAAGTACTGGCCATAGTTACTACTGTAACTACGGTCCTAGGCCATGTAAGCACTGGCCATGGTTACTACTGTGACCATGGCCTACGGTTTGATGCGGGCTGTAATATTCCATATAAGCTAATTATCTGGTCTTAACATTGTGTTTCGACTTGGTTTCTTGATTGTTAGCAGCAGCTGCTTGGCTAACACCTTGCATGTACTGTTAAGCTTCATTATTTAACTCAGCCGGTGAGGGCAGTGCTCTCGCTCCCGCTCCCGGTAACGTATGGTTTTGATTGCAGTAGCGCTATATCGTGGTATTTACTGCTCCTACTAGACTCTAGTCTACTACTACTGTACTAGGATGATATGCAGAGAACAGTCTTCACTGTGTGTGCTGTGTGCTCGGCATGTGTGGCCATTAAAGAGGATTTCATCCTCCCAATATTATATTATCTAGGGTGCAGCCGTTGGCTGACACTTTTAGGCACCGGCCACAGTTACTACTGTAACTACGGTTCTAAGCCGTGTAAGTAGTGGCCATAGTTACTACTGTAACTACGGTTCCAAGCCATGTAAGTACTGGCCACAGTTACGACTGTAACTACGGCTCTGAGCCGCATAAGTACTGGCCATAGTTACTACTGTAACTATGGTTCTATGCTGTGTAAGTACTGGCCAGAGTTACTACTGTAACTACGGTTCTAAGCCGTGTAAGTACTGGCCATAGTCACTACTGTAACTACGGGTCTAAGCCGTGTAAATACTGGCCATAGTTACTACTGTAACTACGGTTCTATGCCGTGTAAGCACTGGCCATGGTTACTGCTGTAACTACGGCTCTGTGCTGTTCTCTTCTTTAGAAGCTAGTTGTCTGGTCTTAAACATTTGTGTTTGACTTGATTTCGCTTGATTGTTAGCAGCAACCGCTTGGCTAACACTTGCGTGTACTGTTAAGCTTCATTATTAACTCAGCTGGTGAAGTCAGTGCTCTCGCTCCCACTCCCGGTAACGTATTGTTTTGATTGTTAGCAGCAGCCGCTTGGCTAACATCTTGCATGTTTTATTAAAGCTTTATTTAAACTCAGCTGGTGAAGGCAGTGCTCTCGCTCCCGGTAAATGTATTGTTTTGATTGTTAGCAGCAGCCGCTTGGCTAACATCTTGCCTGTTTTGTTAAAGCTTCTTTATTTAAACTCAGCTGGTGAAGGTAGTGCTCTCGCTCCCGCTCCCGGTAAATGTATTGTTTTGATGGTTAGCAGCAGCCGCTTGGCTAACATCTTGCATGTTTTGTTACAGCTTCTTTATTTAAACTCAGCTGGTGAAGGCAGTGCTCTCGCTCCCGCTCCCTGTAACGTATTGCTCTGATTGTTAGCAGCGGCCGCTTGGCTAACATCTGGCGTGTTCTGTTGAGCTTTGTTGTTTAACTCATCCAGTGAAGGCAGTGTTTTTCGCCCCCGCTCCTGGTAGACGTGCTGCTTGATTCTTAGCGGCAGCCGCCTGGCTAAGCTGCCCCGTTAAGCTTCTTTACTTAATCCAGCTAGGTGAAGGCAGTGCTCTCGCTCCCGCTCCCTCTGCCGGTAACGTGGGTGTAGTTACATCCCTCTCTGTGTTCGGCGAGTGGGAGCATTGCTCTACTCTTTCCGTTCAGCAGGTAGCCGGTGAAGGCTGTGTTCTCGCACCCGCTCCCGGGTACGCTGCACCTGGCATTCGTTATGAACTCAACCAGTGAAGGCAGTGTTCTCGCCCCCGCTCCTGGTAGACGTGTTGCTTGATTCTAGCAGCAGCCGCCCGGCTAAGCTGTCCTGTTAAACGTCTTTATTTAATCCAGCTAGGTGAAGGCAGTGCTCTCGCTCCCGCTCCCGGTAACATGGGTGTAGTTACATCCCTCTTTGTTTTCGGCGAGTAGGAGCATTGCTCTACTCTTTCCGTTCAGCAGGTAGCTGGGGAAGGCTGTGTTCTCGCGCCCACTCCCGGCTACGCTGCATCCGGCTACCTATAGACTGGCTCATTCATGTAGCGCCTGTAGGGCTTCTCTTGAGCCCGAGGGCGGCCATGACCGCTGCCCCCCTCTGCCTTGGCCTCGAGCATTTGAGGGAGGGTCTCACGCAAAGCACCTGCATGAGCTGTAGATTCATGCCTCAGGTGCTCAGAGTGGCTAGAGTCGCAGAGGTGGCACCTCTGCTCATCACAACTTCCTCCAGCTCAGTCTGACCGTTCCCGGCGACTTGATGGAGGGATGGCTATGGGTTCACCCCCCAGGTAGAGGGCTAGAAACAGGCTGTCCTCTAAGGTGGGTCGGTTAGCTGCCGTCATGGAGCAGACGAAGTCGCTCCTGTTGGCCCCTCAGCCAGGGGCCGGTGCGGGGGCTACTAGCTTACCGCCTGGCCCTCCTTCGGTTGCCACACCTCTACTTGAGGATGCCATGTCGCTAGCGGCTCCGGACAAACCTCTTCTATGAAGGGCGGGGCGGGGCCCCGCTCACCCCGAGGAGGCTTCCCACTCCTCTGCTCAGAGCTCTCTGCAGGGCACGGAGGACACCTTCATGGCGGCCATTATTCGTGCAGCCCTGGTACGCTTCCAGCTTCAGGTTCCGCAGGCCGACTCGGCTCAGGCTAGCGCCTTTTTCAGGCATCACCCTGCCCCTTTTCACTCCCACTGTTCCTCCTTCAGAGGAGTACCTGAGGGAGCTCCATGCAGGCTGGAGAGACACCAGGGCCCTCTCCCACTCTGCTGCCAGGCAGGATCCGGCGAGGGTGGGGCTGGGTCGCTTGCCATCCATTGAGCCTGCCATCGCCTCCCCGATTCGGGCTCCTGATGCCAGGTGCCCTCGGCCTCAGTGCAGGGTCACAAACGAGCTGCTCTGTAGGGCCTACGACACAGCGGCACGCGAACTCCCTCTCCCATCTGATACTGGCTTTCTCTACCTCTCTGCAGCAGGCGCCGGCTGAGCCTTCTTTGCTGGGCCTCAGTGATGCATCACTGTAAGCCTTTGCCCTAATGTCTAGGGAATGGGGACGAGTTATGTCCTTATTGGTGCAGACTCGTTGCCAGGTCTGGCCTACAGTCTCGGGGACGGTCGTCGGCTGCTTTCCCAGCAGCAGCTCAGTTACTGGGCTGTCTGTACTTCTGACCGTTGGGTGGTTTTCACCTTACCCAGGGGTACGAACCGCAGTTCCGGCCCCTAGCCTTCGGCCGGGCCAAAATAACAGTCGTCAGCGATCCGGCAGAGGCCCTAGCTCTGGCCCAAGAGTTGTCCGTCCTTCTGTCCAAGGACGCAATCGAGCCAGTAGACCCTCTGCTTAGCCCAGGGGGTTCTACTCGGCGTACTTTCTCGTGAGCAAGAAAGTCGGCGGATTTCGCCTGATCTTGGACCTCAGAGGGTTCAATAGATTCCTGAAGGTGCTGCCACTCTATATGCTGACCACAGCACATGCACAGCCGTGGAATTGAGGGATGCCTACTTCCACGTGGGCCGGGCAACATGGTGCCTTATATTCAGTTCCTTCGGCCCTTGGGCAGGCTGCCTCGGCCATTGGGCCCGCTGGCGTTGCGCCCCATGCAGATGTGGCTGAACAGCCTTCACTTGGACGCCAAGTGGCGCAGGGAAGTCAGGGTGTCGCAGCGTTGCCTCCACTCTCGGTCACACTGGAGGGGCAGTGTGACCCATGGGCGCCCTCCCATCCCGCCAGGAGACCGTCACCATAGGTGCAGGTCTCTCAGGGTGGGGTGCAGTACGGCAGGGCAGGACCGTTCAGGGTCAGTAGTCTGCCCAGGAGGGTGCACGCCATGCCAACGTGCTAGAGCTTCGGGCTGTGCAGCTTGCACTCACGCACTTCCTACCCCTACTGGGGGGCAAGAATGTGCGTGTTCCTTGGGACAGCAGGTACGCTGTTGCCCAGACAGCAGTCCCTTCTAGACAGTGGGCGTTCTCACTCCACTCTGAATTTATGTGGCTGCTATTTTTGCCCGACATATTCGGGTCGACGGTGCCACGGCGGGGTGCCACAGGTCGGTGTCCCTCTTTCTGAGAGGGGCTTTACGGCAGCATCCCCCTAGCACCCCGAGGGCTCCGGCTTGGGACCTGCCCCTGCTGCCGGATGCCCCATCATCTCCTCCCTTCGAGCCTTAAGTGGCTGTCCTTAAAGGCATCATTTCTGCTTTCTACGACCTCAGGGAAACGAGTTGGAGAGCTACATGCCCTCTCCGTGAGCGATACATGCCTGAGGTGGAACTCCGATGGCTCGGGTGTTGCCCTCTGGCCGAACGTGGCGTTCCTGCCCAAGGTGCTTCCACTAGCCCACTCCAATCGGCCTATCCAGCTGGCGCGCTTTAACCTCCCACAGGAGAACGGCACGCCTGAGTTGCTGTGCCCTGTGCGTGCCCTAGAGGCGTATATTGGTGCTACGGCCCATATACGACAGTCAGAGCAGCTCTTCATTTGCCATGGCGGCACGAGAAGGGGCTGTGCTCTCTCCAAGCAGCGGCTGTCCCACTGGGTTGTGGATACAATCTCACATGCCTGTGGGGCCAGTGGCCGCCCCCCACCATCAGGGGTGAGATGTCACTCTACAAGGAGCATCTCAACGTCTTGGGCTGCCCTGAGAGGGGTGTCCCTGGAGACCATCTGCGCTGCGCCGTCGTGGGCATCGTCTGGCAAATTCTCCAGGTTCTACCGGGTCAATGTTGCCACTCCCCATCCTTTGGGCGTGGTCCTGTTGCCGACCTCCGCTGCTTCCAGCTAGGTAAGAAAGTGTTCGGATTCTTCATGACATGGTTGGTATAGTCATCCAGTGCTAAAAGCACCGCCTCTGGCGGTCAGTAGGAACGAAATAGAACGATAGTTACGGCTGTAACTACGGTTCTATGAGTCCCGGATGACCGCCAGAGTTTCCGGTCACTCAGAATTCTTGTGTGCTCGCGAGAAGATTCTGGGAACCGATCCACTAGTGACGCCGGCCTATGTAGCCGTAGTCACGTGGGTCACAGGTGACTTTGTTGTTATTAGGTACTCGAACTGCACATGCGTGCGATGGACATATCCAGTGCTAAAAGCACCGACTCTAGCGGTCATCCGGGACTCATAGAACCGTAGTTACAGCCGTAACTATCGAAATATTAGTAATAATAACAATGTTAGTTTTGGTGTAGCGAGCTAGCCAGTGTGGTGGAATGTTAGTTAGTTGGTAACGTTAGCTAACGTTAAGTTTACCTCAGAAAGCACATTGACTATCCGAGTCAAACATTTGCCAAATTCAACCCTGTCATAATGTCCGCTAACGTTAGCTAACTAGCTCAGTGGTTCTCAACTCCAGTCTTGTTGAATGTTTTTGTTCCAACCCAGAATTAACACACCTGATTCAACTGTTCTAATAAGATAGGCATAGCTCTTGATTAGTTGAATCAGACCTGTCAGGCTGTCCAAATGCTTACTAACTAAATAATAGCTCATTTAACAAATGGAAATTATTAAATGTTGATAATACACATTTTGTTATCATTTTAGATTCACTTTTAAAATATCTGGGACCACCTGCTGCATCAGTTGACAAGGGACAGCCATGCACCTCAGCTGTGCCGGCTTCCTCAGGTGAGTGCAATGTGTCAATAGATGTTCCTGATGATAAATAATTTAATGTGAAATCCAGTCAATATATTTGCTCTTGTGTGTTCTTTCTATATTTATAGACCTAGAACCACATGAAGGAACGTCAGAACAGCAAGCTGCTCATCCTGATGAGATGACCACTGATTCCACCCTGCCACTGACCACTGTGCCTGTTTGTTCTGGTGAGTACAATATGTCAATAGATGTTCCTGATGTGATGATAAATAATTGAATGTAAAAATGACTGTCGTGCCATTTCTAATCCAGCCAATATATTTGCTCTGTGTGTTCTCTATATACACTGAACAAAAATATAAGCGCAACACTTTTGTTTTTGCTCCCATTTTTCATGAGATGAACTCAAAGATCTAAAACATTTTCTATATACACAAAATAACCATTTCTCTCAAATATTGTTCACAAATCTGAAAAAATCTGTGATAGTGAGCACTTCTCCTTTGCCGAGATAATCCATCCCACCTGACATGTGTGGCATATCAAGATGCTGATTAGACAGCATGATTATTGCACAGGTGTGCCTTAGGCTGGCCACAATAAAAGGCCACTCTAAAATGTTCAGTTTTATCACACAGCACAATGCCACAGATGTCGCAAGTTTTGAGGGAGCATGCAATTGGAATGCTGACAGCAGGAATGTCCACCAAAGCTGTTGCCGTGAATTGAATGTTCATTTCTCTGCCATAAGCCGTCTCCAAAGGCGTTTCAGAGAATTTGGCAGTACATCCAACCGGCCTCACAACCGCAGACCACGTGTAACCACACCAGCCCAGGACCTCCACATCCAGCATGTTCACATCCAATATCGTCTGAGACCAGCCACTCGGACAGCTGCTGCAACAATCGGTTTGCATAACCAAAGAATTTCTGCACAAACTGTCAGAAACTGTCTCAGGGAAGCTCATCTGCATACTCGTCGTCCTCATCTGGGTCTCGGCCTGACTCCGGTTCGTCGTCGTAACCGACTTGAGTGGGCAAATGGTCACATTCGATGGCGTCTGGCACGTTGGAGAGGTGATCTCTTCACGGATGAATCCCGGTTTTCACTGTTCAGGGCAGATGGCAGACAGCGTGTGTGGCGTCGTGTGGGTGAGCGGTTTTCTGATGTCAATGTTGCGAATCGAGTGGCCCATGGTGGTGGTGGGGTTATGGTATGGGCAGGCGTATGTTATGGACGACGAACACAGGTGCATTTTATTGATGGCATTGTGAATGCACAGAGATACCGTGACGAGATCCTGAGGCCCATTGTTGTGCCATTCATCCACGACCATCACCTCATGTTGCAGCATGATAATGCACGCCCCCATGTTGCAAGGATCTGTACACAATTCCTGGAGGCTGAAAACATCCCAGTTCTTGCATGGCCAGCATACTCACCGGACATGTCACCCATTGAGCATGTTTGGGATGCTCTGGATCGGCGTATACGACAGCGTGTTCCAGTTCCTGCCAATATCCAGCAACTTCGCACAGCCATTGAAGAGGAGTGGACCAACATTCCACAGGCCACAATCAACAACCTGATCAACTCTATGCGAAGGAGATGTGTTGCACTGCGTGAGGCAAATGGTGGTCACACCAGATACTGACTGGTTTTCGGACCCCCCCCAGACCCCCCCAATAAAGCAAAACTGCACGTTTCAGAGTGGCCTTTTATTGTGGCCAGCCTAAGGCACACCTGTGCAATAATCATGCTGTCTAATCAGCATCTTGATATGCCACACCTGTGAGGTGGGATGGATTATCTCGGCAAAGGAGAAGTGCTCACTATCACAGATTTTTAGAGATTTGTGAACAATATTTGAGAGAAATTGTTATTTTGTGTATATAGAAAATGTTTTAGATCTTTGAGTTCATCTCATGAAAAATGGGAGCAAAAACAAAAGTGTTGCGTTTATATTTTTGTTCAGTGTATGTATAGGCCCAGAACCACTGCAAGGAACGTCAGAACAGCCTGCTGCATCTCATCCTGATTACACCACAGATTCCACCCATACACTCTTCTCAGGTGTGTGCCTGATGAATGTAAAGATGTTTAACTATAAACCTAATTGTTTTCATGCTTTCAAATAATTGCTTTCTGTTTTTATTTACATTTTACACACTGTCCCAACTTTTTGTGTGTGTGTGTGTGTGTGTGTGTGTGTGTGTGTGTGTGTGTGTGTGTGTGTGGTGTGTGTGTGTGTGTGTGTGTGTGTGTGTGTGTGTGTGTGTGTGGTGTGTGTGTGTGTGTGTGTGTGTGTGTGTGTGTGTGGTGTGTGTGTGTGTGTGTGTGTGTGTGTGTGTGTGTGTGTGTGTGTGTGTGTGTGTGTGTGTGTGTGTGTGTGTGATGTGTGTGTGTGTGTGTGTGTGTGTGTGTGTGTGTGTGTGTGTGTGTGTGTGTGTGTGTGTGTGTGTGTGTGTGTGATCCACTACCAACCGATCCTGCTGACTGCCCTTCACATCTCACAGACACAATGAGGACGGTTTGTTCGGAGAGGACCATATCAGATACCACCTGATTTCATTTTCCCAAGGAGAGATGATGGGAGAAGTTGCCACCACCAGTACTTCAGCAGGACCTTAGTAAATGGAGAAAGGATCAAAAGAAGTTCGGTGACATATTCAAAAAAGAAGAACAGTCTTTTTTGTTTTTGTTGTCAACTTTTCTCTCCAAAACAAATTCATTTAACAAATGCAGGACTGTCGGATTGGAAAAATGCAAGTGCTGCTTTGACCAGCCATGAAAATAGTCCGGAACACCTGAACAATTTGGCGTCATGGAAAGAATTGGCAGTTCGATTAAAACAAGGTACAACAATAGACAAACAAGAGCAGGCCCTCCTTGAGGCAGAGAAGAGTCGGTGGAGAGCAGTGCTGACACGACTGGTTGCTATTGTAGAGTCTCTGGCAGGGCGAAATATGGCATTGAGAGGAAAGACAGAAATACTCCACTCTCCTTCAAATGGAAACTTTTTGAAAGAGGTTGAGCTTTTGGCGCAGTTTGACCCAGTGATGAAAGACCACATCCACAAAATTAAAAGTCAAACATCCCACCACAGCTACTTGGGCAAAACCATTCAGAATGAGTTGTATTGAATGCATCAGTGGAAAGATTCTATCAACAATAGTGCAAGAAATAAAGAAATGCAAGTACTTTTCCCTCATTTTAGATTGCACCCCGGATGTTAGCCACACTGAACAGCTGTCAGTAGTCATCAGAATTGTGACACTGGAAGAAGACCCCCAGATTAAAGAGCAGTTAATGGGATTCCTAGTAGCAGAGGAGTCCACTGGTGAAAGTTTGTCCGCCCTGATTTTGAAGAGGCTGGAGGAGTTGCAGATTGCCTTTGATGACTGCAGAGGACAGTCATATGACAATGGCGCAAATATGAGAGGGAAGAACAAGGGACTACAGGCCAGGCTACTGCAGTTGAACCCAAGAGCTTTGTTTGTGCCTTGTGGGGCACATACACTCAATGTGGTCATTGCTGATGCTGCCAAAAGTTCCAAAGATGCCATATCATTTTTTGGCATTGTGCAGAAGCTATACTGCCTGTTTTCTGCCTCTACACAGAGATGGGCCATCCTCAAGAAACACGTCAACCTTTCACTCAAAATGTGGTCAGAAACCAGATGGGAGAGCAGAGTGAAAGCTGTGGAGCCTCTGCGATATGAAGCCGCAGCTGTGAGAGAGGCACTGCTTGAGGTGAGAAACCAGGCCAAAGACACAATCATCAGGATTGAAGCCCAGTCTCTGGCAGAAGAAGTGGGATCATTCCGCTTTTCATTGTGCACAGTGGTCTGGTATGACATGTTAAGTCAAATTCAGCAGGTGAGCAAACTCCTGCAGTCCCAAACAATGCAAGTGGATGTAGCAGTAAGTCTACTGAAAAAGACTGAAAAAGCTCTCGAATCCTACAGAGCCACAGGCTTTGTGGCTGCACAAACATCAGCCAAGGACATGTGTGAAGACATGAATGTGGACGCAGTCCTTGTGCAAAAGCGGCTGAAGTCAACAAAGAGGCACTTCTCATGAGTCTCCTGATGAGCCATTGAGGGATGCCTTGCAAAATCTGGAGGTAACCTTCTTTAACGTGGTGGTGGATGCTGCAGTGAAAGGAGAGGTTTACCACTCTTAAACATGTGCAAGACAAGTTTGGCATTCTGTACAACTTCCCAGACCTGCCACACCAAGAGCTGATGAAGCAAGCAGAGGCACTTGCACACACCTTAAGCCATGGGTCGGCAACAGGTGGCCCGCGGGCCATTGTTGGCCCGCCAGCAATAATATTTGGCCCGTAATTTGGAGAATCAAAAATACAATATTATTTTGAGATTTTTTTTTTTTTTTTTTTTTTTTAACAACATAGGACCGAGAGTCGCACATTAGGGTTTCCGTTAGCCGGTAATCACCGGTTTTTATCTGGTAAAATTAATTAAAGACCGGTAAATTCAAAACCTGCTGGTCAAAATGTCTGGTAATAATTAGGGATGCTCCGATCGATCGGCCGCTGGTCATTATCGGCCGATATTCACTCTTAATAGTTTGATCGGTGCTCTCTATAAAGGCCGATCAGCAGAGCTGGATCTGATCGATATGGACATAAACGCGAGTGAAGTATAACCGGACCCGAGAGAGAGATCAGATCAGCTGAAGCCCCGCCCACTGTTTAGCGCGCTGCATGAGAAACTGACGGGCTGTCAGGAGAGAGAGAGAGGGAGAGGGAAAAAGAGAGGATCCGTTTCTCCCGTGTTATTATCCAAATTAATGTAAACTTTTGAATAATGTACTTCATCTACTACAAGTAGTTTGTTTGAATGTAATAATTATGTTGTTTGTTGTTTGTGGAATCATTTATTGAAAAATGAATCTGAACTTTTCGATCTGTAACGATTATAAACTGAAGCAATATAAAAATGACTCCCATTAACTGAGTTTTAAACATCAGCATATCCTGTCATAGTCCGGTGATTACCTGCTAACGGAAACTTTGCTACACCATTCTTATTATTATTATTGAAACATGACCGGTAAGTTTCAAATTTGTCCGGTAAAATAAATTCTGTCCCGACATATCCGCTTACATTCATAATGTCAGTGGAGGGAGAGCTGTCATCTTCCCTTTACAAGCTTCAAACATGTATTTATCGTGTGATTTTGGAAATACAAGTTCCATATTCTGAAAGCCAAGACTTTGTTTATTTAAAATCAAACAAAACACCCGAACCCTGAAAAACTAGTTTTTTACGCAAATCCACGTTTATTTTGAAATGAGCCGTTGCGACTTCCGACTGATTTCGATAGAGCGGGTCACATATGGCAAATATGTGGTTGTGGGGAACCAGGTCAATTAAAGTATTTATTTAACTATTAAATACATTGAGTTTGAGTAAAATACTTGGTTACTGATTAATTTAGGTTATAATAGCCTATATTAAATTGCAAAGCAAAACATGCTGTAATTGATTTATTTTGTCCTTTGATATTTTTTAAAGGTTTTCAACCTGAAAGAATCCTAATGTGTCCTTGAAAAGTTGAAATAAAGAAAAGGAAAAAGGATTCGAGTTGTCCATGCGTTGCCCCTCAAGCCTCTCAAATGTGGGCAAACACTCAAATAAATGCCAAAACCCCAGAGAACTTGACAATACTTATCAGAATAAAAGTATGTTAAATAACACTGCTACCTAGTTAATAACTCTACTCAGTGGAGGCTCGTCCATTGAGGAAAGGGAGGACCATCCTCCCTAACATTTCAGAGAAAAATAAACTTTGAAGAGAACAATAAATACACCTCAATTTAAAAGATAAGTCTGTTAAAATACAGATAATAACCCTGGCTTTGGGACTGAAATGGGGCTAGAGAGGACGAGTCTCCCTTTGGGCGGGTCTAGCCAGAGGCTCTGGATTGGGCGCCTATATCATCAGTGAACCAATCAGCGGATCTGACTGCGCATCAGAGTGTTGATGGGGAGGGATATCAGCGATATCAGAGTTTTTTTCTGAACCGGGGAATAGGGGCGCTGCGCCCTCTTACCAAAATCAATTCTTTGAATTAGGCTTTGATTATGTTCTGGCCCGCCATCTTGTGGCTCAGCAAAAAATTGGCACGAGGCCAAACTTACTTGCCTACCCCTGCCTTAAGCCATGGAGGGCAATCTGATTTAGATGGGAAGGAGCTGGCTCAGGAGTTGGAAAATGTACCTGACTTGCCATCAAAGAGCATGACAACTCTTGAGTTGTTGAAATTCATACACACAAAGCAGCTCACCGAAATATATCCCAACTTGTGTATTGCTCTGCGGATCAGTGCAACGCTACCAGTAACAGTAGCTTCAGCCGAGAGGAGTTTTTCCAAATTAAAACTCTTGAAAACATACCTGAGGTCAACCATGGCTCAAGAACGCCTCAGTGGTCTGGCTGTAATCAGTATTAACCATGAGGTTGGTGGTCAGATTTCATATGATGATGTGATTGATGACTTTGCAGCAAGGAAGGCCAGAAGGATTGCACTGTAAATGGAAACCAGTAGGAGCTAATATGTAGGCTAACCTTGTGTGATGATAGGGAGTGGAATGTAAATAGTTCTTGAGACAAAGTGAATTTGTAATTTTTATTTGTTTGTTTATTTAGCATATTATATTTTGATTATTTGACATGTGTAACATATTTTACAATACATAATTTTCTTTTAAAGCAAATTTGTTTGCATTGTTTGTTATTGTTATTATTGTTTGTTAGCTAAGTTGTTTGTTTGAATTCTTTAGTGTGCACTTTACATTTCTTCTTAATTTTCTTTGAAAGCAAATTTGCACATTTTTTTATTATTTGTTATTGTTATTATTATTGTTTGTTAGCTAAGTTGTTTATTTGTTTTAATTATTTAGTGTGCACTTTACATTTATTCTTAGCTCTTGTTCTTGCTTGTAATAAATAAAGGTGCAGTACTTTACTGTATAACTGTTAAGATGTTTTGATTTTTTTTTTGGGGGGGTGGGGCGCAGTGGTGAAACTCGCCTAGGGCACCACCAAATGTGCTAGGTCCGCCCCTGCACACACAAACAAAATGGCAGATAATTGGACGTACTTTTTACAGCGCCACGGCTTCCACAGATGAAATATTTTATATATTTATTGTCAAAGCATTTAATTTATTCATTACTATCGGGATGTTAAAGGTGGGGTAGGTAATTCACTTCAGAAACACTTTTTGTTATATTCCATGGAATACTCCTAACATCCCGATAGCAATGAATAAATGAAATGATTTGACAATAAATATATATTTCATCTGTGGAAGCTGTGGCGCTGTAAAAAGCACGTCCAATTATCTGCCTCGGCCCGTGGCAGATAATTGGATGGCCTACCTGCCTGTCAGCCTTCTATCTCGTGCACAAACTTATCTCGTGCCCTCATTGGTCATGTGTGTGTTAGAGGAGGGGCTCTGTAAGGAAGTCTGAAGGAAGGGGCAGATTTTTTTCGTTTGTGTACTCTCAAATTCTAGCGCACTCGAGCTGGTTTCTCCATTCTGACCTACCCTACCTATAAGAGCATTCCATGGAATATGACGAAGTGTTTCTGAAGTGATTTACCTACCCACCTTTAAGGTATCAATAATTGTAATCCAATATATTATTATGACATAAGCAATTGTGTTATACACAAGGCGAGTATTTCTATACATTACATGACATGTCATTTGTTAGACGCGTTTCTCCAAAGCGACTTATACTGTGGACAATCCCCACAGGAGCAATTTGGGGTGAAGTGTCTTGCCCAGGGACACAACGACATGCTGACTGCAGTGGGACTCGAACTTGCTATCCCCTGAGCCACAGCCTCCGCTATACTATATTTGTAGCCTACTTTTACATTAGTAAAACATCTGAGTTCTTCCACCATTGGCTTAATCGGATCACATAGTTCAAATATGTGTTAATTTTAACAGAATATTTGTTCTTCCTTCAAATGTAACCTTATTTAAAAGTTTCAGTCAACTACACTGTACCATGCTGTACAAGCAGAATGCCTGCAAGCTGCGTTCAATAACAGCAATGAGATTATGCAGCAGAAAAAGTGCTGAAAGCCGGTGCAAAGTGCAAAATGTGCTGCATTTAGAGACTCCTTGGAAAAGAGCAACTTTCACCCTAAAATATTATTGTATGAACAACAGCTTGAAAAAGTTACAATTAAATATACAAATAATAAAAATCACCTTTCATATACAGTATTTGAGGTTTATTTTTACATTATTCTCTTAAAAAAAAATAACTTAACGGTAATAAAAACATAAAAGCAAACAAACAGTACATTTTTAGAAATGTACAGATATGGGTCTATTCTAACTCTTAAGCGTTTTTGTTAGAAAAACAAAGTGGCAAATTGTCGCTCTAAGTGTTATAAATACGGTAGTTTAAGGATCACCTGAAGGCAGCACAGTTGTACAACGTCGGTGTCGCTCTTGAACGCAGCTCGTGACCTTTTATTCAACATAACTACTCTCTGGACAGAAGAGACACAGGAGCTGAGCTTAAAGAAGGTGAGACTTGTTTTATTATTAATATTACAAATGCTGTGTTCACTGATGTTAGGAATAAACCGTAATATTATTTCCAGGACATAGACGGGATCAGACAGACCGGAAGACTTTAACTAACGTTATCTGCCCTCTTGAGTTTTCGGTAATCAAACACACAGGCTGATATCAGTGTGATTTCCAGCTGTGAAAAATACATTACCGTAATATCATAACTGACCTCACAGGTAACATGCCGTATGTTACAGTCACACTGATTTACCTGTCGTGAGTGCTGTATCGCTTTAGATATCATTATTCTGTAGTGAACACTGTAACCATTGATTCGCCTTATTCATTATGTGAATATTAAAGCCGAAACACGTGTAGACTGTTTTGCAAGCTGTTCATGTTTGATGCATTTTGTAACAATGTTATGTAGCGTGTTATGTGGCGTAACCTAAGATTGATTGACAGCTGTTTGCACCAGTAAGGGTGAGGGAGAATACATATTTAAAGGCACAGTCATTTTAATGTTAACATTTTCATTTTTTAATGTAAGTATTATAGGTAGTGGTTAACCAGTTAAGCCCGAAGGTCTCCCCAGTGGACCCCTCCCACAGTTTTTTTTTTCTCACATGTCTCAGGGCTTCTTAACATTTATTAAACTATTAATATTTCATACCCTTTTAAAGGTAAGAAACTCCGCTAACTGACAATAAGAACAATTGTTAGCTAAAAAAAACACAAGAGTAATACCAAGCCTTTGAATTAGCATTGAGCGAAAAAATGCTAACTAATGCTAACGCTTTTTTACACACAATACACGGTAGAAATGCCCTTATTACTATCTTAACTGCACAAACAAGATATACGATTTAAAGCTGAGACTCCACAGATTCCACACATGTAATGTCATCACTGTAAGACCTCGAATTCCTGGAGCTATCAGCCAGAAAAGAGAAAGTAAACAACATCCGGTTCCAAAAATATTACAATAGAGAGGCGAAGTCACGCCCATCTACTTCCGGTCCATGGGACCCCGGAAGCGAAAAATTATACATTGAATTCAATGGAGAGAGAAAACGTATCTTTTGATCCCGTTTGAATTGTGCCACGAACTACACATATGATGTTTGTCAATCTTAAACAATCATTTCCATGTCAAAAAAGTCACATTTTGTCGTAAAACTGTTGAAATATAAGACTATGAAAAATACGCGACTACAAAGACTACAAATCCCAAATCCCATTCTGGGTCGCGTAAGTGATGTCACCGGCGATAATGCTCCAAGTGGTTGGTTCACTTTTACAAGATGCCTGTGTGCTTTGTACCAGGTTGTAATCACAAAAGTGATCATACCACTTGCTCGTTCTATCGCTTCCCGTCTGATGAAAGGACCAGGAGTCGCTGGATCAGACATATCAGGTAATATCATAGGTAATATACATGTTGTGCATGGAACATAGTCAAGTTAGCTACCTAGCTAGTAGCGACGAGTAGCGAGCACGTTAGTTAGCATTACATTACTTAGCCTTGTCATTTTTAGTAGCCTTACCATGAAGTTATTATTTTATTACATGAAGTAAACCAAAATGTTAAACAGTAACCAAACATGATGGTAAGTATTTCGTGAAACTTTTGAAGAGTAGCCTACTGCTCCCTCCACCGGGTGCTAAGGAAGCAGTTCAGGGAGAGTCGAAGGCAGGCAGGGAGCTTTGCATGTCATTCTTCTGGACGTGTTTCATTGTGATGACAATCTGTTTGTTGGAAAGACAGTCGTTGTGTGCTTATTGAGAGAAAATTGTTAGAAGAGATCATTATTCAAAGTGTTGTTACTTTAAACTAAGTGTTGTTACTTTAAACTAAGTGTTGTTACTGACCTTTTTCTCTTTTATTTTCTTTACCTCACCTGTAACTGCTGAGACGTTGAGGAACATGCACACTGACCTGCTCTGGCAACCTGATTTCCACTGTAGTAATAGTATTTGGTTATGGTATATTATTTATATACATCAAAGGCACAATGCACCCCCCAGAGACACACATGTATTGAGTGTGATATTTTGCATAGGTCATGTGAAATCATCTTTACATACTAGAAAACTGTAGGAGCGGCAACTTGTTTTGAAATTGAATTTTTAATATCCGATAATAAAGTTGATCTGTTTTCTTTATTCTTCTCTCTTCCCAGCTCCATCCATCACCATTCTCTGTTCCTGCAGGTCCTGCTTGCTAATCAATGCTCATATTTTTTTACACAATTACAAATAAAGTCATTGTATTGTATGACATGAAGTTGTGCTTCATTCTGAGTCAATAATAAATTCACTCTGCCTTCAACTGCACAATGATTGTGGACTGCACCGACATCCATGTAGCTGCCCCCCAGTAAGATGAACCAAGCAAAGAGGGTCACCATCATGCCCAAGGACATCCAGCTGGCCCGCCGCATCCGCGGAGAGAGGGCTTAGACTGACCTGAGACCAGCACACCCAAACACAACGGCTCTTTTAAGAGCCACCAACAGTTTCAAAGAGTTGCAATCCTACGTTATTATAATGATTAAACTGGTTCATGTATCACTTAGTTTACTGAACCGTGATGAATGAAATAAATTAGTGAGGTAGTGGTTTACTAAGGATTGAACCACTGCTTTTTGCAGATGATGTGGTTCTAATGGCTTCATCGGTCTGCGACCTTCAGCACTCACTGGATCGGTTCGCAACCGAGTGTGAAGCGGCTGGGATGAGGATCAGCACCTCCAAATCTGAGGCCATGGTTCTCAGCAGGAAACCGATGGACTGTCCACTTCAAGTAGGGAATGAGTCCTTACCCCAAGTGAAGGAGTTCAAGTATCTCGGGGTCTTGTTCTCGAGTGAGGGAACAATGGAGCGTGAGATGGGCCGGAGAATCGGAGCAGCGGGAGCGGTACTGCAGTCGCTTTACCGCACCGTTGTGACGAAAAGGGAGCTGAGCCAGAAGGCAAAGCTCTCTGTCTACCGGGCTATTTTCGTTCCTACCCTCACCTATGGTCATGAAGGATGGGTCATGACCGAAAGAACGAGATCGCGGATACAAGCGGCCGAGATGGGTTTTCTCCGCAGGGTGGCTGGTGTCTCCCTTAGGGATAAGGTGAGAAGTTCGGTCATCAGGGAGGGACTCGGAGTTGAGCCGCTCCTCCTTCGCGTCGAAAGGAGCCAGTTGAGGTGGTTCGGGCACCTAGTTAGGATGCCACCTGGGCGCCTCCCTAGGGAGGTGTTCCAGGCACGTCCAGCTGGGAAGAGACCAAGGGGTAGACCTAGGACCAGGTGGAGGGATTATATCTCTTCGCTGGCCTGGGAGCGCCTTGGGATCCCCCAGTCAGAGCTGGTTGATGTCGCCAGGGAAAAGAAAGTTTGGGGCTCTCTGCTGGAACTGCTACCCCCGCGACCCGACCACGGATAAGCGGAAGAAGATGGATGGATGGATGGATGGATGGTTTACTGAAGTTACAAAGACATTAATATATGAGTAACAGGTCAGTGTAAACACAAGCTTCTGTCAATTATGGATCATTCAAACTATTTATATAAAAATATGTAATAAAGTTCTAAAACAAGTATTCGGTATATTCCTTGATAGCTTTTGGAGAAGGTTGTTTTTAAGTTTACTAAAATCTATCGTTTCAACTGTTTCACTTTATAAAAAGGGAACAGGTGAGTAGAGCATCATTGAGTTTCTTATTCTGTCAGTAAATTATCCAAATTAAATGTTTTTCATTATTTTAGTCAACCCTAAACAAATTGATTGTACCTTTTAATAATGACCTTACATGGTCGGCAAAGTTAAATTAACTTCAGAAAATCAAATCTGTTCTGAGAAAAAACTAATAAATGTTTAAAGATAGGAACTTGCCATCCCACTGAAAAACAGTCCGTAGAGATTTAAAGGCGTAGTTGTAGTTCAGTCCAACGTTTCATTTGGATTCATTTGACAACAGTCAACTATTTTCATAAAGAAAATATATATATATGTTTCAAAGTCAACTTTATTGTCAATCTTACTCAGTTTGTGTTTATAGAAAGAGAGATCAAAAAGATGTTTAAATAAAATTATACAATTTACAGATATGTATACAAATATATATCTCCTATATACACCATCATGTATAATGATGGTGTATGATGTAGAAGGAAGTTTGGTAGATAACAAGTAAATATAGAGTTACATACAGATCCATTTTACAGCAAAAGATGGAATAACTAAGAAGCACGCAGTATAATAATAATTACATGCAACAATTAAATAACTGCTCAGCATCTCCACCACAATCCCAATCTGCTGTGTCCTGTTTTCCTCCCCTCTGCATAACACCCCATCACACATACGAAACACAACGCAGAGTCCGAGGGTGTTAAGAGTATGTTTATTTAAATGTCCTCCTCTATGGCCAACACAGGGAGCATATGCTGGGTGTAGAATTTTTCCAGGAGGAGGAGATTTCCATGCCATGCAGGGTCTTTGGGGATGGGGATGATGATCGCCTCCTTCGTGGTCCACACAACAAAGTAGCAGAGACTCCGGTCTGTGATGTGCAGCTGCCCTTGGACCTGGTGCCAGTATGGGTGATTCTCCTTGAGAATATATGACCCACCCTCCTCACGAAGACAGAAGGATGGTAACTGGACTGCCTCCGCGATGGTCATGTTCCTCTGGCTGTGTGGACACTTCACCTCCAGCAGGGCAGATGGCTGCACAAGCCCATCGGGTGATGCTCCCAAAACACCCGACTCACTCACAAAGAGACCAGACTCGATTCGAACACTGTCACCCGATAGGCCTCCACAAAAGCCTTCACCCCTTCGGCCTCGTTTACAACCCCCCAGTTGACAGTTGGCGATGTCTCTGGCCAGTGGGTTGTATGTCTCCTCTCGCTGTTGGTAAAGTTGAGACACCGGCTGGACTACTTTTTAAGTGCCAGGCTTCCTCCACTGGCACTCAATATCTGTGGAGCTGATCTGCCACATGGCAAATATTGCCAATGCTGCAGCGTGGCTGCATTTGTACATCCCCCGTGCACAATCACAGACAGCGCTCTGCATCGCGCCATCGTCTCCCATGCAGATCTGTAAAAATAAAGTAAGTACAATTTGTTAGCATGCTATAATAGATTGAATGAGCAATAATACAAGGATGGTCCGGATCTGGGGGTGGGAGGGTTTATTTTTCCATAGTTTTGTCCTGTTGTCTGATTATTGTTGTTTGTTTTTTCTGTATTTATTGTAATTTGTGCTGTATTGGTTGTGATTGTACATTGTATTTTTCTAAATGTGTATGAATACATTTTTGAAAAACATTTGATCAACAATAAAAAAGGATTTGGTCAGGATCTAGACTCAGTGTGTAGTTTATTAATTAATCAATGCTCTCTACATTAGGAAAACACATACCAGTGTACCAGAGGGAGTCACACACAGCTGTGCCTAGATAACCAAAATCCTTGAATCTACACACAGCAAATAAACTCAAATGACACAACGAGAAAAAGGAGATCACACATACAGTATAGTCGATATAAAACTGTCCGCTTCAATCTGAAGAGCAACTAAAACAAAACACGGGAGTGTACCTTGTTCTTGTGAACACTAATGTTATCCACAGCATACACAGAGACCACGAATTTCTTAAGAAGAAAACTAGTTACTAAAACAAAACACGTTAGTGTACCTTGTTAGCTAATGTTAGCTAGCTGACATTAACGTTACACATTGCACTCATAATACTCACCGAAACCTTGTAAAGCCGGTCCCGCTGCTCTTACAGAACCGACTAATCCCCCTTTCGTGTATGTACAGCTCTCAACATGCCCAGACTTGTAGTGATGTTCACCTCGTTTTACTTTTCGCCTCATTCTGAAAGAAACAGGTGATATTTGCTAACGTGACGGCCGTCTTTGTGATGGTGACGCGTTTTGTGCGAGACCAGAGACCTGTAGTTCACTGAGCGGTTTCACACAAAAAAATGTGTAACTTCACAGTTTTACGACACATTTTTATTTTTTTGACTTGTAAAATGTTCTTTTAAATTGACAAACATCATATGTGTCATTCGTGGCACAATTCAAACGGGATCAAAAGATAACCTTTCTCTCTCCATTGACTTCAATGTATAATTTTCCGCTTCCGGGGTCCCATGGAGGCTCCCGGAAGGGGAGGGACTTCGCCTCTCTATAATTACGTCTTACCTTTTTTTATTTGTGATCAAAAGTTGTGTTCAACGGAATAAAAACGCATCTCAAGGTTAATCCAATGTCTTTGTGTCACGTAGAATTTTTTACTGATAATCAATCATCATATTTATGGCAATATACTCGGTATAAAGTATTGCCGTCCAGGCTTGCACTTTCAGATATGCTTCGTTTGCTTCTCTATTACGTCCGCTATGGTAATGTTTACGTAGATTTGAGAACTGCCCATCGATTCTATTGGTTCTGATGGTTAAGAAAAAGGTGTAAATCACACGAATCGACCAATGGGTTCCAGAGATATGGTCCTGCGTAAAGTATAAAGAATGCCAGCCAGCGTAACAACATTATGCAGCCGACTTCATTTATTGTTTACAACGTAACGAAGCAGGAAATGCAGCAGGACCCAGAGCGCACGGAGCACAGAGCGGACAGCAGATAACGGAATTGCAGTTTTATTGCTTATAGATTATCAGAACATTTCAAAGGGGACACAGCCCCATTGGATATTAATCTATGGATTAACTACATCATCGTTTTTATCGTTTTAATGCCATTGAAGACCAGTTTAGACCAGACAACGAGGAAGGTAAGTCATTGTTAGCCTAGCGCATGTTAGTAGCTAGCGCCACTTGTTTTGATGTACGTTTTTGTTGATAACGTCGCGAGTTTGTATCTTTCAGTGTTGAGGTGGGCACCGTTAGATTCTGTGTCTCCTTGCGATCATAAACAATGTGCTGGATGTGCAGCTAGGATAAGTAATAAGGGAGCGAGGAGTGATTTTCGGTGCAGTAATAGGTTAGCATTTTTCGCTCGGGGCTAATTCAGAGGATAACAGAGTAGGCCTATGTTTTGTTTTTTGTTTTGTTTTTCACAACAGTTGTATTTGGATGGAATGAATACCTATAGTGATAATTCAAAGTAATAAAATGATTTTTACAGTGAAAAAGTTCAAATGGAACCGATGGTTCCCAAATTACCCAGAGGTGAGTCCGCTTGGACTTTATTTTTCTAAATCTCTCTAAAAAGGTCAAATTTCACTTGTTTTGCATCAATCTTGATACAGGGTACTTATTATATGTTATAGTTTGGATTCCTAAAGCTTTTAGTCTACTAACCCATCATGCAAGGGTGGTTTTCACTATAAGTAAAGGTTTTTTTTTAGGTGGACATTAGAATTTACATGTTTTTACTATGTTCCATCTGAATTTACTTTAAAATAAAAACATCTATATTGATTCTGACACTTCTACATCCAACTCACAGATGTAACCTTGCTTTGAGAAAAATAATTATTAATTTACCCCTTTTAGAAGTGAAGATATATCATTTGTTGTGTTATTGGCATTTTCGAGCCTGAAACCTGAAAAACAGGCTCAGGGCTTAACTGGTTAAACGAAATCGGTTTGCTTCATTCAATATGTGTTTAGCTTTTCTAAAGCAACATTTTGAAATTTGTCAAAGTATATTAAAATGTATATGTTTATATAACTCCTCTTCAAGTGTTCCGAATCCTGTTGTGTCAAAATGTTGTTGAATTTAATCTAATCAAATCTACAGATTATTCAGCAGTAATATTATTACAAAAACATCGTATAGTAAAAACACTGACAGTGAACATTTATTTGGCAAAATGTGCTCTTTTTTTAAAGGCAGCCGGAATGACGAGCCTCCAGCTGAGTGCGAAGGAGGAGATGGTGGAGAGGTTTCTGGATGCCGCTGCCAGAGGAGACATGATCCAGGTGTCCACGATGCTGTCCCAGAGCCCCTCGCTCATCAACCAGACAGGGTACAGCGGCTGGTCAGCGCTGATGCTCGGCGCTCGCAACGGGCATTACCCTGTGGTGGAAGCGCTGTTGTCACATGGGTAGGCCTACAGAGCTGAGATGAAGAGAAAAACTGAAAATATTTACTCCCAAAAAAGATATTGGGTATATCACTCAAATGCTGCTTCACCACATTGAAAGCAAACCGTGTTTTAAACAGTCTGTCATGCCCCGGCCACACGAGGACGAAAACGGCTAAACGCATAGGATTAACGCAAACGCAATCGCAAAAAAGCTTCCGTCCACACGCAATAGTCATCCGGATAGTGTCTGTCCACACGAGACAGCTCCGTTTAGCTCCAACCGCTGGAGAAGCTGCAGTACATATGCAGGAGCCTGTACGTGGCGCTGTAACTTCCTCCACAAAAGCAGCGAAGAAGCATGGTTGTCATGGTTGCCCTTCTGTTTATTCTCCGCGGTGGGGGCCGAGGGAACCGGGCAGAGTTTCTCGCCAGTCAACGTGTATTAAAGTTTAAATCTTCCGACAAAATTATAAAAGTGCCGGTCAAAGGTCTTCTTTGTTATTTATTGAGCTTTTAAAACAAATGAATAACGAATCTATATATTATAATAATAAAATACACGGAGCCTCTCTTTTTCCTCCCTCTCTTCGGACAGCGCCAGTGTCTGTTTCATGCAACAGCTGATCCAGTAATGAGTGACCCGGCCTACAGTAAAAATAAGCATATTTATATCTAGTTTAGGTAGTTTGAGAGGTAATTAAAATAGCTAAGGGTGATGATCGGACTTGAAGTGTGTGTTTTACTCCGTTCACCGCCGCATCACAGCGGGAGGAGCTGCAGGTGAGCAGAGCTGCGTGTCTCCGTCCTGTCAGATTAGACTTCACTCGCGTTTAGGTCCATATCGAGAGAAAGATAAATAATCTGAATTCAGTGTGCAGTTTACTTTGACGCGGGGGTGAGCAGCAGAGGTGGGGAGAGGCGGGGCTATTGCCTCATCATTATCAGAAAATTATCGTATAGGGCGTACACAAGGAGCCGTTGGACCCCCCAGAGCGTTGCGTATGCCGTTCTATCCACCTTGGGACCCGTTATCGTTTACGCAGTCGTTTAGTGCCGTATTCGGTCGTCCTCGTGTGGCCGAACGGTCTATATGACACTAAACAGTAACGCAAACGACCGTTTTCGTCCTCGTGTGGCCGGGGCATGAATGAAACGGCAGCTCTCAGCTGTGTATTTACACAACTAATGGCCAGCTAATGGCCCATCAACCACAGCTCTCTCCCCCCCTGATCTTTCTTCTCCAGCAGCTAAATTAACTAGGTTTAAACGCAGACTTTTGTTCCTCCATGTTTCGTTGTTATTGTTTCACTGAGCGGACCCGCACATTTTATTCAAACGCTCCCTTTTTTGGTCCATCTGCAGCGGTAATAGGTTTTGTGCGCTGTGATGATTTGGCTGTTCCTTTAGTAATGAATATTAAATGTTGTGAGGAAATCTTTCCACCAATAATTCCAATAAGTAATCCAAAATGTATTCACTTCAGGTTTACGAAAGTAACTGTAAGAGACTTTAATATTTTATTGAAAAAAAGTTACATTGCACACACACCACACAAATTGACCCGATTGGCGGTTCTAGTGTAAAATAAACTCACTACTTAATGAAACCAGTTCAATACGCATTATTCTTATTCTTATCATTCTTTATGAGCGCAGAAATAGTCTTAAAATCAGACCTGTTTTTTAAATGAAATCTGACTGCAGGCAGTTAGCTCTGATCACCTATGATAAATGCGCCACACCTAATCGCTGGCCATTCAGCCACAGAGCTCCCTCTATACAAATCAAACTGTAGACGGTGTGAAAGCACCTACAGTATTGTTTTAAATAATGGTCGGAATGTGACCTGTGAGCCTTCTGAATTACCGTGGGACAGCACATTCTAAACTAAAATGTTCAATCAATAAAGTAACATCTTATCTTAATAATATCTTCATAATAATAATAAAGACGAAATCAACACACGGCAATTCAAAGTGCTTTACAAAAAATGAATGACATTAAGAAAATGGCATTTAAAATCAGTCATTAAAAAGAAAAGATAATAAACATTAAAAGAAAAAATACATGGATAAAAGTTACAGTGCAGTCTAAGATATGAATAGTTCAATTAAAAGCAGCGACAAAAAGAAAAGTCTTCAGCCTGAATTTAAAAGTAGTAAGAGTTGCAGCGGACCTGCAGGTTTCTGGGAGTTTGTTCCAGATATTTGGAGCATAATAACTGAACGCTGCTTTTCCATGTTTAGTTCTGACTCTGGGGACAGAAAGCTGACCAGTCCCTGAAGACCTGAGAGATCTGGATGGTTCATAATTTAGCAGGAGGTCAGAAATGTATTTTGAGCCTAAACCATTCAGTGCTTTATAAACCAGCAGCAGTATTTTTGAAATCTATTCTTTGACACACAGGAAGCCAGTGTAAAGACTTCAGAACAGGAGTGATGTGATCCACTTTCTTAGTGTTAGTGAGGACTCGAGCAGCGGCGTTCTGAATCAGCTGCAGCTTCCTAATAGATTTTTTAGTGAGACCTGTAAAGACACCATTGCAGTAGTCGAGTCTACTGAAGATAAAAGCTTAAAATCAGACCTGTTTTTTAAATGAAATCTGACGGCAGGCAGTTAGCTCTGATCACCTATAAATGCGCCACACCTAATCGCCGGCCAATCAACCACAGAGCTCCCTCTATACAAATCAAACTTTAGACGGTGGGAAAGCACATACAGTATTGTTTTAAATAATGGTCGGAATGTGACCTGTGAGCCTTCTGAATTACCGTGGTACAGCACATTCTAAACTAAAATGTTCAATCAATAAAGTAACATCTTATCTTATCTTAATAATATCTTCATATTAATAATAATAATAAATCATACAGTATGTGTCCGAAAGGGAGCAGGAGGAAGCAAACACAAAAATATCCAAAAAATATACTGCATATTAAAGCAAACGATTGTAAAGGTAAAAGTATGAGCATAACAAATAAAGAAGTGTAATGTAAACATTTACTTTATTATTATGATTATTTAATATATAAAGACTATATATTATTGAATTACAAGATTAGATATACTTTATTTGATCTAAAATATGTGTTCAAATGCTCTTCAAAACACAACTGAAAGTGCTGAAAGTTGTCTTTCTGTATTTGTGAATGAAGCGCCATCTCCTGGTTAAAACCTGAAATTGAAAATCTGGCAACGCCCTCTTGGAAAATAGTGGGAGGGCTTAACATTCCTCGATACTGGTCTTAGGCAGGTCGTAGGCAGGAAGGTGTAAGCTGGAGTCTGAAATGAGGTGCTACATCTGTATTAAAATTGTAATTAATGATGCGTTAATGGATGAATCCCTCTAATGTTGCAGCTGGTAAAGCCCGAGCTGACTTTAATTACTTTATATACCAAAGGGTAGCTTGTGAATTTTCCACCAGGGATCAAAAACGTGTATAATGTTTGGGCTAGGGTTATCATAATTATTTTCTTGGTCACATTTTTTACAATGAATGTGAATCTACAAAGCAGTTTAAGTTATGAATGTGGTGCAAAAAAAGTACAGAACTTTTCACAGGAAATGGAAATACTCGAGTAAACGGTAAATAACACGTTTATCTTCATCCCTATGTACTGTATCTGTTTTGATTAAATGACATATCGTTTTCCGTGTAAGTGCAGCACATTTCCAAATATTTTGTGTTCCACTTCACTTAGGAACACAAACACTACAGATGCATTACTTCACCTAAAATCTCTATCTCTGTTTTTGTTCTATAAAGCTGTGACAAGTTCTCCGTGAACAGCTCGTCACAGACTGCTTACGATATCGCCAAGTTCTGGGGCCACAGACACATCTCCAACCTGCTGGGCCATACTGATGACAGGTGCCAGCGGGTGCTGCCGGGGGCTGACCTCCACCAGCAGGAGAACTACTTCAGCAGAGAGACGCTGGACCGGCTCAGTGCCAAGAGGACCGACAAGGGATGGCTGGAGGATAAACAGAGCGACCCAAACACAGTCTACCTCCTGTTCTCCAACTGCAGCCCCATGGTCAGCAGCCCACTGGAGGACCGGAATGCAGGGGTATGTTACCTGAGGCAAATGTTGGTAATCTGTTTTAGTTGAAACTGATAGTTCTGGTGATCCGTTAAGCTTTTACCGTGTTTCATGTGAATGCAGATTTAGCTGGTAAAGCATTCAGCTGTACCCATCTGAAAACAATCATAGTTTGTTGTTAAGTATCCCAAGTACAAACCACACAAAGGCTTATTAAAGGGGCCCTATTATGCTCATTTTCAGGTTCATATTTGTATTTAGTGCCTCTACTATGACATGTCTCCATGCTTTAATGTTCAAAAAGTCATTTTTATGAATACAGAAGCTATCTTTATTAGGTAATAAGAAGTAGATTAGGCCTTAAAGCATTAAGGAAAACTTTCCTTTAGTTTAACTTAGAAGTAGAGGATGCCTCTATAAGAAGCTATTTCCAGTCTACATGGTTTATTTGTTTTTGCCCTATATAGTGAAACAACTTTGAGTTTTTCTAAAATGGAGTAGATTCAGATGGATTTAGTATGAGTCAAAACTTACGTTTTTGGACAGCTCAGAAAATGAATTGCCCAGTAAAATACCATAGCATCTCTGTAAAGAAGTAGCCTGTGGTTGATAAGGAAATTAATTTATTGACAAAAGACCCACATTTCAATCAAGATGTGTACATGTAAAATAATGTCAGGATCCAATATTTCAGATGCCTTGAAGAAGTCCAGCCTGGATTACTCCCTAATTCATCCTGATTGTTCTCTTCTCAATGCACACATTCCTCGCTTTCCTGTCATTTCAGTGGTGTTATGTTTGTTGCATGCAGTCAATAGCTCCTGTCGATGACGTGCAAGCCCACCTTAACCTGCCATCAGGCCCTGGGGCTGATGGTTTTGTAGGCCCCCTATTTAAACAACAAATCAAAGTCATTTATAGCCTCGGCAGGCTCTGTGATCACACACACACACACACACACACACACACACACACACACACCACTAATTCAGCACCATGAACAGCAACATATGGCCTCAATGCCAGGTATCAGTAGATGAGAATGATCATTATCTCCGGTGGATTAACACAAACCTAGTTATGTAAAACGATGCACATTTAAACCCGCAGGCTACTGGGAATAGTGCAGCATTGCCTTACCTCTTTAGCTTCCGTCTGGTTTTCTTTGAAGAAAAAGCCTTTATGATGTTCTTAAAATCCATGTCATGCTCAATTGACATCAGTGTTAGGTTTCCTTTTCCGAGCGCCACTCTCAAACTTTTTCTTCTCCAAAATGTTCTCCTAAACAACCTTCATCTGTCACTCAATCACTCACAATTTGAATAAGTCACATGTGAAACATATTCTCATTCTGATTGGCTGTTAAGTGGTGCCCACTGACTGTTTCAGAGTCATCATGTTTGAGAAAAATCTCTGGAATCCATCGATCTGATTGATTAGCGGAGCAAATTATCAAAATAGTATGGAGGGAAGATATTTTCATTTGGATTACTGGTCTGGGGGAAGCTCGCAAGTGTGTGTGTGTGTGTGTGTGTGTGTATACCTGTGTGTGTGTGTGTTTGTGTATTTTTGCGTTCGTGTGTATTGTTTGTTTCCCGGGGAAAACCCTCACGAGAAACACCGGCTGTTGTTATGCCTGCTGTGACGTCAAGTTACTCCGTTCTCCGCTTGTAATTATGCCGTTACAAGCTTCAAAGTTATGCCGTCACAAGCTTCAAAGTTGTATTTATCATCTGAATTTGCAGAAACAAGTTTAATATTCTGAAAGCCAAGACTTTGTTTAATTGAAATCAGATGAAAACAAACTGTAATGGACCCTGCCGTGTTATTTATGATTACTATACTCTTACATTCATAATGTCAGCCGGAGGGAGGGGGAGCGGCGCTGCGGAAGAGCAGAGTGGCGAGGGAGAGCTGTCGTCTTCCCTTTACAAGCTTCAAAAATGTATTTATCGTGTGATTTTGGAAATACAAGTTTCATATTCTGAAAGTCAAGACTTTGTTTATTTAAAATAAAAATAAAACACCCGAAATAAAATTAATTTTTTTTAATTTTTTTGTATTGGCTCATGATAGGCCCCCAATCTCCGTAGGCCCCTGGGCTTCAGCCCAGGTCAGCCCGTGCATTCAGGCGGCCCTGATGACGTGACAGTTTTAGTCAGTTTGTCTTTTTCAAAGATTCAAAAAAATGTTCTAATGATTGTGATTCCAACAGGGTGAGAACCAGCTGTGTCGGTTCAGATATGAGACAGTTAAAGATCTTCTCCAGAAACCTGCCACTGTGCTCATCTTCCTGGGGGTAGAGAGGAGGAAGAAGCCCTCCTCTCACACAGTGGATGGTGTCCGGGAGCCTCCTGCTTGGTTTGCCATCAACACTGACGAAGACACTGCTGAACTTCTAAAACGCTGCAGAGAAAAGAACTGCTGCTTCCCAAAGACGCTCAACAGAGACCTGCTGAAGTTCAGCGAGGAAGAGGCAGGTGAGGAAGATGCAGTCTCTTTTTCTTTACCAAAGATATCTTCTGAACCATAAAAGCTATATACAAATTCGGGCTTACATTCAATTAAAATATCTAATGGCAAACATACGGATGATTTCCACTTGTGATTAGTTGCAAAAAAATCACACTTTTTTTATCCGTTTTAAATGTACCTTTAAATGGGAATTTAATTTACGGTAATCGGCCTGCAAGCTTTAGCCACAAATTGTAGTGCATTTACTCATGTACTGTACTTCTATCTCGGGGTACTTGTACTTTATCTGACTATGTTCATTATATGCTATTTTATAGCTTTGAGGTAAGGTAGCTTCAAGTTCCATCTTTCCTGAAACTGGTTATCAGCTCTCCTTATTGTCACCTTGTGACAAGAGAAATTGCATTTTTAACATGTATATGTAGTCTGTTTGACAGCGCTGACGGGCCATAAGTAATACATTATAAAACTGAATCTGTGGACCATATCAAAACTGACCCCCCAGACTTACCATGACTGAACTAACTGAATAACCCCTGTCCCCTCTCTTGGTCGTGCAGGAGTTGTGGCTCAAGCTCGATCGGTGTTGGCCTGGCACAGCCGCTACAGCTTCTGTCCGACATGTGGCAGCAGCACCCGGTCGAAGGAGGGAGGATACAAGAGGAGCTGCCTGAACTCAGACTGCAGGAGCCTCAAGGGGGTTCATAACACCTGCTACCCACGCGTCGGTACGGAGCTCCAAACCTAATCAGCTTTAATGAATGCTTTAAACTGCACATTATTAGCTGTGTGCAAAAAAAAAAAGTTGTGTAGGGCACACATCTAGATTCCATTGACACATGCATTTAGGCACAGGAGGGAGCATGTACAATGTGCAGGTCATGTGTGGTTGAAAACACTTTCACCTATGAAAGCAGGATTTTTCAAGTGGTTAAAAATCAAGCTTTTCTGCTCTAGGATGTTGTGACTGTAGTCAGGGAGCTAATATCACAGATCTGAGTGCAGTTTAAACCTGAACAAAGCCAAAACGTTAAGTCAATTAATCCAGTATTTATTATAATTGTAATGATCAGATTAGTAATATAAGCAAATATGACAAAAATAGCTTCTTAAATAATTATATTTGCTCGATTTCTTGGACTTTATGAAAGCAAAGTGAACACTTTGGGTTAAAAAATGGGACAAAATATTTAAACTCTCTGAGAACTTGTAAGGGGATATTTCACTATTTTCCTACATTCCATTAGTAGATTATCTGAGTTAGTTGAATACCTAAACCTGAGTACAATTATCTTACCTGAAAATCAACATTAACATCACAAGAAATGTGCCCTAACACCTGCTTACATACTTTAAGATTAGCGATGACTGATACTCGTAAAGGTATATAGTTAGTGTTTGGCAAGTTCATATGAAAATGTAATCTGTTACATATAACTTTAATTGGAGATTGTAAATTACAATCAATATTATTGTCTGTAGAGTAATCCATTTCTGATAATACTACTTTTGCATTACTCAAACCAAAAAAATTACTTGGCATTATAAATAGAAAGAGTCTCATGTTGTTTGATAGTGACTAATCAAAGTACAGATTCTCAAGTCGCAAATCCAGTGTGCACAATAGATAAGTCAAATGATGGGCACACTTTTTCTGCATTTGCATTTTTGCACAAGTTTGCTGGATAGATTGTTAGATGTAAATTGAGCTCCTCTTTACTGTGTGTGTTTTCAGACCCAGTGGTCATCATGCTGGTGATCCACCCTGATGGAAACCAGTGTTTACTGGGAAGAAAGAAGATTTTCCCTGCGGGCATGTTCTCCTGTCTGGCTGGATTCATAGAGCCTGGTAAACATCACATTACATTGACTTGCATAAACCTTAACAGTAACATCTACTCCCTAAAAGCTACTAACCAACGGGTGGCCGACCCGTGCAAACATGCTCCAACAACCCAAAACACTTTGTGCTGCACTTTCAAACTCATTGTAAATATAGAAAAAACACAAATGTGCCAAAACACATGGGACTGAAGAAACATCTTCACCAACTTGACAACACATGCACAGCATTTAGAATAACATTCAACAACTTGAGAAAAATGTGCAGGGTTTACTAAAAGCGCTGCATTGAAAAAAAAACAGAATAAGCTCAAAACACGGAAACCAGGGGACATTAAAAAGTGACGCACACAGCTGGGACCGGAGCACTTGTTGACGCTCAAGGATCATAAAGTTGTCCATCAGTCACTGTGGGCAGTTAGTCTGTTTCATACTTGTAATTGTTTGTCAGTATATTTTAAATCACTAGGTTAGCTAGCTAGCTTACAGCAGATCTGCAATAATATCAGAAGGAATCGTGTGATCACATTGTTAAAATAAGCTAATACCACGTAGATTTAAGGTACATTTCCAGTGACAGTTGGCCAATTTTAGAATCCCTGAACGTCAACAAGCGCTTCAGTCCCAGCTGAGTGCATCACTTAAAGTGGACCTATCATGCTATATTTGAAACATATATTGTAGGGCCATACATGTCTACAAAACATGACTGTGAAGTTTTTTTTTCAAAATACCAAACAGATCACCCATTGTTGCCATGCCTCATACTGCTCAAACCCCTGTTTTGAAGCCCTGTTAGAGAAACGCGGATCTTGGGTCCTTAGCTTGAAAAAAAAGAAGAGGAGGCGGAGCTAATGCCTGATCAGAATTCTACCGGAGATAAAGTTAAATTCTGCTGTGATAAAACGCCATCCTGTTTAAACCACGTCAAGGGTTATTTCTGAAATAGTAGGAGCTCAAATGCTTTTCTCTTGCAGGTTTATCCCAAGGTGAGTTCCTTTTTTATTTCCTGCTTTTTAAACACATGTGCTCTTCAGTATAGGTTAACTTTGAGTGTTAGCGAGGCTTGCTAATGTAAACAAAGACGTCCAAAACACGTCAGGCATTGTTTCTGATAGCAACTTTCTGTGGGTCCGCCGACGTCACCTCGGATGGAATCTGTATCCGCTCGTTGTACACCCATTTTTAAAAGATTTGGGTACGGAGGAAAAGAGAGGGTTTTATTTTCTGACGCTGCGTGAGTTCCCCGACGCACCGGGGGCACATGTTTATGTATAAAAGACATCACAAAGTGCATTTTGTATGATAGGTCCCCTTTAACTAAGTTGGTGAATGTTTTTCTAAATACTGTGCATGTTTTGTCTGGTTGGTGAAGCTGTTTCTTGATGTCTTTGGGGACATTTGTGCTTTTATATTTGCATAATTTTGTTACCGGCAATGCGTTTCCTGTAATATAAATGATTTGGGCTGTAGCGCATTTGCACCAGTCGGCCACCGTACAGAAGCTTACATTGACCCCTTCCTGCAGGGGAGACGCTGGAGGAGGCGGTGAGGAGGGAGGTTGAGGAGGAGAGCGGAGTGAAGGTCGGGCCCGTTCAGTACATCTCCTGCCAGCCCTGGCCGATGCCCTCCAGTCTCATGATTGGCTGCCTGTCTGTTGCCATATCGACTGACATCAAAGTGGACGAGAAAGAGATCGAGGAAGCTCGGTGGTTTCCACGGCAACAGGTTAAAACATTACAAATTCTACTACTTTTATAAACACTGCTGATGCTACTACTAATAACAATACTGAGATAATAATAATTGTTATGACTCGGACTGTCATTTAGATGGTTCAGCTGTTGTCACTGATAATAATTACATTATTTGTAATTTTAAAAAAAAATGTGTGGCACATATTAGAGAACTTTTAAATTGAAATGGATTTTTATTACATTTACAGGACATAATACAAATAAAGATAATATTAATATTGTATAATCATTTAGAATATTTAATACACACATCACAGTTACAAAAGAATAACGTGAATAAAATGTTTATAGATACAAAATGAATCTTCTTCTGAATCGTCAACACTGCTTGGAAAATATGAAAAAACATATTTTTCTTCTTGGACTGTCATGCAGAATAATGTGGTGGAAGTTGAGTATTTATGTGTGAAAGCAGAGTAGAAGTGATGATGGGGAGTCTGAGGAGAGGTTTACAGTTAACAATATTGCTGTTTTCTGAGCAAAAGAATAGAACATATTTTCTTTTTGAAAATACTGCTGTTTGACTATAAATCCATTTGTTCCTGGCTTAGGTGATTGACTCTTTCAGAGGAACCCGTCCAGCCTTCACTGTTCCTCCCAGGCAGACCATCGCCCACCAGCTGGTCCGACACTGGATCGGCATGACCTCTAACCTCTGACCTCCATCCTGTAGCACTAAACCTCCAGACCATAAGGTGGATCTATGAACCAGCAGCTGTCAGAACTGTTGCTACTCTATTACAACAAACCAGGAACACTACCGCTGAGGTAACAGCCCGATTCTGAGGGCTGTACAGGACACAGTATGTTAATGTGGTTTGTTTTCACCGTTAAGTCCAAATCATTGAAACGCACCGCTCCTATGTGGAGAACTGTAGTCTGTACATCACTTGCAGATAAAGGCGAAGACAGAACTTTTCAAGATGGAAAAGATGATCAACAATAAACCTTTACATTTCCGATTCTCAGCTTTGAGCTTAGACTCGGGATGTGATGATGGTTTGAATGTAACGCAACTGTACAAAGTTAAGGACACTTTTGCAAAACATTTTAATCTATAATTAGACAAAAACAGCGATACTGGGATATAAAACTATTCGGGTTAATTGAGCAATCTGTAAAAATGTGTAATTGCATACAAACGTTGCCAATTGATTTTGTATTGGTTTTTCAGTTGAATTATACTTAAAGTTCAGGGTAATCCACTGTTAAAAACATACTGCTCACATTTTTTTTCTCCAATATTTTTTGTTTTTAATAATCGTGATATCATTTATTGACCCAAATAATCGTGATTATGATTTTTGCCATAATCGAGCAGCCCTACTTTTGAGACAGTGCTAGCTACTTTTTTTAGAAAAAAGGCTGAGAATTCTAGAAGTCTCAACTACTTATACAATTTGTTTTAAAAGCCCAGATAGCTAACATGCTAGAGCCTCAAATGTACTCAAACCCTTGTCCTGATCGCACAGGACCATTGTGCTTTGCTCTGTAGTTTAAAATTAGGATTGTACTGCCGAATCAACTTTCAAGGTCAGCTTTTGTTTTTGCTGTGTAATGGAAATGACAGCCACTAGGAGGCACCAGCATGTGTTTAACCTTCATCTCTACTAGTCCTCTTTGCCTTTGACTCAGCATGCAGCACTGATGTTGTTTATTCAGTCTTCATTTGCAGTTTTTGAAGTTAAGCAACAGTTTTCTGTATAATCAGGCCACACATCTGTTTTCCCCAGAAAGGAAGACTTGTAATCTGCCTCGCATGTTATCTGATTAACACAGCTGTTTGCCATTAATTCTGGAAAATTAAATTTTAGAGCGGCTTCTGCCTGATGGGCTCTCTCAGAAAAGTCGTCTGGTCGGTGCTCTACCTCTGGAAAGCAGACGTTGGCTTCATTTTTTTGACTCAGTTGAGCAGCATCGGCCTCTCGTCTCTCCTCAGATGTGAAAACTCTGTCACATTTTCGATAGTTCAATCCATAGTCAGCTTCATAGAACTGGAGAGGAATGAGTGGGTGTTCTGTTGTCACTGGAGCAACAGGTATATAGTCTGTGTCCACTTCCAGGGCTGACGGTTTAGTGCTGAGTTGGCTGATTGACAGCGGAGAGTTGTTTTCATTTAGGTCCTCTTCATAGGAGGACTTGAAGTTTGGTCCAATCATGATGAGACCATTCTCACCAAGTACATCCATCACCTGGAAGTCCTCAATATGAAGGATGTTTCTCTCTGCAGTTTTCTGTTGAGTGGAATAATTGATTGGATTTTAATCAGGAAAGATATATTATAGTTTTTCCAAAAAAAAAGTCTTGTGTTTCAGTTTTTTTATCTGATTTCTCGAATGATTAAATAATGTTAAATATTTCAATAGGACATCATAAATTGTCAGTGAAGAGTTGTAAATGTAACGAAAATCAAGAGCTTAATAATGTCTGTCAATTTCAAAAAACATAAAATCAACTTTTACAATAAACAAATTACAAGAATAACACTTCGCAAAAATGAAAAATGTTCGAAACAAATGTTAAACATTTGCATTAATCTGTCTTATTTCTATGTTCAGAAAAACATTGGGGGGAAATTAACATATCTTTACAACTTTTAAACTGAATATGAGAAACATAGACGACAGGATTGTTTCTGTAACCTTTTCGTGTTTGGATCTGAATCAAAAAGACATGAACACAGCAGTTTTAATAACTCACATGGTGATTAGGGTCCATCAGCCACTGGCCTGTCGTACTGCCCCGAGGGCTGGGGATGGGCGGAAAGAAATACCACTTGTACCTGCAGAGTAAAGGGGTTAAAGAGGAAGAGAAATATAATCCTAGTTTTGAAATGTAATAAACTACTTTAAAAACCCTTTATGATCAGTGGGAAAATGCAATGTAACAAAGCTGAAACTGCCGTCATTTCTGAGTTTATGAAAAGCTGACTTTCCTGAGATATATGGTTCTCACAAGATAGTGGCAAAGCTCCCAACATGTGATGATGTTAAAGTATATGATGCATTGCGGTAGCTTATACCCAACAGAATATAAAAGCACATTAAACATCTACAGCAGTGTAATGCAGCGTACACATTTATAAAGCAGAATATAATAATAATCCAAACACGTCATCATAGTAAACACTATTATTATAATATGATATGTTGTATCAGCATTTTTACCAATGTTTCCATTACTGATTGACAGACCAAATGATAAAGATGCCGATGAAGCGCACAGAATGATGTAAAAGTAATGCATCCAACCAATCACCAGCCACAAACCAGTGAATGTGTAAGTATTCACATTTTATTTATTGGAACCCTCAGATGTGACCGTGTGTGTGTGTTGACTTACACAGTCCTGGACAGGATTGAAATGATGAATACAGTAAGAGCCAGCAGCAGCAGAGGTGTTGCTGTAGCCACCGCTGGCACCTCATCTGAAATGAAACATTCATGGTAAGGTCAGAATCAAAGGATTACTATAGCCCTTTCTAATTTCTCAATCTTCCCCTCCTCGACTGCTAGCCTCATGTCTTAGTCCCGCCCACAAGGGATGCGAGCGGAGGAGTCGAGGAGGGGACCCTAGGAGAGAGCTCCTAAAGCATATAATATTATTCTACAGCCGTTGTATATTTTATTATGTGAAGCACTATGGTTTTATGAAAAATATCTACTCTTTATTTGTATATATCTACTGAAGCCTACAAATAAAGAGTGTAATTTAGGCCATATATATATAAATATATATAATTGAGTGATCCAGAGAGCCTCATCAATGCTCGATCCTCGATGTTCATTTAGAGAAATCAGATGTCCTTCAAGATGGCGCGCTGAAATCTATTTCGAGGTGTCAAGGAGGCAAACATTTGAGAAATGAGAAAGGGCTTATGTGTAAATGTTTGTATTCCTCTAATGACATCACACTGATACCACAGTAAACAAGAAACGCTTGGACCGTAGCACATATTAATTAAATTGTGTCATTTTATTAATATATTTCATCCTGGATGTCTTGTCTGAATAAGGTTTACTTAAAGCCCTGCAAAAACTAAACGCTGCCAGATGCTCAAAATACAACGGACAAGTTTCTAATCCCTGAACGTCAACCAGTGCGCTGAGCTGCGTGCATCCCTTCTGCGTGTCCCGCCGTTGAGTTTTGACGTTCTTGCAGAATTTTTCATTTGCAGTGCATTGTTTATGCAGCGCTTTTAGTAAACTTTACGCACTTTCCTCAAGTTGGTGAATGTTTTCTAAATGCTGCGCATGTGTCGTCAAGTTGGTGAAGAGGTTTCTTTATTCGCATGTGTTTTGGCCCATGTGTGTTTTTATATTTGCATCGTTTGTTTGAAACTGCAGCGCATTTCTCCTAAGGGAAGTGTTTTGCGACGTTGTAGCGCGTTAGCACCTGTCGGCCACTGTAGACATTCAGTGTTCAGAAATTATTTTCCAGGCCTTGCCAATTCTTTAAGTCGAAAAGTATTATAGCAATGCACACAACAAAGTGATTTTATTATTTGAGTGCTAGATGATATCTTACTTACTCAATTAAATTATTGAAATTATTTCTTGGCCCTTAGAATACATTCGTCCATTTTAATTTAGGTGCTAGAATGTGAAATAAATGTTAAGTGTTGCATTTTAGATATCAGTTTAAGTATTGTCTGTAAGCTTGTAGGACTGCTACTAGGGAGAACATTTTGTTCTGGTATCGTAACTGATCTTTTTTTATCAAATGAATTGCAGGGTTGACTATTGGTGCTTTATAAAATATAAAATATTTTTTTACCCAATGAGATTTGGGGAAATTAATCATAATATAATGACTGATTGAAGTTGAAAATATAGAACAGTTTGGCATATTCACATTCAATGTAACTTAATGCAGGCTTTAAAACCAGGAAAAGACGACCATAATGCCATATTATGATATCCAAAATCTAAGATGATGTCTTATATCCTAATAATGGTATATTATATCAGCCCTTTGATCATGATGGAAAGAAAATCTACCACATATAGCAAAAAAGGTCAGACTTAACATCCTCCTCTAAACAACAAATCATATCTTATCCTTATTCATGTGTTAGGAAAGGAGATTTCTTCTTAATATCCAACAGTTCAAATACACTGGGACTTATAAATGGCATTCTGCTTTTAGAAAACAAGTTACACTCACCAACGTTTGTTTTCACAGGGATGATGTTTCTAGTTGCATTATCAACCAATAGGAGAAGAGAATACTCAGTGTTGGGTTTCAGGTTGATGAAGGTGAGCTGCCATTGGTCCGGCCACAGAGACAGAGCTGAAAAGGAGAAAGCAATGCATGCTCTTATCTACTGATGGGTCGTCAAGCAACTTGGAAATGTGACTTGAGAAACATTCACAGTTGAGGTTTTAAAATAATGAACCAACGGATTCACTTTTAGCTTCCAAACAGCAGTGAGGAAATATATTGCTTTGTCTGAATTCACCTTCTTCTACTTTGAGCGCCTTATAATATCATTACGTTTTATATTCGAAAATGTGTGTTTTGAGCAAATTACCAAAATGGGATTTCCTAATAAAAAGGTATTTCAATGTTTCAGTAGAAGGTTTGCCTCCACAAAGCTCTCAACTGGTGGCTATCAGCTAACAATGCTAGCAGCTAGGGCTAACAGTAATTGTACATGTTCAGGGGGTGCTGTTGTACGCAGGGGCTCTTGCCACCTCCTGGGACTTGTAAACCACCAACTGAACTCCTTAGGAAAAATGATCTCTTGTGTAACGAAAACATACCTGGAATCGTTTTTTTTCTGAAAAATGTGGGAAATAAGCAATGGAGAAATCTTTCTTAATTTCAGATTGCATGTTTTTAAAATTAAAACGTTTTTTGGGAGTTTCCAGAAGCAGCTGTCGCGCTGGATGCCCCTGATTTGCATAAAGTAGCCTATACCTCAACTTGATGCCAACTACTAGTGGACAAAATGACGCACATTGTCTAGAATCGCATTATGACGCTACCAGAATGCATTACATGGCTGCCTCCATGATGACACCATCATAGCTTTGAATACCCCTGTTTTAGAAGAACACCTACTTTGTCTCTCTGAGTCTCTCCTCAGCATCACTCTGTATCTGTTCTCTGTGACTGTTCCAGCCTTCCTTTGCCACACCCACTCCACCTTTACTGTCGTCTTGGTCACGCCCACCACCTTCAGTTGGACCGCCTCCACAAGAGCTGAGAAAACACATTTATTATTATGTTGCTTTGTTCCAAAGAGTGGATGCAATCATGACCACCATGTTCACCTCCCTGCTGCAGACTGGCAGGCAGCGACTGAGGAGATCCACACTGCTGGTTATAGACGGGGAACACAGTAATCAGGTAGGAGTCCTCAGGGTTAACATCTGTAAACACACCACACACTGTTAGTTGATATACTGTACATGGAACAAACTGTTCATGGTGTTCTTAACCTTAAAGGGAGCTATTATGCACATTTCCAGGTTTAGTGCTGTGACATGTCTCCATGCTTTAATGTTCAAAAAGCTCTTCATTTTTCTGGTTATTACCCGTCCCCTTGTTATGTAGCTTTTTCTGCATGTAAACGGTCTGCAAAGTCACAAACCCTCAAAGTACACCCTGTAGGGAGTAAAACTCTAACACAGAAAATATGTTTCTATGCTGCCCCAGAACGCCTCGTTGGAGATTTTTCTTTTTCCATTTTTATACTTCCGGGGCAGGTTGACGTCACTAAGTCCAAATGGACCAATTGACTCCAAATGGACCAATACACACACACTCAGCCAGCACCGCGGAGCTCACACACACACACAGCCTGAGCTCAGACCCCACACAGCAACCAGGAAACGACACCAGTAATCCAGCTCTCACTGTCCGCTCCTCGAGCCCCACAGGGCGGAGCAGCGAGCCCCGCATCGTCCCGCAAACACGGCACTCAGACCCCACGCAGCATTCTCATCTGTTTGTCATTACTGGTGTCACTTTCTGGTTGCCAACAAACGCCATTGAAAAACATAAACACTGATGTTCAGCTGTAACGGTGGTGGACTCATCAAAATAGAGTGGGCGAGCTGACCAATCAGAGCACAGTGGGCTCATAGGGTGGGGGGGGGGCAGGAGCTCCAACAGGCCGTTTAGCACAGAGAGTGAATACACATACTATACAGAGATGCTGTATGAGAAACCAATGTGAGTTTGGAACATTGAACAATGTAAATGTATTCTAGTAGACCTCAACAATGGAATTATGATCAGTAGAAATGGCCATGACCATTTAATGCATGTTGGTGATCCTAAAACAGCTTGTGACTAGTTTTTTTTATCAAACAAATACAAAATGGTACTTTTCTTGGGGACTACTTTCAGTGGTGGATTATCCACATTTGGTGCTCTTGTAAGTGGCAGCAGGAATAATAATAAATTCCAGTGTGTGTGTTCATGGTAACAAAGGAACGTGTTACCTAGTGTAACAGTGAGGCTCACAATAGATTTACATGGAACAGAGGAAGATCAGGATTTGATTACACCTTGTATGACAGTGGAGGTGGTGAAGTTGCCCACTGTGGTCCCACGGCTAGTAGATGGACGAGTCTCGGAACGCCAGTGAATGGCAAGATGACTGACTGGCGGGACGGAGGGCAGGACCTTGGGGTTCTCCCATTGGACAAGAAGGCCTTTCATAACCGGGAGAGAACTGGAAACCCACAAGCTGCTGACTGGCGGGAGAGCTGCAGAAATCCACCAAAGGATTATAAGTGATGGAGAAAACCAAGATTCTGTTGTAGTAGGATATGTTGCAAATCATCATTAATGCATTTAGGCGTTGGTGTACAAGTGAGTTTGTGCACGCTCACTGTGAACAGCGGAGTAATTCCTGGACAGGTTGTCCGTAAATCAATAATCTCAATATTTAGCAAACTAAATATTAAAAATGTAATTTGTAACCAAGCGTATAAGAGTTTACTGGCATCTTATCCAGTCTCGTGCCTTGCACAGTTCAGGAATTTAAAACACATTTGAAACAAACAACAAAAATCTCTTGACAGGTTCATGATGACAGAGAACATTTGATAAGTGTTGTGTTGCAATAAGATGTATCTGAACATCATGATGCTGCTCTGTTGCTTCCTTCTCTGCAAGACAACTCAAAAATGTACACTCACTGACAGGATATTGCAAAAGTGGAAAGCCGCAATCTTTATGATGGTGTATGCAACTTTATGCAGATTTCACTTATATTACAGAATCCTTTGCTTCTTTGTGTACCTCAACATGAACCTTATATAAAAAAATAATTATTTACATGAAATAACCCTTGTGGCGCTCACCATTTTGTCTTTGTGTGTCAGTGCTGAGATGAGCAGCAGGTCCATAGCCAGCCGTGTTGAAAGCTGAAACTGTGACTCTGTAGTTCCCCTCCTTCACCACCAGGAGCGCCATTGACCCGGTGACATTTTGAGTGAATCTGTCCTGCGCCTGCTGATTCTTCACCAGCTTGTAGCTCACCTGGTATCCATGGATACGAACTCTGGTACCAGGGAGGTCGAGATGCTGCAGAGAGAAGGGGCGTAAGCACAAGACATTTTATGCCACATTTGTTTAGAGATTTGACAAGTCAGTATATTGTATACACTTCAACATATTAGATATTGTAAGTTAGGGTTATATTTCTGTTAGTCAACCAAACTTTATACATTTCTTATTTTCACTAGTGACCTTTTGTGTCATGCATTTCAAATTAGTTAATCAATCTGCCTGTTTTTCTTTGCAATAACTAGCACCATTTGCTAACATTACTGACAAACACAGGGGATGCTGTGGCTCAGTGGGCTGGTGCGCTCGGATCAGGGGAGAGCACATTTGAGTCCCGCTGCAGTCAGCATGTCGTTGTGTCCCTGAGCAAGACACTTCACCCCAAAATGGCTCCTGTGGGGATTGCCCACAGTATTGAAAGTCTGTATGTAACCCTTACCCTACCCTACGTCACCTCCACTGGCTCCCGGTCAAGTCCTGCATCACATAATATAAACTCCTCCTCATCACCATCAGTCCCTCCATTCCCTTTCCCCTCAGTACCTCATAGATCTTCTCCGCCCATACATCTCGTCCCGTACTCTTCCATCCTCAGACTCTGGCCTACTTTCCATTCCCCATTCACGCCTCCACACTTTCGGGGACCGTGCTTTCAGTGTTGCTGCCCCAACCCTCTGGAACTCCCTCCCTGCTGAAACCTGTGATGCCCCTTCTCTGGACATCTTCAAGGGAACCCTGAAAACTAGTCTGTTATAATAGCATTCCAACCTTAGTTACTCATCTCCCTGCCCTCACAAACTACATCACACATTGTAGTCTTCTTGTCTGTTTTATTTGTAGTCCCATTGTGTTCTCTCCTAGAGTGTGTTTAGTGCCCCCCCCCCCCTCTTTGTAAAAGCATCCTTGGGTATATGAAAGGCGCTATATACATTTAAGTTATTATTATTAGTATTAAGCCGCTTTGGATAAAAGCTTCTAACGAGTGACATGTAATGTGGTACGGCGAAGCCAGTTCAACAGACCCTAGATATCTTTGAGTTACATGGCTTATCTAACCCTAACAAAAACAATCTCGCTAAGCGGTCTTACGATGCTGGTTATCAACTCGGCAAGTGAACCCAGGGTTTCTCTGTCCGGCTAAGAGCGCGTTCACGTGAAAGGGGCGGGGCTAGCAACATTTGATATGGAGTACAAACATGGAGATATGTACTGACCTCGCATCATGAATGAAGAGTAATCTATCACATGAGACAAATATGAAAAGTTAAACTTTAAACATCCATGACTTCAACACTTAATCCAGGATAAAAGCCACAGGCAGCTGCAAAGAGCAGAAAGAATAGATGTTTCAAACTAAAAGGTTCATAATATCACTGCCCCACTGGATCTGACTTTAATTGTTGCTTGAAATAACACTTCTCATAGTATGCTGTGACAGTGAGTGCACGACTCTGGTGTGTTGCACGGCTCAAGAAGCTGACACAGATAAATGATTATATGATATGATATAAAGAAGAAGAAGATTCAACTTTATTGTCATTACATAATACAGGTACTAATAACGAAATGGTTTCTCTGCATTTGACCCATCCTAGTGTTAGGAGCAGTGGGCTGCCATTATTATGTACGCTGCCTGGGGAGCAGTGTAGGGAACGGTGCCTTGCTCAGGGACACCTCGGTAGCACTTGGTCTTTCCGGGACTTGAACTGGTGACCTTCCAGTTGCCAAGCCAAGTCCCTATGGACTTCGCCACCACCGATTGATAAGTGCGACATGTCGGGGACGTGCATTTACAGTGTGTCACTTTGCTCCGGTTACTTATGTTCTGGCTGATATTTCAGTACGCTTGCTTACAGCAAATGTTATAATAGTCAGATAGTTCTAAAGATGGGCAAGGATATTCTACTAATGTACATGTTCACACAGTCATCGACTTTTGCCAGCCGTCTTTCCTGCATACAGCAGTTACAACTGTGTTGGTCAGCAGGCGGTGCTGCCACAGAGTTGATCTTTTATCTCAAACATGACCTGCTCTGGTGCAGGTTTGGTGTTCAACATAACACCAAGGAGTCATCCTACGTATTGTTCACTCATACGTAGTGAACCAGCGTCGTAGGAATATGAACTTTGAGTTAACCCTGAAGTTACCTCACTGACCCCAAATCCTGCTTCGTAGTACAGGCCTCAGGTGTAAACTCCTATACTGTTTTACTTTGATATGTATTTCCTCCTTGTGTCCGGTCTGTTTTTACTTCCTTTCTTTGTGTTTTCCCGCCTGTGTGATTGTCTGATGTGTGTTCACCTGCTGCCCCTGTGATTCATCTCCTCTCCAGCTGTGTCTTGTCTCTCATGGTTTTTCTTGTATGTTCCTTCTCGGTTCGCAGTTCCTGCCTGTGTCCCTGCTCTCGGGTCTGTTCTTGTTTAGTTTTTCTTTGTTTTATTTTACCTTCTCTGGTCTCCGCAATTTGTATCGGCTTTATTTAATAAAGGTTACTTTTTGTTTACACTTTTATACATGCCTCCTGTCTTATACTGTGTAATGGTGCGTTCCCACTGGACATGGCGCAATGATTTGCATCGCATCGATTTACTCGCGCGAGTTGGGCCGCGGCTTTGAGTTTTTGTTTTGTTTACTCTGATTGTCTTTGGCGAGAAAGCGTCACGCAAATTTGACGCTCGAGTTGCCTCAGAATGAGCTACTATTAAACAAATGCAAGCAGGCTATTCAATACGACTTTGCATTCAACCAGTAATAAGTTCAGTTGTTTGTCTTTCATATTTTTATATTACTTGTTTATTTTTTAGGCTGAAAAGGGAAACCATTTTATAGATGACTTAAAAGGAATTCTGAAATACCTTCCACATGAGATAAAGCAGATAGGATCCATCAGAGTCTTTCAAAGTTTCCTCCACTCTATAACACACCTCTGGAGGCCTGGACAGCGCTGGCAGAGAGAAAGCAAAACATTCCAAGCTGATTTGACTGCTCTTGTAAAAAAATATATTTCTGTAATTGGTATAAACGATATAGTCGTGCAGTTATGACGGGATGGGATTGTTCCATTGGACTTTGGAATATTGCAGACAGAAAGCTCTGGGGCAAACAAACATTTAAGATACTTAACACATTTTGTTCCGCAGGATAATCTCCACATATTAACACCACTTTGTGATTTTTGAAGAATAAATGTCCCTGGCAGGAGTAAAGAGTTATGCTAAAACCCAACACCATCATGGTTGCATGGCTGCACATTAACAACTCTACGCTTAAGGCAGACTAGTATTGACACAATGGCGTTAAGCAGTCTAATTTAGTCTCATTAGCAACTGCTGTTTAAAACATTCTTGAGTGGGGTATTTACTTAAGGATTTTATGTCGTATATCAAAATGTGTCAATTTGATGTAAACCACAGACTATATTTCAGGCAACTAAGCACAAACATGCTAAAAAACACATACACTTCGAGACAAAAAAAGTGCCGATGTCCTTACTCTTTAGCGAGCATTAGCACCACTCTATAGCAGGTTATGCTGAGACACTATTTCAATCATTTTATGGAAACACTTCTTCTGAGTTTCAGACTATAATTGAATTTCTGTTTGAATGTAAACTGTTACCCCGTTCCAGCGTCCTCGCGCTGACGTCAGAACTCCAGTCGCTCCAGAAGCCGGGTTCCTCTCTGCAGGCCACGCCAGCCTGGTAGAAGGTAAAGGTCAGGAGGTCTTTCATCCTGTAGTTCAATGTCTGATCCTGATGTGACGGGACAGAATCAGGAGCCTGGAAACAAGACACAGACAGCAAAGACAAACTGATTGTATGTGGTATTTGGTAGCTGATTATCTAGGGCATTCTGAAGGTATTTTCTAAATAAAAGTATCCAAACATTTTGAGTTACCAGTTGTATTCAAATGTTTAGGGGTTTCCCATTATCGCATCTGGTTTTTAGGGTTAGAGTACACGATAACACCTTTAGCCTAAGGAAAAATTCAAAAAGTCCAAACCAAAGGGCAACACTGAGACAAAATAAAGGGGTTCAGAGGAGTAATGGGCCAAAATCTTAAAGGTTCTTCCAGGTTTCTTTTTTCAATTTGTTAATATTTGTGTACCTGTGCTCATAGGCTTTGGGGATTTCAGCTTGTTAGGGTCAGGGTACGCAATTACCCCTTTTACCATGAAAAAAATAGTTCCCAGTTCCTTTGCCACCGCGTGGAGCTGCGTCATCTTGCATCATGATGTAACCGTTTACGTCCCTGCTTTATACAGCTCAAAATACCTAGCTTTCCAGCATCAATTAAGACGGTATATCATTAAAAGTGATTCCCAATTGTATCTCTATTGCCACCAAGCTACCAAGGAGGTAGCTTCTCCTCCGCCCGCCACTGCTGTTTAAGTTTGCTAGCATCAATGGATCTACGTCTTGCAGGTTTTTGTTGTTGTTGATCAGGATATTCCCTCCCCTGACGTAAGCCAGACGTGTTCGGTTGTTGGTTCTTGACCAGCAGTTTTCTGGTTATAAATACGAACTAGCATGTGGGCCCGCAGCAGGCCCCGCTGCGGTAGAAACAGGTAGAACTGATTCGCAATAGAGTACTAGCTCAGAAATGGATCTGGAACCAGTTTGGTCGTAACGCAGTAGATAACACCTGTAGCCAAGGAATGCTTAGAAGGAAAACCAAAGGGCAACACTGAGACAAAAGAAGGGGTTTAGAAGAACAGTGGGCCAAAATCTCAAAGGTACTAACAGGTTTCTTTTGAATTTGTTCCTAACTTCTTGCTAATAGGGAATCTAGCTTGTTAACACACTCACATTTTGGGGACTGACTGCATCTGGGGACAAGCTCCTTCTTAAAAGGGTGTACTTCATTATTCTGAGTTTCTCAGAATAACAACCCTGTTTTCTGATCTGTGACAATGCATTTTCTAGCTAACCAAAAAATTACAAGTACGAGAATTTGTAAACACAAAAGGGCAACACCTCATCCTTTAATTTATCACATACCTAACCCTAACCCTAAAACTGCATTAACATGATACGCAGTATAGCGGCTCTGCACTGGGGTTGCCGTTGTGTTACCATGGACTGAGTGGTGCCGCCTGATCAAGTGGAAGCGCTACCCTCATTGTTGCGCACCACTTGAATTTTCGAGGAGCATTGCGATCAGTTAAAATGTTATCAGCGTTACCAATCAGATAACAGCTGTATGAAGCGGCGCAAGCTAGCAGAGGATGTAACCATAAAGACGAAACCTGACTGGCTGTTTTAACCATAAGGCTCTGCGCCCAACCTCAAAGTCAGCAAACAGAAAATCCGGTATCATGTGAATGCAGCTTAACATTCAAAATCAACACATCTGGAAATAAATGGTTTTCACTGAACTGTAGTCTGAAAAGCAGCTAAAGATGTCTAACAAAGAGAGTGGTATAAAAGTATATTATTTGTATCTGAGATGAAAGAATGAAGGTGCATAGACTTGAAATACCCAAGTTAAAGTATCTCGACTATGTACTTAGATACGGCAATTTATTTAATGTACTGAGTAAAATTCAGTTGGCCCCTAACCCATCACAGTCCCCCTGCTTCCACTACTGCTATTTATTTAATGCCATACCTATTATTTTTTACTATGTAAAGTGGCCTTGGGTCCCTTGAAAGGCACTATACACATTTATTCTATTATTATTATTATTTAAATGTTCTCATACATTGAGTGACAAGAGTGTTAACTAACCAGGGTCCATATGTGCGTATCGTTCGTTCTGTAGCGAAGCCTACAGCTGCCGTAACTGCTGCTTCTCCATGACACAACAACAGAGTCCTCAGTGGAGCCAAGAACAGTTAATACAGGCGGAGAGGGTTTGACTGAGGAGAGGAAACAAACAAACAAAACAAGTATATGTACATGACTTAACAGCAGTTGAAGATTAAAGTTAGCTTGTATCACAGTCATAACTAGGTAGTGGTGGAGAGCAAAAAAAGTACATTTACTCAAGTACTGTACTTAGGTAACATTTTTGTGGTATTTTGATTGACTTATTCCACTACATTTATTTGATAACACTAGTAAGTTTCATTTTGTGTATACAAAAACTCATAAATGATTATTTATTATTATGGATAAAATAAGAAATAAGAAAATTAACAAATGAATGGATCACTAATTATAATCTAGCAGTACAAAATATATTATTCCGAAATGGCAAATCTGCATAATAAGTACTTGACTTATTATGACAGAGTATTTCTACACTGTGGTATTACTTATACCTAAAGGGGCCTTTTTATGCTAATTTCAGCTTCATATTAGTGTGTTGGGCCTCTACTGGGACATGTCTCCATGCTTTAATGTTCAAAAAGCTCTTTATTTTTCTCATCCTGCCTGTGCTGCAGCACCTCTTTTCACCCTCTGTTTGAAACCAGAGCCAAGTCTGCTCTGATTGGTTAGCTGGCCGGCTCTGTAGTGATTGGTCAACCACTTAAGTGTCCTGCCCCTAAGCCTATCATGTACAATGTGTTGGAGCGATTCATTTGACTGATACGGGGTAGCCTCTGACAGGGCTTAAGCTAAACGTAAGTGAGCATCCTCTTTGGGCCCAGATAAGGTACTTTTGCTGTCGAGAGTCAGGCCATGTTAGCCAAGTCTGCTCTGATTTGTAAACTGTCCTGCTCTGTTGGGATTGGTCAACCACTAAGAGATGTGTCGGAAATGTCCCCCCTCCTTAGCCTATCACATACTATGTGTAGGAACACTAGCCAATAGAAGAGCGCGTGCTACATAGTGATGTCACTTATTCAGGAAGAAAACAAAGGAGTCCAATGAAGGCATTACAGGTGTTTGGGAGAGAAACTCCCTCTGGAGAGAACTTTGGGATTTTAGCCTTTGCAGACCATTTACAGTACATGCACACAAACCTATATAACACTACAGGGAAGAGAAAAGCCACATCAAGCATACAGTAATGGAGCCTCTTTCAATAAAATATTTGAGTTCATCTTCCTTCATTGCTACTGGGTTGAGAAGTGATGACATATCTTTGCCACTCACTTGAATCGTTAAGAAACACAGTGTGAGGTCGGGTCCAGATCTCCTTCATCATCATGTAGTTTTTGATACTGGCGGTTACGGAGAGGACCGCTGCTGGTGTGAATATTCCCTGACAGGAGATGATTGTATGTACGCTGAAGAAGAAAAGGAGAGGGAGAAGGGGAATACATGGAGGATGAGACCTTGTTTTTTAATACACATTTGTAATCTTAAACTTAATTCTAACAACATTTACTCAAATACTACACTTAATTGAGGTACTTCACTTGTGTTTTCACATTAAACTTCTAAGTCGCATTTTGTAGGAACATTTGCTTTTGACTCCACCACATTTATTTCACTAGCTACATTGCAGATTTAGGTAATTAATACATAATATAAATAATTTTAAACATTAATGTGTATTATTATCATAAGGTAAAATACCCAATAGTATATCAAATAGTTAGAAATAGACCCCAGTCTACCTGCTGCAATACTAAAGTACAGAACTACGTTGGCCAATCTGTGCAAGCCCGCTACAACAGCCCAAACACTTCAATCAGGAGAATGGAAGTGCTCACTTTCAAAAACGATATCAATATAAAAACAGAAATGCGCCAAAACACATACATTATGAAACATCTTCACCAACCTGACAACACGTGCAGCACTAATAAAAAAAGTATCCAACTTAGCGGAACATGTGCAGCGTTTACTTAAAGTGCTGCATAAACAAAATGCTGCAAATAAAAAAAACTGCAACAAGCTTAAAATGCCAGTTGGCGTGCTGGGATTATAAAGTTGGCCAACTGTTACTCTTGCAAAGTAGGTGTTTAACATTATAAATGAAATGACTAGCTTTAGCTTTGCTAGCTAGCTAGTTAACAGCAGATCTGCAATAAAGGAAAATAATCATGCGATAACATTGTTAAAATAAGCCAATGAAAATTACATTTTAGGTTTCCAGTGATAGTTGGTCAACTTTATAATCCCCAAACCTCACCAAGTGCTCCGGTCCCAGCTGTGTGTTTCTAAATGCTGCATCTAAATGCTGCATGTGTGAAGAGGTTTCTTTATTTGCTTTTGTTTTGGCACATTAGTGTTTTTTTTTAAAAATCGTTGTTGAAACTGCTGTGTGTTACTTCCCCCCCTGCCCCCTGTCAGCCACCATAGTGAACACATTTATACATTGATAACATAATACAACAATTCTGAATTTGGCCATATTACATTATGGGCACTTTTTTTACCTTAAGTATATTTTGATGTTAATAATTTTGTACTTTTAATGAAGTACAATTTTGAATGCGGGACTAATACTTCTAACTGAGTATTTATACACTTTGGAATTGCAACTTTCACTTAAGTAAACATACTTCCAATAACATTGGTAGCTACATATACAGAGCCTGAAACTGGAGTACAGCTTCCAACATTTTTATTTTTTAGTAAACCGCCTTCTTTAATCAGTGTTTACCTGCTGAAGAGGAGAGAGATGTCAGGCTCAATGTGGCTGTCTGAATCTTGCTTCAACTCACATGTCATAGATCTGTGTGATATCTGGTAGTAACAGGACATGTTCAGTGTCTCTGTAGGAAAACAACAGAGGGCTTATGGTGGTGACATGAACATTAAATGCACTGCAAAGCTGAACTGACATTGTTACATTGCTTTAGTCCTCCCCATCTTCACTTAGAGATTCAAAGGTTTTATGGTCATTTGCACAATAGTAACAGCATAGTTTTGGCTATGAAGGTCCTAGTCCACTCCAACTATGCAACCCACAGTAGAATATCCTTCAGAGGTAATAATAGTGCAAGAAAAATAGAAATAGAGGGGCCCTATTGTGTTTTGGGGGTTTTCCCTTTCCTGTAGTGTGTTCATTGCAGACTCGGCTAAAGGGTTAAAAGAGGTGCTGCAGCACAGGCAGTATGAGAAAAAAAGAGCTTTATGAACATTAAAGCATGGAGACATGTCATAGTAGAGACACAAAATACAAATATGAACCTGAAAATGAGCAAATGGAGCAAGAGCATGGTGCAAGGACCACAATGGTGCAAGTCAAATGCAAAAATAATTGAATTATATACAAATATTAAATATGTAGACTGTAAAGGTTCATAAGACTATTCTAGCACTTGTGTAAATGTTCTTCGTTACATTCTACAACTGTTGACTGAGTGCCGAATGTGTGTGTGTTTGTTCACTTTGTATAGATGAAGGTGTTGGAGAGCCACAGTGTCTGAGGTCAGTGACACACACCCGCTGGTCCTCCTCACAGCGCTTCAGTTCAGAGTCCCTCACCGTCACCTCTGCCACACACAGAACACACACAGAACACACACAGAATGCAAGACTTACATTCAGGAAAGGACACCTTAACTAAACCAAGACGTGATGTAACTTCCCTGCCAGTAGAACATGTTTTGAATCACTAAACAGTTTTACTCAAATGTATCTCATGCATCGCCCAGGGTTCAAATGGCCAGTTTAGTAGACAAGTTAAACCAGGATTATTAACTGAATTTTAAGGGCTTAATCATGAAACCCTCTGAAACAACCCATTTTACACAGGGAGGATGTTTTCTTCTGCTTCCTAAGTACATTATACTGCTTATATTTTTACTCAAATATTACTTATATATAATATATTAAATATTATATAATATATATATTGTAATATATATATATTATATTTCAAATATTACTTTAGGTAAATCTGATTACTACTTCCAACACTGAAACAATGACATACACTAACAAAAAGTGCATATCATTACCAAGACTAATCCAGATCGACCACAACACATTTCAGAAAAATACGATTTTTCCTTTAATCAAGCTGCAAAATAGTGGCAAACTCACCATGAGAAAACACACCGAGGAGGCTCATCACTGTACACATAGCAATGTACAGTTTGTGAGACCAGATGCCCATCTTAGCTGGTAAAAAATTACCAAATATTCAAAAGATTAGCTCATTGTAAACATAAAATAAGTCCATCGTCTTTCAAAACCCGTTATTTTCTATGTAAAAGGACTACATGACTTCAGAGAACTTGTTTTAAAAAAAAATCTCTGGTGTATGAAAGCTGTGAGCGGTGAATCAGGAAGATGTAATGTTGATCAGGAAACTGCTCCATGTCTTTAAGTTACACCCATTATTACATCAAGTGTGTGTGTGTGTGTGTGTGTGTGTGTGTGTGTGTGTGTGTGTGTGTGTGTGTGTGTGTGCGTGCGCATGCGTGTGTGTGTTTGTGTTACAATTTACATTTCCTGTTAAATCATCACTGCTTTTCTAAGTTAATAAACCTGGACGGCACCGGAACACCAGACCAATTCAAACATACTGTAAATATTGTATTCATGTATAAACACTCGTAATATGCATGGAGGTTGCTGTACAAATAAAATGTATTCTTATTCATGTCTGTGTAAGTAGTTGTAGACGAAGTATTAGCAGCAGAACTAGTATTTGTAGTAGCATTGCTCTCTGGTGGACAAACTATTGAATGGAGACACTGTCAAACCCTAACCCAAGTCAATGGCAATATATAATTCCAGTTGTAATGTTATTATGCCATGCATTTGTGGGCCGCCGTATAACTCAGTTGGTAGAGCAGGCAGCCCATGTACTGGGGCTTGGTTCCCCTGCAGAGGACCCAGATTTGTATCCTGCCTTTGACCATTTGCCCGTGTCATCCCCTCTGTCTCCCCATTCAACACTGTCACCTCAATAAAGGCACTGTGTTATAAACACATTTTTTGTTAAAAGCGGTATGGTGTCACCCCACCCCTATTGTGTTTGTATAAAGCTGCAATCACATGATACACCATAAAAGCTCTCTGCGCTGACGTTGCCGTTGTGTTTCTACGGGGATAGCGGTTCCACCCTCGACTAAGCGGACGTGCTACACTCAGTGTCTCGCACCGTTGAAAATCATTGCGACCACTGCACCCAAAGCTCCATCTATTCCGATTTTTGACCTTGTTTACCGCTGACCTTGACGCACAACCAATCAGATGAGAGCTGCATGTAGCGGCGCAAGCTAGCAAGGGAGGTAACTGTAGAAACAAAACCTAACTAGCTGTTTCACTGCAAGGCTCTGCGACCAACCACACAGTTGAGCAAAGACCAAATCATGTGTCATGTGAATGCACTTCTAATGTGTGTGCATTTTGTCCTTCACTTCTTTAGAACACTTCTTTGTTATTTTGGTGATGGTCCGACCTCCTGAGGCAGTAGTGTTCACAACATCTGCCACATGCTGCAACTGTAACCGAATGTCCGAACTGCGTCCACCAATCAATATTTTTTACTTGTATCCAGAAACAAGAACTTCAATATCAATGTTAAATTAAAGCTGCAAGCAGCGTTGAGCGGGTCTTCGATGCTCCGCAGGCTGTTGTTCGCACATCAACGTGTCACGTAGGTGTCTCAAGGACTCGGCCGTTGGCAAATGTGGGAAGTTTCAGGGCGATCGGACAACGTACATAGGAGTTACAGCAATATCACAAACATTGTGTTTGATGGCGAGTAATCTGTGGTCATGGCAACGACATTTGATGACACCTCATAATACGCCTAGATGTGTTGAGGGATGCATCGTTATCAAACCTGTGAAGTTTTGGGCTGTTTGGAGCATGTTCAATGGAGTTATGAGAAAACCGTGTTTCATGGTGACCATTGTGTTACCATGGCAACGGCATTTGACGAAATCTCAAAACTGAAACATATATGTCTTGAAGGCTGTACCGTTAGCACACGTTAAGTTTGAACACTTTTTGACCATTAACACTGGAGGTATAGCAATATCGTGCTTAATGGCGAGGGATGCGTTGCCATGGCAACAGCTTTAGAGGAAAACTCACTATTGTCATATTGAGGTGTTGAGGGCCGGACCATTAACTGTCAGCTGAAGTCTGGTGCCGTTTTGACCCTTTTGATAGGAGTTACGACAACATCATGCATTATGGCGAGGGTTCCGTTCCCATGGCAACGGCATATAATGACACCCCATAATTGACATAGAGCTGTTGAGGGCCGGACCATTAACCATCATCTGAAGCCTGGTGCTGTTTTGAACATTTTGATAGGAGTTACGGCAACATCGTGTTTTATGGCGAGGGATGCGTTTCCATGGAAACAGCATATGATGACACCCCATAATTGACATAGAGCTGTTCAGGGCCGGACCATTAACCATCATCTGAAGTCTGGTGCCGTTTGGACGATTTTCCATTGAGATACGACAACACCATGTTTAATGGCGAGGGATCTGTCGCCATGACAACGGTATATGATGACACCCCATGATGGACATAAAGCTGTTGAGGGCCGGACCATTAGCCATCGTCTGAAGTCTGGTGCCGTTTGGACCATTTTCCATTGAGTTACGACAACATCGTGTTTTTTGGCGAGGGATGCGTTGCCATGGAAACGGCATATGGTGAGATCTCAGATTTCACATAGAGCTGTTGAGGCATGGACCGGTGATATACAAGTGAAGATTGGGGGACGATCGGACCGTGTCCATTGGAGTTACAGCGACATCGTGTTTTATGGCGAAGGATTCGTTGCCATGGTAACGCCACATGATGTAACATCAGATTTGACCTAGAGCTGTTCAGGGCCGCAGTGTTAACCATCATGTGAAGTTTAGGTGATAGGCGATCTGAGCATGTCAGTTTGAGTTATGACGTCATCGTGTTCCATGGCGAAGGATCGCCTAGCATCGAACGAACGTGAACTTTGGGGGCAAATCACGGCGAATATCGTCAAAACAGTTGTAGAAACTACTCCCAAAAAAATACTACGTATTGTGCATTTTTTTTGTACAGCACAAAGCGAATGTATTTTTTGCCTCTACTGGGACATGTCTCCATGCTTTAATTTTCAAAAAGCTCTTAATTTTTCTCCTGTGCCGAAGCACCTCTTTTCACCCTCCGTCTGAAACGGAGCCCAGTCTGCTCTGATTGGTTAGCTGGGCGGCTCGGTTTTGATTGGTGGACCGCTTAGAGATGTCCTGCCCCTAAGCCTATCACCTACAATGTGTTGGAGCACGAGCCAATCATTCATTAGACTGGATCAGAGAAGATCGGCAAATAAATAAGTAAGTGAGCATGCTTATTGGGCCCAGCTTTGGGTACTTTTGCTCTCGAGAGTCAGGCCATTTTAGCAGAGTCTGCTCTGATTGGTTAGTTGGCTCACTCTGTTGTGATTGGTCAACCACTAAGAGATGTGTCGGAAATATCCCGACCATTACAAAATCAAGTACAATGTTGTGGAACGCTAGCCAATAGAAGCGTTATGTAGTGATGTCACTATGGAAGTAAACAAAGGAGTCCAATGAAGGCGTTTCAGAAAGGGGGAGAGTGTGTGGGAGAGAAACTCCCTCTGGAGAGAACACAGGGATGTTAGCCTTTGCAGACCATTAACATGCACAACAACCTATACCACACACTACAGTAGATCGGGCCTCTTTAAAAAGGAACAGGCTTCTGTTCAGGAGTCAAATGCACAATAATGCCTAAAGGAAGCTGCATTTAAGAAAAGCTTCTCTTTAAACTGCACAACATAATTGATCAAAACTGACAAACTATTTGGATCCAGGTATACGCTTTACTAGTATAACAATGGCTCTCACCACACATTCAGTGAAGAAACACCACTCAGGGAATTACCAAACCCCAACTGTTCCTCATTTATTTTTCAAGTTCTTTCCTCAAAAGCAACAACTCAGCTCTTCTCATTCTTTTTTTCTTATAGAAAATGAAAAAAGAAATTGCTTGTACAAACATTTAAAAATGACTTACAGCGGGAAAAAAAGGAAAGAAGGAAAAATAAATGCTGTGCAGATTGATAGATGAATTCTTCCTCTGTGTGTCTCCACACTGTCAGATACAGCGAGCATAAGCTCTCTCTACTGTTATATATGAATTGGCAGAGGTAGACAAAAAAGGCTAAACAAGTACTTTTTATCCACGAGAAGTCCAATGAGGTTTCATGACCGCTGTGCTTTTGAAACCTGTACAAATGTCAAGTTAATGCATGTGAGACAAAAGAAAATCCCTCTGTCTGTCCTGAAAAACATTTTTGGGGTGTTTCTTGCCCGGCAACAGAGAGAACATGTAAACCAATGGTGCAGCAATTAGACTTGGGGTATTTACGAGATACAGGAAGTGAAACAGACCAAAATATATATATATAACATTATCCGTTCACCATGTCTGGTCACAGCCGTTCAAAAAGTGGATCATATTAGCCTTTTTTGGGGGGAGGGGGAACAAAAGCTAAATCGGATGTCGTGAATCTGACACACGAGGGATTTTTTATTACCCCAAAGATCCGTTTCATACACATGATATGCCTTGAAGATCTGCACAAATGAGTCTTTCCTGCTCATCAGCAAATGTCCTCAGGCAGCTGCTGATATTTACAATAATTATGTACGGATGTAACGTTGGCACGAGTTCACTTTACTAGATTCATTGTCGAGCTTTTGTTAAACCTGTGTGTACTTCATTCCCACCTTGCTGAGCAATTCAGCCAATTTCTTTTTCTAAGTCCACAGTAAATATGATTTATTCTCAGACTTCATGGAGGTTAAGTAATGGTTACGCCTGTAGATCTACATTCATTCAGCCAACACAATACAAATAGGACTTTTTATGCACTCATGTTAAATGCTTTTTCTTTGACAAATAATCTAAATGTATAATCTTGATTAGGTGCTTATAAAGTTGAGGTAAAAAGCAAAGATAACAATGTGTGAAACATTTAGTTATTTCAAATAATGCTAACTTGCACCCAAAGCTTGTACTTCCGTCTACCTTTGTTGCAGATAAGATGTGAAAATGGATTCCGGCACTGCCATCGTGTTTCCTTACTTGTGTTTAGTTTCTTTAGTCTAAATGCTACGGTGGTCGACCTACGCTACACTTCCATTAGGAGAAATGGGCTCAAAAGCGATGCAAATAAAAACACAAATGAGCCAAAACACATGAAGAAACATCTTCATCAACTTGACAAGACATGAGCAGTGTTTACTCAAAAAGCTGCTCAAACTAAATGCAGGAAGAAGCTCAAAACACAACGAAAACAGGGACACTCAAAAGTGACGCAGCGCTGGGACCGGAGCACTTGTTGATGTTCTGGGATCATAAAGTTGGCCAACTGTCACTGTTGGCTGAGTTGGCCTGTTTCACGATTGTAAGTGTTTTGTCAGTATAAATGAAATGACTAGGTTAGCTATACGTTAGCTAGGCTAGCTAGGTTAGCTATATGTTAGCTAGGCTAGCTAGCTGACAGCAGATCAGCAATAATATCAGAAGGATTCCTGGGATCGCATTTTTTAAACAAGCCAATACAATGTACATTTGAGGTAAGTTTCCAGTCACAGTGTGCCAACTGTGACTGTGTGCTCTGGTCCCAGCTGTGTGCATCACTTTTTAGTGTCCCCGTTTCTGTTGTGTTTTGAGCTTCTTACATTGTTTTTATTTGCAGCGTTTCTTTTATGCAGTGCTTTTAGTAAATGCTGCGCACGTTTCGTCAACTTGGTGAAGATATTTTTTAATTTGCGCGTGTTTTGGCACATTTGTGTTTTTTTTATTGCATCGTTTTGGGCGGTCGTCGGCCACCGTAAATTCTGCAGCGCTTTGTGCACATTTTTCTACTCTTACATGCTTGAAGTGCTCTGACTGGAGCGAATGCTCTCATAGGTTAGGATTAGCTGCAAAAAAGGCATCCCTTAAAAATCGAGGTCCATCCTGTATCTCTGAATATACCATTACATTTCCAGTGGTGTCATAAGTTTGATTATCTTCTTCGCGGTGACCTGTGACTTCAAATGTTGGCATTGGCATTTTCTTCAGCCAGAACACTCAGAAAACTTCGCCCATCAGCCTTTAAAAACCCATTTGAACCTTTTTTTAATGATGCCCTTCATTTCCTTCACTTTGCAGATAGAGTTGTGTGGTTATTTTTACACTTGAAGGCATCACTTTGGTACAAGCATATTGCTCCTTTACATCCATTTTGATTTATTCTATTTCCTTTTTCACTGTCTCACCTCTGCTCACTCTCTCGGAGGAGAGAAACAGACTTGAGAAAGATGTATCGCGCTGCAGGGATCCAACCAGCAACATTTGTAACACAACCTCTCTTAATTAAATATGTTTTAGTTCAAGGAGCAGGAGAGAGGTGCATAGGTTAAAAAAAAACAAAAACCGACAGAACACGTGAGTTGGAACTAAGATTGTGATTAGAAGAAAAAAATCCAAAGCACCCGCCACTTCTTCCCAGTGAGCGACAGCACTGAAAGTCCCCAAACTTTGAAAGCTGTGGACTCGCCGTGAATGAAGTTTTTCTGTTTTGCAGCTTTCAGCCCAAACAGCATTTCAAGCTTCTTCAGTTGACGATAAGCAGTCAGAGTTCACCCGAGTCGAACTGGAAGAACCAAACTGGTTTCATGATGAGTCCAGGCATGTGTGTTGTCAGTGTGTGTGTGTGTGTGGGCAGCAGTGTGTGTTATTTGTTGCGCAGTAGCTCCAGCTGGTCCTGGTATTCGGTGAACAGTCTCTGGAATCGCAGGTTTTCAACGATGACAGGTAAGACTTCCCGCAACAACTCGCGCTTACGTAGACCCTTAACACAGAAAACAGATCGTTAGCGACTAGCATATGCGCCGTTTAATGTGGAGCCAGAGCTAACGCAAGCTAACGCAAGCTAACTCATTAGCTATTAGCTTTGTTTGCACAGGTCATAACAGATTAATCAAATGAGCAAAAAAACTATTCCGGACAGTCGCAATTACACAACCTGTTTTTTTTTTTCATGTTCTATAGACAAAACAGTTAACATTGTAATTAATAAATACTAATTAACTAACTGTTGATGCAGCTCTGCTTTACATCTAGACAGGACATTGCACACTACTTTTTGTGAGATCTTTTGGTTGAGTGACTATGATTTCTAACATCCAGGTTAGAAAGAAAAATGGATTGGGGTATCCCTTTATGTCTTAATGTATATGTAATATACTTGAGGCTTAATGCTGAATGAGTACAGCCTAATCCTTGGTCAACATCTAGCAACAATACAACTAAGAGATGGGACACAAAGCAGCTTTGGGAGCAGGAACAAAAAGGACAATACATTTGTTTGTGTGGAAGGTAAACGTTTTGAAAAATGTTGAGTTGTACCAGAGTGGTGGGCTCCCAGGCTGTCGCTGCTGATTTGTGGACGGGACCGAGCAGCTCCTTGCAGAGTTCTCGGAGACGAAACTCTGAACCTGGAGGGATCACACAACGTTTTGTCAACACTGAAACCGAAACCCAATCAGCACTCCTGGATGAACTTGTTTTTATACATTGTAACACTGTGGACCTTTGTCTACCCTCTGGCAGTGAGTTATCATAAACTGACAACATGAGCTCTAGTATAGAGTACAACTGGCCGATGTGCTTAGTGACTTTTGGTAGTTACTCAGAGGGAAAAGACACTAATAAGTCATTCAAAAAGTGTTCATATGAGATTTTGAGCCATTTTCATGTCAACCACTAAAAGAGGATGGATGTGGAACTGTAAAACCATTTCATCGCTGAAGTGTGGCTGTGAATGATCCGAAACATAATTCATTGTCTGTAATGTTGTCTTAAAAACAGAAGAACTAATTATCAGTGGCAGGGCTACATAAGGTTTGTACAGTCAGCACTGGGTTGTTAGTGACTCTTATCAGTCTGAAATCATTCTAAAAAGGAATAGTTTGCTACCTTCGTTGACAAGGAAACGGGTGTAGATGAGCAGCCAGTAGCGATACTCCTGTGCTGACTGCAAAGTCAGAGCAGACGCCAGCTGATTCTCCAGGAAGGCCAACGTCATGCTCTGCTGCAGGTGGTGAGGGGTGGAGGAGAGGCGGGACGCCAGCCGACCAGCACTGCAGGGACCACAGACATGGTGTTTATTTACTCATTTATTACCTTTCACCTGGAGATAGAAGGGGGGGATTAAATACTGCTGTCATACTTGAGGTTGCGTCCCTGCATGACAGCCAGTGGCCCTGAGGACACAGGTGCATCCTGGGTAGGTAGGCAGCTCCTGAAGTCAGCACACTGGACCATAGAGTCTCCTTTATCCGCTATTAACGTCCTGTAAGAGAGACAGTATAATTATTTAAGTTTACTCATTCACTCGGGGGGGGAAGTATTTTAGAAAGGGGGGCATTGGGGTGTTCTTGGTGGTGTGTTTGTGACGCTCTATGGAGGATTATAAAGTTATGGCAGATAGCCCTCAGCCAGTGTCTAATCATTCAAAATGACCTTGATCTTGTCAGTCATATAAAATAAATGAACTTTGACACGAACCTCTTCCTGTCACATACTAAGCAAAACAGATAAACATTGGCTACCGCCATTGGCACATGTCACCTTATTTACTGATGTGCTGATGGCGGAAAATATGGCTAACATCGGCAGATGCCAATATCACAACCTTTTCCCCAATGATAAATGCTATCCATCACTTTTAGCTAGCTATTTGAACTGTTCTTCATTGAGTTTCGGTAGCCATTTCAACGGTTTAACCATCACTGTTAAAATGATTTATTTATTACATTTAGCCAACTCTTCAAACTGTTGATGCTTTTAGCTAGTTTTTAAAACGTTTATCCAATACTTCTAGCTAGCTATTTAAAACGTTTATCCAATACTTCTAGCTAGCTATTTAAAATGTTTATCCATGACTTCTAGCTAGCTATTTAAAACGTTTATCCATTACTGGAAGCTAGCTATTTAAAACGTTTATCCATTACTGGAAGCTAGCTATTTTAACTGTTCTTCTTTACGTTTCGCTGGCTTTTCAAAAGTTTACCAATTACTTTTAGCCAATTATTACAAAAGTGTGTCTATAACTTGTAGCTAGCTATTTCAAACGTTTTTTCTAGCCTTACTTTTAGCAAAGGGTTTTTTCTACCCTTACTACCAGCAAACCCTGGTTGGGAATCAGCGCTGTCAGTCCACTCTTTAGTGCCTCACCATGTCTCCAGTGAGGAGCTGAAGCAGTAGGACTTTCCGTTGGAGAGTCCAACGACTGGAACGCCCTGCTGGGTCAGCAGAGACTGAGACACTGTGGTGTCAGCCCCTACACACAAAACAAAATGTGTTCAAGGGTAGACAGCATGACTGCATTTTACATACTCATTCAAATTGTATTTTATAAAAGTTAAATCCTATAAATACAAATGTGGTTTTGAAGCCATCTTCATGTGAAAGAACATATTTTTGACATTCATGAAGAAGATTCCAATAAAACATATTGAATGTACTTCAATAGGAATAGGTTAACATTTTAATAACTACAAAAGTTTGGTATCCATCTCATGTATGCGAGTTAAACAGAGCTAGATTCATGATGTGGTTAGCCTAGCTTAGCATGTAGATTGGAAGCAGGGGGATCTGTTAGCCTGGTTCTATAACAAGGAAACACCTCTACTTTATGTTTGCTCTAATTGGCAGTTATAACAGTACATTAACTAATACTTGTCAGAAATGGAAAAAAAAGTAGGGTGCTGGAACTATTTTTCAACACTTATCACACAGGCATGAGATTGATATAGTCAACCTTGAGTCCCACAATGTCGAATGCTCTGTGTCAATCCCATTCTGCAGTGTCTTACCTGGTAAAATGCTCAGCAGAGACTCGTTCTTCACCAGAGCCTTTTGTTTATGAACATCCCTGCAAACAGACAGAACACAAATGAACAGCTGGATAACAATCATCATAATGTCTAGAACAATCGAGCACATGTGATCTCCAACAGAATGTATCCGGGCTCACCAGACAGACAGCGCAGCCCCAGCCGTCAGAGCCATGACAAAGTGGGCCGAGCAGTGCAGAGCTGACACAGGCGTGGCCAGCTGAATGGCAGGGAGCAGCCGCCGCCCACAGGAAGAGAACACTGACAACATCCTGTCCTGACAGGCAACGGCGAGGATGTCACTGAGGGAGAGAAGAGCAGAGTCAGAGATGTTGTTTTATTTATTTACAAAATCAATGAATAGTCTAGTTGCCAGCCGATAGAGTCCTATTGCGAACTCTGAAATGTTGAGTACCCCACAGCTTTATGTAAGAAATGTCTGGTACAGGTCCCCAGCAGATAGAAACTGCCAGATGCTAACTTGTTGGGCAATTTGCACAATTAGCATAAGTTGCATAAATTACCATTTGCCGACAATAGCTAAATAATTGTTTGGCCAATTTGGAAAATGTTGGTGTGGTTTTGGAGGTTATTGAGGACATTGAATCATTTTCTAACATTATTATGATCAAAGTGCCCTAACTTTCAAATCAAACCAAAATTCATCTACATCAGCCCCTCGGGAGTACACATATGGCTACTTGCTGGTTAAAACTGACATTTCTTTATCCTGGAATTGTCAGAGATTGATCCAACATCCTCATTTACCTCCAAAACCACACCAACATTTTCCAAATCAGCCATGCCATTTTTTAGCTATTAGTTGCATATTAATGCTTATTAATGCAATTTATGCCAATTGTGCAAATTGGCCAACATATGCAAGTTAACATTAGGCAGTTTATTTGTGCTGGGGACCCGTATTATACATTTCTAACATAAGACCTTTGGGACACTCAACATTTCCTGGTTCACAATGCTGGCAAGTAGACTACAATGAAAGACAGCTGAGTGTGTGTGTGACGCGCTGAGCCTCGTACCTGCTCCCTGCAGCAGTGATCACTGAGCTGGGCAGCAGTGTGTTCCAGTCCCGTCCGTCTCTGGAGCATCGCAGCTGGCTGAGCTTTGAACCCGCAACTACCGACACCTCGTTCTCCACCTCCAGGAACATAGATGGTTCCATGCTTACCTACACACACACACACACACAAGTTTCAGCGTTTCCGTCAAAAGAAATTCAATTGACCAGACAGATGGAGATGGTCTGGACGAATGTTATCTGTGTTTGTTATCGAGTTATTTAATTCAGTGCTTCTCAAACCTTTTTCATACCCCCTTTGAAACATCTTCTCAGCCAAGTACCCCCTGACCGACCCCCAACATTTTTGATAGAAAAAGCCATATAAATCATTACAATATAGCAGGGGTGCCCAACCTTTTTTGAACCGAGAGCTACTTTTAACGTTGCCAGTCTGCCGAGATCTACCAGTCCAAATAGAGGCGTAGCCATTACTGACAGCCTACTACCAGGTAAATACACACTTCTACTTGTATAAAACTGACCTTTGTACGATGAATACTCGATAAAATACTGCAGATCCTTTATCTTACCTCTTTCTAATCTACACACATACAAGTATTTAACTGAAGTTACACAACAGTGTTGTTGATACAGAGTTGGAGTTTATTCACTTACTAATAAGACAACTCAGATCTGAAGCTACACAGGAATCTGCTGCCAAGTGCAATAAAAAGACAAAATTAATAGAATCAAACAATTTTTTTGTTGAATATAAAAATAAATGCCTTTAAAATAGGATGCCAGCAACACTAGTTTCTTAACCTGAATTGATAATAGACTATAATCAATTTAAACAGAACAGATCTTAATGTTTGCATTCTTATACCATTTTGTACAATAATTATAATGAATAAGTTCAAACAAACTAAAACTTACAGCTGATTAATAACGGTATCTAACTTGAGTTTTTATTATATCAAAAACCTGTTGAAATGCTTCTGTTATTTTTACTGTCCCCAAAAGCACGTTGGCAGCCTCCAGGAATGCTTCTTTCACAACTTCGCCATCTTTGAAAGACTTCATGTGTTTCTCAAGAACGTGACTGATACGATAAGATGCTCTGGAAGCAGCCTTGCTCTTGTTGTTGGGCCGGGTGAAAATGGACTGCTGTGCATTTAGCTGTCCTTTCAGGCCCCTCCCCTTTTGGGAGCGTAGGGCAGAATTAGGAGGGAATTCCGTCTCGTAGCGTTTGTGCACTGTTTTGAAATGCCGCTCCTAAATTACCCTTCTTCGATAAAGCCACGCTCGCATTGCAGATGAGACAGATGGACTTTGAATTGGAATAGATACAGAAATAATCATCCTCCCACTCGGAGTGAAAATTATATATTTTGGGCTTTTTTGCTTCTGCCATAATTGCGGTCTTGTGTGTGTGCGGACTGTCACTCCTGTTGACACGGTCGGACAACAACGTCAGCGAAATAGTGCCCACTGCCCACCAGCCACGCCCCGACACATGGGGTCACGCCGGCCAATCACAAAGCTTTGATGCGTTCAAGTGCATTATTCTGGCACAGGAACATTATGTTATAGGACATTAACGATAAAACAGAATGTTGTTGTTCTATTTTTAGACACATCTCGCGATCGACTGGGAATCTCCTCGTGATCGACCGGTCGATCGCGATCGACTGGTTGGGCACCCCTGCAATATAGTGATGTTCCATCAGTGTGTGATTTATTAACTCCTTCATGCATGAATTACAACCAACTAAGGATTTTTCCAAGGAGTTTTTCAATTGAAGTGAATCGAAATGATATATTATGAAAAACTATAAAATACAATACACACATTTGAATGTTTATATGGAGGACCCCCTTGGTGGTTCTAGGAATATGTTATATACAATTGTGTTTTCTATATAACTTGTTGTACTAAGATTATTTTCGTAATCATGCATGCTATTTTTTACGTACCCCCTTTTGAGAATCACTGATTTAATTGATAAAAAGGGTTTTTTAAAGAATGACATAATCAAGGCATGTATATTATTTATATAGAGACATTTAAGCCTGCATAACTGCTGATAACTGGTGCTGTGCTATCTGTACCCGAGGTGCCTATGAGGCACCAGTTATGGCTAGTTTGAAAGGATATGCAACTTGTCCCATGTCAGGGTCTAAGGACAGAGGGGGTCGTATTCTACGGTGGAGAGTCAGCAGCTTCAGGTTCCTCGCTGTCCACATCACTGAGGACCTGACATGGACTCATCACACAAACACCATCACCAAAAGAGCTCGACAGCGGCTCTTCTTCCTCCGCAGGCTGAGGAGGTTCAACATGGACTCCAGGATACTCTGCAACTTCTACAGGTGCACCATAGAGAGGATCCTGACCTTCTACAGGTATACCATAGAGAGCATCCTGACCTTCTACAGGTGCACCATAGAGAGGATCCTGACCTTCTACAGGTGCACCATAGAGAGCATCCTGACCTTCTACAGGTGCACCATAGAGAGGATCCTGACCTTCTACAGGTGCACCATAGAGAGCATCCTGACCTTCTACAGGTGCACCATAGAGAGCATCCTGACCTTCTACAGGTGCACCATAGAGAGCATCCTGACCTTCTACAGGTGCACCATAGAGAGCATCCTGACCTTCTACAGGTGCACCATAGAGAGGATCCTGACCTTCTACAGGTGCACCATAGAGAGCATCCTGACCTTCTACAGGTGCACCATAGAGAGCATCCTGACCTTCTACAGGTGCACCATAGAGAGCATCCTGACCTTCTACAGGTGCACCATAGAGAGCATCCTGACCTTCTACAGGTGCACCATAGAGAGGATCCTGACCTTCTACAGGTGCACCATAGAGAGGATCCTGACCTTCTACAGGTGCACCATGGAGAGCATCCTGACCTTCTACAGGTGCACCATAGAGAGGATCCTGACCTTCTACAGGTGCACCATGGAGAGCATCCTGACCTTCTACAGGTGCACCATAGAAAGGATCCTGACCTTCTACAGGTGCACCATGGAGAGCATCCTGACTGGCTGCATCACGGCATGATATGGCAGTTACACCGCCCTCAACCGTAAGACTCTACAGAGGGTGGTGAAAACTGCACAGAACATCACCAGGACGGAGCTGCCATCCATGGAGGACCTTTACTCCCAGCGGCTCAGGAAGAAATCTCTCAGGATTATAAAAGACCCCCATCACCCCAGCCACAAACTGTTCTGTCTGCTGCCGTCTGGCATTCGGACTAAAACCACCAGACTCAGGGACAGTTTCATCCCACAGGCAATAAGACTGAACACCTGAACTGCTGAAACAACATCCACAATATTCATCTGGCTGCTACTTAAAACATATTGATCTATTTACCTAATAAATCATATTTCAATGACACTATTTCACTTTTTTAAACTATTTTCTTGCACTATATTTTTCTGTCTCTGTGTTTTGTGTTGCACTGTTGGAGAAGCCTGTGACACAAGATTTTCATCGGCATAACTGCACTGTAGCTATGTTCGTATGACAAAAATAAAGAACCTTGAACCTGTAAAGTCCCCGAGACAAATACATTTGTGATGTTGGGATATATAAATACACTTTGATAGATTGATTGATGCCAACTTGTCCATTCATACTTTTTTGAATACACTTTGAATTGTGCTTACAGCATATTATTTTTTACTGGACTTCTACTGATTATTCCGATATATACCGGCTTTATGGAAGACTGAAGTTTATATATAAAGCATTGCCTGAGCGGAGAATTTGTACAGATCAAAGACTTACGATTCAGTTTAAAGTGACGCTGTTCGTTCACACACACACACACACATTACCTGCAGACTGAAGGTCTTCTTTATACTGGGTGTTGGCAGTTTGAGAGCAGCTACAGGAGGTGGAGGAGCTGCCACCCTGCTTGGCTCCCGCTCTGCGGTGGGAGTCATCTGACAGGAAAAGGGAACTCTCAGTTTATTCTCTCTCTTTTCCAAGGTTTAATCATGGTTTTTTTTATAAAAGAAATGAATGGTTTTCATAGTTCTCATTGATTAACAAGTTCATTTGTAATCTCAATCTTTTCACTCTTTCCCTCCATCTCGTTACCTGAGTGAATGGTTGGGCGGTGGGTGCAGCCATCTTGTCTTTCCTGGGCCGTCCCTTCTTCCTCTTCTCCACCACCTCTCCTGCATCTATCAGCAGCTCGGGTTTCCTCTTGCCCAACATCAGGTTTTTGTTGATCGAGGCCATTTTGTCTTCGCTGTCGCTGCTGGTGTCGTCTTTGGATTTCATGTCTTTCAGAGAGGAGAGGCCGTCTTTGGGCCTGCTGGTTGACGATAAAAATAAGTCAAGATTTTGTTTTGTAAGTCATCTTTGAGCTTTTTTTTAACCTCACACTGTACCACTTGAGTCAATCACCTGTCCAGAGGCATGAGTCCAGAGATGGAGGATATGACGGCTGTGACCCCCGTTGTGGCCTTTGACCTCTCTGTGAACCTTGAGTCCAAAGCTTTCATCGGCTCGATCTTGGAGGCAGAAGTGAGCAGCAGACTGGACTTCAGACTGGAATGCAAGGAAACAGACATGAACCCTCCTGTCATGTTTGTTTCTCCTTCCTTACTTTGATGTGTTGTCTGTTTTAACTGCTCTTACATTAGCACAAAAAACATTCATCTTCACCAAATTGTATTTAGCACACTTATAAGCTGCAAACCATGTCTCAGAGTACAGGTTTACACGAATACCTACAAAGAATAGACACAGACAATGTGTCAAATGTGGGTGTGTACTAGCTGATGGAGGAATATCATCTAGGGCAGTGCTTCTCAAAGTGTGGTCCGCGGACCACTGGTGGTCCGTGAGCGCCCCCTAGTGGTCCGTGAGTATATTGGTAACATTTCACATTTGAAATAAATAAATACATTTAAGTTTTCCGCACTCTCGCGGGAATATCTCCGCAATGGAGCGAGCTTAAGTTTCACTTCCGATTGCATGATATAGCCCACATAAACACCTTCATCCCACATGTTTCCACTTGTTTGTACCATTTTCAGGCGATTCGTAAAAAACGATGTGTTTTTGGATATTTGTGGAGTTAGGTGGTCCGCGAGTGGTTTTTTTATTGGTTAAGTGATCCTTGGTATGAAAAAGTTTGAGAAACACTGATCTAGGGTTACCAATTCATTTCCTATGGCAGTCGCTTTTGACCAGAAATAATAAACATCATAGGTGTTACAAGTTGACTACACACAAACAATTCAATGAAAGTTGTGATCAGCATTTTCTTTTTATCTTCAAATGCCTACTTTGGAGGATATCATAAGGCCTCGAAGCAATCAAATGTAAAACACAACTTTACAATTCTGTAAAAAACTAAAAACAACATTTTTTTTAAAACTCTGGAACTCCCTCCCCCAAGACCTCCGTGAGTCTGAGCCCCTCACCCTGTTCCAGTCCCGCCTCAAAACCCACCTCTTCAACTCTGTATCCATAAGCCCCCCCCCCCCTCTCAACCAACTTCCTCCTGACTACTTTTCTGTTTTGTTTTGTTTCTTTTTGGTTTTGTTTTGTTTGTCTACCCTCCCTCCCAAATGTAAAGCATCTTTGTGTTTAAGAAAAGCGCTATAGAAATATAATTTATTATTATTGTTATTATTACAATTGATGGAAGTAATGAATCGGTCAGATTTGACCAGAACATGACAGGAGGGTTAAGACTGGATTGGGGAAGCCACCAGAAACCCAGTTCTCAAAGTATGAATAGAGTGTTCTGCTTTTGGGTCTGGAAGAAAAAGTGTGTGAGATAACCAAAGCAGCATATAATGCAAGGAAAGTTAAATGATTGATATATATATCTATATATATATATATAGATATATATATATATATATACACACACACACATTAAAAGTTCTTTACAAACATGAAAAACATAAAGAGCATTAAGAAATAGTGCAATAGCATCACATTATAAACTGATAATTTGTTTTGTTTTGTTGCATTTATGTGTTCAAAAGAGCGAGCTTTCCAGTTAGGAATTGAACAAGCACATAAAAAAAAAAAAAGAAAAGAAAAAAAAAAGCTCGTACCCGTCCTCCAGGCCCTTTGTGGCGCTGTTGGGTGGAGGCGAGGTGAGCATGGGGTCGTGGATGGGCCGAAGCCCCAGAGAAGAGGCCTGTCCTGGGCTGGAGTCTGAGCTGAGCTGGGAGGTGAGCTGGTTGGACATGGAGGAGCCCGACGGCAGGATGGGAGCGCTGTTGAACAGAGCGGGAGAGAAATCCCTGCACAGAAAGAGAAACTGTTTGCTGAGCTTTCTCCTCTGCATGTTTTCTAAACGTGCCGAGTGTACAGCTCTCAGTGAGGAGGCCCATAAGGGATTTAAACAATAATAATAATAACTTTGACAAAATGGACAATGTATTTCCACAATAGTATTAGTATTTTTAACAAATGTACTCAATCATCCACTTTTTAAAAAAAAAATATTTTAATTATTAAATGTTTAGCATTTTTGCATAAATGGGAAATGTTCAATTGTTTATTTTGCACTTAAGGTTTCTACATTTACTCAACAATAAATTGTGTGTGTATATATGTGTGTATATACACACACACACATATACATATATGTATATCTTTAAGTTTACACGATCGTTTCCCTACCCGGTGTCCAGCTGAGCAATGCAGAGCGGTGTGATTCGTCTTCGTCCGTCTGCAGTTCTCGTCTCAACCTGTTTCTTCAGGAGGGTCTGCAAGACAACAACATAAGTCCAAGAAAATGTAAGCTCCAAAAATATGTATTTTGCCAACCATTGAAAATACAGCCCTGAAAGTCATTGATATTTATCTTTTATTTCTAAAACGTTTTTATAATCTTTATCTAATCTCTCTGTATTGTCTATCTAAATATAAACATTTGGGAGAGAAGCTCCCTCTGGAGGGAACGTTGGGATTGTAGTCTTTGCGACTCATTAACATACAAAGAAAACTCCAAAAGATGTAATAGGGCCCCTTTAACCCAAAGTTGTAAATAGATTTGGATACAAATAGGATTTAGATGAAATTGAGTGTTTTTTTATTTTATTAATCTTTGCAGATTCTGAAACTTGATTTTGTGAATATATATTTTTCTAAAATATTTGTATGAAAATCAGACAAATGAAGAAAAGATAAGATGAATTCAATGAAAATCTTAGTCTTTATCCTGAACCAACTCAACACTTTGTGCAGCTTGTTGGAAGTTTAAATCTAGTGTCCCACCTTCCTGATGTCCTCGAGAGACTCTCCGTTCATCATGCTGTTGAGTTTAGGGGCCGAGGATTCAGGCCCGGCGCTGCCCAGTCCTGAGTTGGCCTGGATTGAGTTCTGGCGCTCCTGCTGGTATTTGAGCATCTCAGGGTTCTCGATGATGGTGGTGGAGAGCTGAGCCTCTGTGCTGGTTATAGCCAGACTCTTACCGTAGATGTTCTGATGGATGCTGTTCTGTATGTCAGAGAAATGACAGGAAATTGTTCTTATTCGGGCTTGATAGAATGATGGAGGAAAGGACAGCATCCAACAAGAGAACAAAGTAGAGACAAAAGAAAGGAAGGGAAATAAAAGCAGACGTAACAAGGTTGGACAGGTTAATTTTTCTTTTGTTTGGTGCATAGAAAACATATTGATAAATTATATTGATTGATTTTGGGTGTCCTAATAAAAGCCAACTAGTGTGTGTGGGAGAGAGAGAGAAACTCCCTCTGGAGGGAACTTTGGGATTTTAGCCTTTACTGACCATTACAGTACAACACAATACGTTAAAGGGAAAACCCCAAAAAGCATTATGGGTGCCCTTAAAACCATTTTTACAACCTGCTGCTAGAACTGAAATTTGTATTATAGCAGCTTGCTTCTCTTGATAGAAAAAAACTTAAATTTTAAGGCAAAACCAAGATGTTTTCTTGTTTAACTTTATTTTTATAACAGTCAACGGAAAAAGAAAAAAAACAGCAAAGTTCCACAAAGGCTTAATCTAGATTAATTGAAGTTATTTGTTTTTGTTTATAAATTAAGCATGAGTCCTAAAACCTGGGAATGAGTTTGCGAGCCAGCCTACAAAAATACGTCATGACTGCACCACTCTGTTAAGGTAAATAACTAAGTTCGTGTTTGCAGCCAGATGTAATTCCATGATGAGTGTCTAACCTTCTCCTCCTCGTTTAGCGGGTCTCCCAGTTCATCCAGTGAGAAGTCCAGGTAGGCCACAGTGCCGTCCATCGAACACACCAACATCCCCAGACCTGTCAGAGTCCTGACACACACACACACACACACACACACATTACATGTCACTTGTTAAGACGCTTTTATCCAAAGCGACTTACATACTCAATACTGTGGACAATCCCCACAGGAGCACTTTGGGGTGAAGTGTCTCAGGGACACAACGACATGCTGACTGCAGTGGGGTTTGAACCTGTGACCCCTTGAACACAACACCAACTCACCAGGATATGTCCATAATCGATTTATCAAACAGATCATGGATGACCACCAGAGGGCGCTTCAGAGAGGTCAGCTGAGGAAGAGCATCAGACAGAAAGCTTTAGAATCTAACTTGTTACTTTTACATATTTAGGATCTATATACTGCAAAATCATTTAAATAAAATACTAGGGCTGAACCAAATAGTTTGAAGCTTTATTCATTAAATGGATATAGAAATGATTAATGATTTTTTTTCTTGCATGTCCATACATTTTGTTTAAACCCTGTCATTTGAAGGCTACCTAAAATGTAAGTTTAATTGTCTTAGTTTAACAATGTGATCGCATGATTCCTTTAGATTTTATTGCAGATCTGATGTAAGCTAGCTAGCTAACGTAGCTAACATAGTCATTTTAAATATACTGACAAAACTTACAATTACAAAACAGCTAACTCTGCCAACAGTGACAGTAGGCCCACCATATAATCCCAGATCATCAACAAGCGCTCCGGTCCCAGCTGTGTGCATCACTTTTTAGCGTCCCACCTTTTCTTTTTGTTTTAAGCTTCTTGCAGCGTTTTGTTTAAGCAGCGCTTTTAGCAAACGTTTCCTCAAGTTGACGGATGGCTCTTGCATGTGTTTCGGCACATCTGTGTTTTCCCATCTGCATCATTTTTTTAAACTGCAGTGCGTATCTTTTAATGGAAGTGTTTTGGGCCGTTTTAGCGTGTTTGCAACGTACTTCCATACTTGACTGTTAATAACATGACATTAGCTGTTTTGTTTGTTATTGTTTATCTGGCAACAGGGTGTAAATGTTAATTTTTTTTTAACGTGTGTTGACCCAAGTAAAAGTAGACAATGCTCCTAATCATTGGATCCAACTAAAGACAAGACATGGTGTGATTTTTAAGAGGATCTGTGGGGTGCTGTGTTTAGACCGGGACTTCCCTGCAACACCACAGTTGTAATTTAAAAATCATATTTTCCCTTTGCCAAATATTGCTCATACTGCAAATTGGGTAAAAATCATCTATTAATTGTGCTCTAGACAAAAGCAAGCCGAAATATCTGTAGCTTGACTGAGGAACCTGCATCCCTGATACCGATTTAAACATATTGCCATTTTATAACATTAACCAAAGTGTGAACATACCCAGACGGAGAGCGACCGGTCTTTGCTGCCAACAGCGCAGCAGCAGTACGGACACCCGGGTTTTTGAGCGCTGCCGTTTTTCTGCTTCTTCTTAAAGATCTTTGGGTTAAATTTCTACAGAGAAAGAAACCAAATATTTTCAAGTAGCAGATACGATTTATTTACATTTAAAAGTCTGATAATGTGGCTAAAACGTTCTTACCACCACTGTGACAGCTTTACGGTGGCCGACGAAGTCCATATTCGTTTTCCAGCCATCTCTCTCCACAATCTGAGCGGTGGGACCGGAGTTGTTCATGGCGTGAGCCGACACCAGATACTGACCGTCTGGAGACCAGGACAGACGCAGGACGTGGGTCGTCCCACCACACTGACACACAGAGAGAGACCAGAGAAAATTATTCAAACCCTCATTGGTGAACTGTGGGTGTGTATGAATGCACAGACGAGGCAAATTGGGTAAACACTTACATACAAAAATAGAGTGTGTTTCTATGTGATAGAGTGGTGCAGGAATGAGTCCTTAAACCTGGAAATTAGTTAGTATTTTTTTTTTGGATACCTGAAATAAGATCTGTGTTTAACACAAGCTGTAGAAATGTTCACGTTTTGTTCTACGACATTAAATATGTCAGTAAATACCCCACCGGTGAATGTGTGAAGCTTCCGTGTGATCAAAAAAAGAGGTTGCTAACAAGTAACTGATTGAGACTTCTAAACTTTATCATGCTGAACACTAACCGCCTTTAGCTTAATAGTGGTGATTCGCAGCCATGCAACTGTGATATAGTTTGTTTATAGGCTAGCGTTAGCCTTTTATTCTGGTGCACTTACGCTTCAAATATCATAAAGGTGGTGTCAATCTAGGGATTAAGACTGTGCTGTGGGTGGATTTTGGGTTCCCAAACTGGCAGTGACACACTCCAGTGTTTCCCCTAGGTTTCCTGCTATTATCAAATATCATATTTGGGAAATAAAGTTTGAGGTTTTCATCCAATGAATTAGTTCGTAGATACAGCCGAATGAAAATTCAAAACACTTTTGCGAAAAGTGGGCATAGTTATTTGTATAATTAAACAGAAATAAAAACCAAGTTAATAAGTTGTAAGGTACACCTTTCATAGTCAACCACCTGCTCCAACAACACCATCACACACAGCTCACAAGTTTCTGTACCTCGCTGAAGGGTTTGGTGACGTTGGCCTCCATCTGCCAGTCCATTGTCCTCCACACTCTGAGGCTGTGGTCGTCGGCCTGAGAGGCGATGTATTTCCCCACCGGGTCCCACGTCAGACCTTTAACCAGCCCAGTGTGTCCTCGCAGACATGTCACCATCTCTGGGGACACACAGAAGACAGACAAGAATAAGGGAAAAGTCTTCCTGCTCTGTGGAACATGTTTTCTTTTTATTATCCTAAAAATAAAGAAATTGTTTCCAGCTTTGAGGCTGCAGACAGGGTTAGCTCTGGGAATTGTCCTACCTGGAAATTTGCGAGCGTTCCAGATGACGATGGTGTTGTCCACGCTGCAGGAGGCCAGCCACACGTCATGAGGAGACCACGCCACGTCCATCACATCTATAAACAAAAACACACACACTGTATAAACCCCCCGCTGTTCCAGAAACTTGGACTTTTCCACATTATCTCCATTGCAGAAGCATTAATGGACTCATCCACCTGTTAAGTACTGGATTGCAAATACATGCAGTGTCGGACTGTTGACTGAGAGTCACTAGCTTTGTTTTTTGTCTTGTGGACATGCGTTTGCGTTCATGGCAAAATACATTTTTATATTGACACTTCAGTTGAGTTGTTGGTGAATTTATGTTCTATATACAGCACTTACTGTGCAACATATGGCAGTTAGCAACAGCCACTAAGCTAGCCATGCAGACCACGAGGCAACACGGGGAGTGGACTCAACATGTTCACTTATATTATTTTGCTTGCATAACGTACAGCTAAGTTAAGTGCAGAGCCAATTTTTGTTCACACATTTTCGTCATTCCATAGACTACATTTTTCTTATTTGATTATGTGTGATTACTTGTGAGTTAATGACCATTGGTAATGGGTAATAATCCTACATTTACACCGCTATTCTATATCGGCCTGTGGCCAATAGAGGGCAGCATAGGCCAGCTGATTGTGCTTTTCACTCATCTGATTTACTGTGTGTTGAGGTGGAAAACCCAAAACATTGCTACTTGCCATCCCCTTACTATAAAAAGGTATTTTTTTCCCCTGCTTTATCTTTGCATTACAGTTACCACACATATTCTACATGTTCATTTCCTACTCTTCATACTGAAGAATTAATACAGTTGGTAACAGACTATGGACAGCCATTCTTCATCATCCGTCGGTCACCTACACCTTCTAACAGAGGCCGGGAATATCTAGCAGCAGCACAACAGTTAAGATATCAGTAAGTAATACAGAAGGTCTGTGATGTGTCTTAATGTGGTTTATTTTGTGTTACTGTGGGTTTTCGCCGCTTGCTTCAATTATTTAATGCATTTTTGGAAGTATTGTGTTCGAGTACATATATTTAATTGTGTTTTGTGTATTACCTCCGGTGTGGTTCCTCAGGATGGTGACACACCTCCACTGCTCCACGTTGGCCAGCTTACTGCTCGACCCGAACACTGTGCTCGGACCGATGAATCTACATAGTAAAACACACAGTGTCAATATGGCCTCACGGATTTCTTTTAAATCCCTACTAAAATCATATTTTTATGAAATCACTTTCTTGTGTTAACTTTGTTGGATGTGTGTTTTATAATGGGGGTTGAGGTTATTTTGTTATTGCTGAAGCACTTTCTAACCCGCTTATGAAAGGTGATAAATACATTACATACAACACACGTTTCGTTACATCTAATTTAAAGATCCTTTTATTTATCCTTCCAATTTATAGGATAAGCTAGTATTTACCTAGAGAAATACAACGAACAATTGACAATTCTTTATAGATTATTAATATTATTGATTTGAAAAACACTGACGTCACAGGTCTTTACATTTAATTACCCCCAAAAAAAAGGGGTATGTGGTTAAGAAATACTTTAAACATATCTAAGATTGAACCTGTAACAGCAAGAACATCATCTGTATTTACTCGCGTGTGTGTGTGTATATATATATATATATATATATATATATATGTATGTGTATGTGTATGTGTATGTGTATGTGTATGTGTATGTGTATGTGTATGTGTGTGTGTGTGTGTGTGTGTACATACGCAGCTCTCTTCCACACCATGACCAGCTTGTCGTCTCCTCCTGATGCCAGGTACAGCCCGTTGTTGGACCAGCGCACACAGTTCACACAAGCTGCAGAGACACACAAACACTCGGTTGTAAATTTAAAGTGGACCTATCATGCTATATTTGAAACATATATTGTAGGGCCATACCTATATAAAACATGTCTGTTTAGTATTTTTTTCAAAATACCAAACAGATCATGCATTTTAGCCATGCCTCATTTCGCTCTATTTGCTCTTTCCAGCCCTGTTTTTGCAAGGGCTGATTCTGTGACGTAGCTTTAGTGCAAATGAGCTGCAGCTGACCACGCCCCCCTGCAGGAGAGGGTAGCTGCTCTGATCAGCTGCTGGGCTCTCAGAAGAGGGGGAGGAAAAGAGAGGCTCCGTCCTATTATTCTTATATGATTATTATTTATTTGTTTTAAAGCTCAATAAATAACAAAGAGGACCTTTGACCGGCACTTTTCTAATTTTGTCCGGAAGATTTAAACTTTAACGGACATGTTGACCGGCAAAAAAAATCTAACTGAAACTCTGCCGCACGGATAGGTGGACAGTTACCCATATAGGCGGAGCACCCCTTTTCTGACGTCAGAACAATTCAAATCTGTATCAGCTCCGTTGCAGCCCCGTTTTTAGAGATTTGGCTATGGAGGAAAAGAGAGAGGGTTGTGTTTTCTGACACTTCCTCATTCACACCAACGCAACTCCGGTTCAAGCTCCGTGCTAGAGCTTTTCAGGTTCAGAACCGGTTCTTCGGTTTAGCTCCGGCTCTTTTCACACTGCCCAGAGTCCAACTGGTGCTGCGTCATTGCGTCATTGTTTGCGTCATGACGTAACCGTTTGCGTGTCTGCTTCATAAAGCCAAACCGCGTGGAAACCCCTCACAGCTCACACCGATAACAACAACAATGGCCGATTGTGCTCCAGCTTCCTCTGTACCTCTTCGGAAGACCAGATTCCCAGTAGGTAGCTGGTCTCTTCAGTGGACCACTGCTGCTTGTTAAGTTTCTCCATCGTTGTGTACAAACTGGATAAAACACAGGCTTTTTGTTGTTGTTCAGGAGTTGATCCCGCCACTGCCTCGACGTAAGCGTGACGTATGCGGTGCTTTTGCTCTGACCGGACAATTTTTTGGTGCTCGAAAGGAACCGGATTCCGGAGCTAAGAGGCTGCTCCGCTGCGGTGTGAACAGGAAAACCCGGTGCTTTTCAAGCTCCAGCTCCGAACCGGCCCTGAAACACCGTTGGTGTGAATGAGGTATTGGTGAGTTCCATGACACACCAGGGACACATTCATGTAAAAAAGACGTACAAAAGGGCATTTTGCATGACAGGTCCCCTTTAACTTGTCGGGATTTGTGCTGACGAGGCAGTCCTTTATAGTGGGCATTAATAGGGCCTGCAAGAATGTCCTATTATTAAATCTAACTGCTTGCACATTTATATGGAACACAACCCCACAAGTATGAACACAGTCTGCTGCTGCTGCTGCACTCAGAGCAGCAATAGTATTCAGTGGTGAATAAAAACAGAAAAAGATTCAAACCCTTATAGTGTGATGTCTTATTTTTATAGACCGACCCAGCAGCTACACTACATTACATTAAATGTAATTTAACTGACACTTTTATCCAAAGAGTCTAAGAAACACTTCAATGTAATTTTGGAGAAACCAGCTGGAGTGCGCTAGAATTTGAAAATACACAGCCGGAAGAAATCTGCTACTTCCTTACAGAGCCCCTCCTCCAACACACACATGACCAATGAGGCCACGAGATAAGTTTGTGCACAGATGGAAGGCTGACCGGCAGGTAGGCCATCCAGTTATTTTAGCCGGCTCAGATTATTGGTCGTGCTTTTTACAGCGCCACGGCTTCCACAGATGCATTTTTTTATGGATTTTTTGTCAAAGCACTTCAGATATTCATTGCTATCGGGATGTTAAGAGCATTCCATGGAATATAACAAAAAGTGTATCTCGAGCCGGTTTCTCAAACTTACCTACCCCACCTTTAAGTGACTTGTAGTACTCATACGGTGAATCCTGTTGTTATGTTGTCATCTCTAACAACAATATTTATTTGTATTTTAAAATGGTCCTGTCGTTAGTGCAGATCTAAAGGGGGAGTATAGCTTGGCTTTTTCGGACCGATGGGTAGCGCTTAAAGCAATCTTAAAAAACCATACCTCGGTCTTGGCTGTTAATATTTTTCACTATAGAAGCTGTAACTGTGTTTTTCGAATTTGTGGTTACAAGTGTCGTTCAAAGTATAATAATGAGTATCCTAAAAGCACAAGTTTATGGAAAAAAGCAGTGGGATTACCGGATTGGATTGCGGTATAATTCAGAATAAAAGCGCTTTGGCAAGCACATGTTTAAGATGCCTAAAACGTTTTCTTCAGTGGGATAAACTCTACATTTTAATGCCACCATGTGATTTTTAAAGCGTAATTGCAATCGCCAGAAGTAAAAAGATAAAGCTAGGGTATAAACCAACTACATCACGGTCGCATGGTGTGCATCACCACCGCTAAGCTAAAGGCGATGTTGTGTTGCATGATGACGTTTTGTACTTTAGTCACTTGTTAGCAACCGCCGTTTAAATGACACATAAAAACTTTGGATATTCGTGAGAGGCGTAATTAATGCAGTCTATTATGTCAGAGAACAAAGTTATTTCCGGGTTTTAGGACTCGGCACCACTCTATTAGAATCAACTGGAAAGCGAATAGTGGTAAGGCTGGTTACCTAGGTGATTGTCCATCTGGCAAAGCATTTTGGGAATATTCTCATTCTTCTCATCCTCCTCTCTAAGGACTGGCGCCATGTTCCAGATCATCACCTTGCCCGAATCCTCTCCTGAAAACAAATCCAATATGAAAACACATACATTGTTGACTTTATGTATCTTTGTGTTTAATTTTTTTTAATCCTATAGACTGTAGTCTGCAGGCGAACTTTTAGTATGTAGTCATAGATTCAAAAACACAGTACACTTCCAAGTATTGGACACCATCTAAAGACAAAAATCTAAAGAAATCAACTTCAGCGCCAGAGGATGTGAACAGGTAAGGGTCTTACCTTGGCCCCCGGTTGCAAATTTTGTCCCATCAGGGTGGATGTCAACGGAAAATATGGGCTTGCCTGTAAAACACAACGAATGTCTACATTTAATGATATTTATCACATTTTGTATAGATTCATAGACACAGTTTAACAGATACTTTAGACTGAATCTGTAGATAGATAAGCAATTAAGTTGTGATGTGGAACCAGTGGTGGATGAAATACTCACATCTAGCACTTAAGTATAATCATAAATACGTGTAGGAATACTTCTTAAGTAAAAGTCCTGTATTCAAAATATTTCTCAAGTAAAAGTACAAAAGTATTGGCATCAAAATATACTTATAGTACATCAAGTAAACTCGTTATGCACATTTGCCAATTTCACAATCATTTATATTATGTGTTTTGATGATAATTATTGATGTTTGGATGTGTTTATCGGAGCTGTTGGAACTTTGAATTGCTTCATTTACTGCTGGGTAACATGTGAATTGAATCCAGGTGTAAGTAAAGTCTGATTTAAGTGTTGATTATATTTCCCATCATTAATCCAAATCTGCAAAGTAATTAAAGGTATTACATAAATGTACAGTATTTACCTCTTAAGTAGAAGTACAAAGTAGCATAAAATGGTAAACCTAAGTAAAGTACAAGTCCCTCAAAATTGTACTTAAGTACAGTACCTGAGTAAATGTTCTTAGTTACTTTACACCACTAAATCCCTGTGCTAACTTTTAGCTCAATATAAACGCTTTTTTTTGCTCCCATTTTTCATGAGCTGAAATCAAAGATCCAAGACATTTTCTATGTACACAAAATGTCTATTGCTCTCAAATATTGTTCACAAATTTGTTTAAATCTGTGTTAGTGAACACTTCTCCTTTGCCAAGATAATCCATCCACTGCACTGTATTGCACAGGTGTGCCTTGCCTTAGGCTGGTCACAATACAGCAGTTTCATGACACAGCACAATAGAGTGCCACAGTGACGCGTCCTAACATTTTCTAATCATAAATCTATCGATCATAAATCTATCGATTAGATTTATGATTCGCAAATTATAAAAGTAGGGTAGACATGTGGATATTATCCGGCTGAACAAAACGTGATCCGTCTCTTCAATTTGTGTCAACCACAGACCTTATTTCGAGCTATTTTCCAAAATCCTATGGAGAAATTGCATTGGTTTTTGTCGAAGGAACCGGAAGTGAAAAATGCTAACTTACTTCCGGGTTTTAGGACGCGTCACTGTGGCACTCTATGATGTCGCAAGATTTGAGGAGCATGCAATTGGCATGCCGACTGCAGTTATGTCCACCAGAGCTGTTGCCCGTGAATTGCTTGCTCATTGATGAAACTCGGTTTTCAATGTACAGTAGGGCTTTGCAATTAATCGCATTTGAATCTTGATTACGATTTTGGTTTGCAACGATTACGACAACAATGTAATCGAAATAAAGATTATTTTGCTGCATTCCCTTTCGCAATGATTCTCTCTTACATCACTTCCGTCGAGAGAAGGCTGTCCCAATTCAAAGACAAGGCCAGACTCTGACGAATGCGGACGATGAATGCATCCTTCTTTTCCCGGATTTGGAGGACAAATCTGATGTATCCTTCGCGGCCTACCATATCCCAGGATGCATAGCGCGCGTGACAAGCGAGTCTTTTTTCGAAATAAATGGCGGTCCGGTCTCAGCAGCAGAGAACTCTAGAGCTCATCACTTCTGTCACTTTAGCCTTAAAAAAAGATTTTTTTATCTTTAATTTTTTTTAAACGATCACAACTGTGTGCAATACAGTACTTCTCATTATGCATATATATATATATATATATATATATATATATATATATATATATATATATATATATAATAAATATATATATATATTTATTATATTGCTGTAAACAGTTTATGTATTTGCAATACAGTGTTGACACATTTATATTATTTAATTTAAATTGTGGTAGTATATATTTTACCCCTTTATCTTGCACTATATTGCATCTTAGTTTCAGAATTTAATTTAATTTGTGTCCTTTATTTTCATATATATTTAATAAGCATTGCTTGAGTCTGTCTGAATTCCACATATTTATTAACAGCAGCTTCTCTTTACTTGTTGCACACATAAACACAATATTTGTTTTACTGCTGTTGATGTTAAATGACATGACTGATTTCCTATTTCTTAGAAATGAAAGTATTCCATGCGGCTCATAATAGAAGACATGAAGCTGCAGAGAAGTGATGGATATATTCTTACCTCTGCTTTGTGATTAGATGAAAATAAAAAAATTAAAGCAAAATATTATTATTAAATACATTGTTTATTTCATTTACTGAGGTCTTAACCATTATTTACAACATGAAGTACATAAGCATTGGAATAATATGATATACAGTGGGGCAAAAAAGTATTTAGTCAGCCACCAATTGTGCAAGTTCTCCCTCTTAAAAAGACGAGAGGCCTGTAATTTTCATCCTAGGTACACTTCAACTATGAGAGACAGAATGGGGGGAAAGAATCCAGGAAATCACATTGTAGGATTTTTAATGAATTAATTGGTAAATTCCTCGGTAAAATAAGTATTTGGTCACCTACAACCAAACAAGATTTCTGGCTCTCATAGACCTGTAACTTCTTCTTTAAGAGCCTCCTCTGTCCTCCACTTGTTAACTGTATTAATGGCACCTGTTTGAACTCGTTATCAGTATAAAAGACACCTGTCCACAACCTCAAACAGTCACACTCCAAACTCCACTATGGCCAAGACCAAAGAGCTGTCAAAGGACACCAGAAACAAAATTGTAGACCTGCACCAGGCTGGGAAGACTGAATCTGCAATAGGTAAGCAGCTTGGTGTGAAGAAATCAACTGTGGGAGCAATTATTAGAAAATGGAAGACATACAAGACCACTGATAATCTCCCTCGATCTGGGGCTCCACGCAAGATCTCACCCCGTGGGGTCAAAATGATCACAAGAACGGTGAGCAAAAATCCCAGAACCACACGGGGGGACCTAGTCAATGACCTGCAGAGAGCTGGGACCAAAGTAACAAAGGCTACCATCAGTAACACACTACGCCGCCAGGGACTCAAATCCTGCAGTGCCAGACGTGTCCCCCTGCTTAAGCCAGTACATGTCCAGGCCCGTCTGAAGTTTGCTAGAGAGTATTTAGATGATCCAGAAGAGGATTGGGAGAATGTCATATGGTTAGATGAAACCAAAATAGAACTTTTTGGTAAAAACTCAACTAGACGTGTTTGGAGGAGAAAGAATGCTGAGTTGCATCCAAAGACCACCATACCTACTGTGAAACATGGGGGTGGAAACCTCATGCTTTGGGGCTGTTTTTCTGCAAAGGGACCAGGACGACTGATCCGTGTAAAGGAAAGAATGAATGGGGCCATGTATCATGAGATATTGAGTGACAACCTCCTTCCATCAGCAAGGGCATTGAAGATGAAACGTGGCTGGGTCTTTCAGCATGACAATGATCCCAAACACACCGCCCGGGCAACGAAGGAGTGGCTTCGTAAGAAGCATTTCAAGGTCCTGGAATGGCCTAGCCAGTCTCCAGATCTCAACCCCATAGAAAATCTTTGGAGGGAGTTGAAAGTCCGTGTTGCCCAGCGACAGCCCCAAAACATCACTGCTCTAGAGGAGATCTGCATGGAGGAATGGGCCAAAATACCAGCAACAGTGTGTGAAAACCTTGTGAAGACTTACAGAAAACGTTTGACCTCTGTCATTGCCAACAAAGGGTATATAACAAAGTATTGAGATTAACTTTTGTTATTGACCAAATACTTATTTTCCACCATAATTTGCAAATAAATTCTTTAAAAATCAGACAATGTGATTTTCTTTTCTCATTTTGTCTCTCATAGTTGAAGTATACCTAGGATGAAAATTACAGGCCTCTCTCATCTTTTTAAGTGGGAGAACTTGCACAATTGGTGGCTGACTAACTACTTTTTTGCCCCACTGTATCTAGGTAATTAAACAGTGTCAAATTCAGTTTGATTATATTAATACAAAATACATAGGCCATAGAAAATATATATTTGTATAGTTAGACAGTCAGTATAGAAATCATGGTGCTGCTGGACCTGAAGGTTCTGCCCTGGTGGTAAGTAGAACATCATCTGGACTGGTTTAGGGAAAGAAGGATGAATATAAAACGGTTATAAACCAAAGCTAGATATCAAAATTGGTGACCTAATAGTGTTAAGAATCAATCTATACAGCTTACTTTTGTTGATCAATTAAACAAATGTGCTTTTTATAACAGAACCATTAAGACTTAGTTCAAATATAAAATTATTCGATTAAATGACATCAGCTATAGGCAATGTACTTGTTAACTAACTAATGTAACATTACTGGTTGCTAAATGGATGGTTGTGATTAGGGATCGACCGATATGGCTTTTTCAAAGCCGATACCGATAATTAGTAATCAAGGAGACCGATAACCGATATTTGGAACCGATATACATTTGCAGTAAAATCAGAAAATCTTGGTGTCAAAAAATGTAGAATAACACAAACTCCAACACAACTTCTTTGAAATGCATTTAAGCATATATTATGTTTAATGAACTTTTAAACATCTTACAACTGGTTCCTCTCTGTGCCCTTTTCTTTAGTGCAGCCATCTGCAATGAGATAGAGAGAGACAGAGAGTTAAAAGTGGGGCTGCAGGCTGACATGCTTAACTAATTATATCAAAACAATGCCTGTCTATCTAGCATAAAATCCCAATAAGCTGCTAGCAACTGCAAAACACTAGTGCTAGCTAATGTTTTGCAAAATATTAAAAGTGAGGCTATTACAGTAGACCTAACGTTAGTCTAGTAGCCTCACTTCTAATATTTTGCTAAACATTTGCTAGATACATGTTGGCTAGCTAATGAGCTTCACATATCAACCTGAAAAACTGGGAGGCTCCACTCGCAGCCCCCGCCCCCCCACAGTTACTCCGCTGCACGCACCCCCAACTCTGACTGACTTCCCGCGTCCCTGTGTAACTGGGAAACTGATAGAATTGGATCATAAGATCGTGGTGTTTTTGCAACTTCAGCATAGGGGATTGGGATGTTTATTGAGCTTCGGCTTTCAACTGACTTACCTTCGAAACACATGTATGGCTCTGCCGCTCAGCGCTGCTGGTTGCCTCTGTCTGTGTTCTTTCGCACCTGCCTGTAATCTGAGAAGGTCCCGCCTCTCTGGCTGGCTCCCGCCTGGAAAATCTTCAGTGTTGATTGACACTTCAGTAATAGCCTATCAGATAGCGCTGTAGGCGGGACATTGCTCGTGTACAGAGAGTGGTGACTGCAGCCAGAGAAACGGCCGCATCACAGCCAAAGTTTTATCGGCAATTTGATTAAAAAAAAGGCCGATACCGATAATCGGTCAAATGCGAAATATCGGCCAGACCCCTAGTTGTGATGGAAGCCCAGGTTGCTTCAATAGTGGCCTTCAGCTCGTCTACGTTGTTGGGTCTCGTGTCTCATCTTCCTCTTGACAATACCCCATAGATTCTCTATAGGGTTCAGGTCAGGCGAGTTTGCTGGCCAATCAAACAGTAATTCCATGATCCTAGAACCAGGTTTATGTACTTTTTGCAGTGTGGGCAGGTGCCAAGTCTTGCTGGAAAATGAAATCAGCATCTCCATGAAGCTTGTCAGAAGAAGGAAGCATGAAGTGCTCTAAAATGTCCTGGGAGACATCTGCGTTGACTTGAGAAAACACAGAGGACTAGGGATGGGTATCGAGAACCGGTACTAAGTCAATACCGGTACCTGATTGGACGGTATCGGTATACCGTTAAGCCGCTAGACAAACGGTGCTGCTATCGGTATATGTGTTACGTCTACTTCCTTAGTTTAACTTTAAACCATTCTGGTTGGTTGGGAACCCTCATCCCGTGTGATGTATCCGGTTTGAGACCCCTCTGATTGGCCACTGTTAATGCCACTCGTCATCTCTCTCAACAGCGCTCTTATTATTGTTGTGAGACTCCCGCAGGCATGGCGGAGAGAGCGAAGCGATCGAAGGTCTGGGTGCACTTTAACAAATGTAGTGGAGATAGTGCAAGGTGCAATCTATGTACTCAATTAGTTGCTTGTAAAGGGGGTAACACAAGCAACTTAATGAAGCATTTGCAAACGAGACACTCATTGAATCTAAAACGGTGCAGCGTATTTGACAGCCTAAACAATGTGGCTGCTAGCGATACTGCTAGTGCTAATAGTGACAAATGTAACGGTATTTTAAAAATACTAAACTGTCGGCAACTATCGATGCCGTTTCCGTGGGCTTCAGCCGTGCCGTGTGTAAATGTGACCTGAGCGAAGGCTCGCAGGCAGGTTAGCTGCTGCGCATGGGTAATATGTTTTATTTACCTGAGTGCAGTCTTGCAGGCACATCGCCTTGTCTTTTTTTAGTTTATTAACACTGACAGTGTATTAATGTGAGCTCCTACACCTATAATAATTTGGCCTTTCATTGAATGCTTTATAAACCAGTTAAACTTACATATGTCATTGTGAATAGGAAAACTGCATTTAAATGTTGTTAAAGGTCAACGTTTCAATGTATGGTTCAGCAATTGTTGGTCATTTACTAGGAATTGACATATTTTAAGCTCAAATACTTTGTTCTATGTTTAAACCTTCAGACACATTTTGACGTGTTTCAGTTCAGCACATCATTTATTTTGTGATGATTTAAAAGTACAATCCAGAATAATATACGTAGGCCTACTCGCCTTTATCTTTTTGCCATCTTAGCCTTTTTACCAATTTCTTCATATCACAGTTTTGCATGATGTCACTGTAGGACAATGTTTTAAGGATCTCTTGTCGAGCTAGGTTGTCAGTTTGAAATGTCTGGATGAAGATGTAACTGATTTACAAATGTTATAAAAAAAAAATGTTACATGCCTCTTTTCATCCTCAGGGAAAACCCCAAAAAGCATGATAGGGCGAGTCAGGCCCCTTTAAGTTATTTGATTTAGTCTGCTTCTGAGAAGCTAATGTATAAGTTATACAGTTATTTCTGCAAGAAAATTACAATAAAGATGTGAAGATAAAAATCTTCACATCTTGTATTCATGTCTATAATTTTGAGCAAATTATTGAAAAGTATCGATAAGAGTATCTAAAAATACCGATACCGATAAGCAGTACCGGTATCGATCAAATCCTAACGATACCCATCCCTAGTCACTACTTTATTTTAGTTACTGCTCATCATTTTTGGCCATGACTCTGTACTTTTTATCCTTATTTTCTTCTCTATATTTAATAAGTTAGTTTATTCCTTATTATTGCAAGCATTTTTTACCTGCTATGCCACCTTTGCTGTAAGACTGAACATTTCGCTGCTTTGGGACAAATAAAGGATTTCTGATTCTGAAAACCACCAGGCTGAGGGAAAGTGTTACCCCACAGGCCACAAGACTGAACTCTGTGAAGTGCTTTTATGACTTTAAAGCATTCATCATCGGTTTGCATTCCACATAATTATGTATTATGACATTAAGCAGTATTTTATTCCTGTACAGTATTTATTTTATATACAACCTTCCAATCTTTGAGATTTTTGTAATCCTCTGACATTACTCGGATAATAGATTAAATGTTCCTTAAAAATAAACATGTTACAAGTTGTATGAACTATAATTACCAGATGAGCATTAAGAAGGTCTAATAAACAGTGGCAAGTAGTGCTGCAATGTCACTCCAATGTGTTCTCAAGTCCAAGGTTGCGCATTTTAATGTATTGTTTGTTAGTCCAAAAGATATAAACAATACATTAAAATGCATAATTGTTCCGTATCTGTTGAACATGATTCTAAAATAATTGAAAAATCTGTGTAACGACTAATCGATGAGTCAAGTAATTGTTTCAGTTTGAGTGAAAACATTATTATTCCATCAGCAGATTAAGTCATATACAGAAAATTATTTTTATACACATTTCAAATTTGTTTTTTCCCTTTATCATCTATCAAAGTGTATTTGTATGTGTCTTAGGACCCCCTTAAAATAAGTTTGATGAGTGTCAACGTACATCAGTACTGAAATGCATTATCAACTAAACAAAATCCAGAGTCCTGCCGTTTGCATCTGTTAACCCATGTCAGTTGTAGGCCGTTAGATAAGATACACACAAATATATATATTAGGGTGGTCCTTAAAATTGAAAGTCTGAAAGTCGGAAAGTCTAAGCTCCAACCCCCAGAATTCATTCTATTAGTCAAGAAAACTCTCCTGGTGAATGTTTTCCTCAATCTGACAACATTTACCCCTCCCTCATCAACCTTGAAGTTTAGCCTCAGTTGCAGTACCGTGGCTTTGATGAGGGAGGATAAATGTTGTTGGAATTGTTTTGTTTTCTTGACTACCATAACAAATTCCGGTGGTTGGAGGTTAAAATAAATGAATTCGAAAATGTACATGGCACTAAGGACCATATATATATATATATATAAATAAATATAAAGGTAGCCCATTAGTTTTCTGGAATTTTGTAATACACACTTACAAATGTTTAGGATGTTTTACAGAACAAAATAATGATCTTAAAAGTTAATAGCTTGACTCTAATGACATTAATCGTTAGCTGCACCCTACATTCAGGCCAATTCCCCAAAGCTTAACTTTCAAACACTGACAGCTTGGGTAATCACTTTTTAAGCTGCAGGTCGAGTTTGTTCACTGTTACTAAAATAATTGGTGGTTGCTTAAAAAAAAATCTCCTCAAAGCTTTTAAGCAAGAAGTCACTTTAAGAGTTTGACATGGGTCATTTGGCAGGTAACGTTAAATTAGCTAGCGTATGGGCATCCGAGTTAGCCAGGGGGCTAACTAGCTAGCTAGCTAGATGGCTAATGTAAGAAAACATGTATACATTTAAACCAGCGAGGAGGGATAGGAATAGTGTCAAAAACACCAAATGTGTGTTTGCAGCTGTGGGATTAAGTTTAGTATTGGTGCAAATATTAAGTGACAAACAATTCCAACTAGCCTCGACCACCACCATCATGCCTCCTTATCACCCCCCTACCGACAACAAAAGCCCAACTTGGTCCAACAGATTCCTGCACAAGCTTACCGTTGTGGCTCACCCAGCTCGGCTTCAGCAGCTTCATTTTCAAACCAATTGTTTAAATGGTACGCCTGGGTTGTATTCAACAAATATCCATCAGCCGGAAAACTGACGCTTTGCTCCCTTTGTCTCAAACTCTGTCCGACACTTTGTTGTTTTTGTGATTCAACTCCATCTCTGCGGCAGCATTCCCCGGAGTCTCCGAGTCTGAGCGGCGACAAGACAGGCGGCTCTGTCCGGACAACAGGCGAGGTGACACCAAGTGGTTCCGCAAGAAGTGTTTCCGGTATTTTTGACGGCGGACCGGAAAAAGCGTTCAGCAGGGCGAGACGGCTGTCACAATAGTTTCCCTGGGAAGGGAACTTCGTCCACTTTTTAAATAAAGACATGTTTTCATGAATTGTATGATCTCATGTATTTAGTTTGGTATTAATGTATCACTGTGAGAGCAAAAATAATGATCAAAATGGTCACGTCGGTGTTACATTTACCTGATACGTCTTTTATTTTGAAAAGTAATACACTGTTCTGCTCAAACGACTCAAACTCTGAATTTGAACTGTCTGTTTGAAAAGTATGAAGACGCAGAGGGCTTATTAAATCATACAGTCAGTGCTTTTAGTCACTAATATACGCTATGAAGCAAGAATCTGCCATTATAAGGAATAAAATAACTTTAAAAAACCTTTGTGGAGCAACATCCATAAAAGAAATGCACCAAGTGCCCTGTGCTTTACGTAGTAATAGACCGAATGAGACTATTGTGGTGACCACCTATTAATACACTGGGACATAATTCATACATGGAACTACAGTTGGGGCTATTGTTTCCACACGGACATATATGTGTTGTTATCTATATATGTTGTGTGCCCTCCTGGCTCTTTCTCTTGTCGTCCCGGGCTGCGACCCAACAACATATACATTTCTGCTGCTCATTAAAGCAAGCTTTGTACCTCCATTGCACCGCCTCCGACTCCCTATCTCTCGGCACTACATTGGTGACCCCGACGTGATCTTGGGAAGTTTCCGAGACGGACCCGAACACGGCAAAGGAAACCCAGGTTTCTTTCTCGAAATGCCGGGGATTTTTTGGAGTCGACCGTAGCTGCTACAGGCACGCGGACGGAGGCTCGGTGCGCGCCTCGTGGAATGGCTGAGGATGTTGCTCGCCATTCCCGCATCTGCCTTCCGACTACAGGGGGGACGATGCACGACCTGCTGGGTAGGGATGAACCCGATTGCTACCTCGTGGGGTTGTTTCTTCGGGGCGTGCGGCTGCACGTCCCAGCTGCGCTAGCTAACGACAACTAGCAGCTAACCACGTTGGCTAACTACGGCTAGCAGCTACCGGTGGCTGCCAGCTAACGGCAACAGCTAACGGCTATCGACCCTTTTGAGTTTTTTTTTTTCCTTCTGGTGCCGGAGAGGAGGTTCAACCAGCCGGTTGACCTCAGGTGGACACTCTCACATTTTTCACCACCTTCACGGCGGTTCCAGACGCCACTCACGTTCATCGGTGCCTGGGTGGCGCACTCCTGGACCCCCTCTCGCCTCGACAGTTCCGGACGTCGCCCATGCTCCATCGGCCCATGGGTGGCGCGCTCCGGGACCCTGTCTGGCCTCTCCTGCTTCCCGGGGATGCCTCGACATCTGCTGAGGACTTCATGCCCGCCGCCGCGGCACGTCTGCCTGCGGCCGGGTTGCTCTCCTGCTTCCCGGGGATGCCTCGACGCCTGCCGAGGACTTCGTGCCCGCCGCCGTTGCACCTCTGCCTGCGGCCGGGTTGCGCTCCTTCCTCCCGAGGACTTCATGCCCGCCGCCGCTGTGCCCTCGCCTGCGGCCGGTCAGCTCTCCTTCCTGCTGGGGACCACCGGGTTGTTGACGCCCGTCGCGACTCAGCGACCCGGCTTTCACCGACTGGCGGGTGATGACTTCATTCGCCACGACGCCTACTGCGCCCCCCTTCCGACGGCCCGTTCCATGGCCCGGTCCTCACCTGCGGCCCCACCCTCCTCGGCCCCTGTGGTGCTTCCTCCACGGACGCGAGGATTTTTTTGCCATGTTTGAATTCTGGGGGGGCTTGTGTGGTGACCACCTATTAATACACTGGGACATAATTCATACATGGAACTACAGTTGGGGCTATTGTTTCCACACGGACATATATGTGTTGTTATCTATATATGTTGTGTGCCCTCCTGGCTCTTTCTCTTGTCGTCCCGGGCTGCGACCCAACAACATCTACATTTCTGCTGCTCATTAAAGCAAGCTTTGTACCTCCATTGCACCGCCTCCGACTCCCTATCTCTCGGCACTACACTATAAGGGATAAAGAATGCCACAATGAATGGAAAATAAGAGTTCAAACACACTTGAATATTATGGTAAAACAAGATAAATGATTAACATAAGATGGAAAATACAACCAACTAAGTAAGAATTATTAAAATGAAGTTAAAGGGCCCATGTCATGCTTTTCCGGTTATTACCCGGTTTTTATGCATGTAAACGGTCTGCAGAGTCAAAAACCCTCAAAGTACACCCTGTAGCGAGTAAAACTAACAGTCTATGCTGCCCCAAAACGCCTCGTTGGAGATTTCTCATTTTCCATTGTTTACTTCCTGGGTACTGTGACGTGTGAATGCCCAGAGGCCACACCCTCTGCCAGCATTTCATGAAACAAAGCTTCACAAACCTTTCAGCGATTCATGCCGGATATGTACAGCGTAGGGCACCGAAGAGCGATTCTGTTCCTACTTTGTTTGGACCAGCGGGAGATTCGGGTACACAACCTGTAAGTATTCATTGTTGTTTGTGTATTTATGATGTTTGAAACAAACAAGGTATCTACCACAACTGTTTAAATGGGTAAATGTTTTTCGGGCTGCTAAGTTGGGATCGCGGAGAAATGCTCTCCGCAGACCCATTCTTACAGTGTTATAAACAGGGCTGCACATAACTGGTGCGCACCGCCGATGAAATCCACAGATACTCGCCCGCCCCCTTACTGTATCGCTCACTGATTGGACGAGGCAGTGCATGCACTGATCTGATGCTTCTTGACATGAGAGCAGTTTCCCAGCGGAGTGAAGAAAATACATGAAACTCACGAGAGTCACTCCTCAGTCTATACTGTGTTTTGTTGCAATTCATGTATCATTTAGTTACAAATATGTGATATATCTGAATAACAAAGTGGTCAAAAATAATTGTATTCATTTATTGGAAACATTTTCATGATCGCTTTTTTCGTTTTACATTTTCATTTATTGTCATTTCCATTCAGTCAGTCATTAAGTGCTATTAAAATGTTAATTTGCTACATATCCACACAAACAAACAAAGTGTGCAATTCAATGAATGGTAATCTAACTGGGTTTTGATATTGTGCACTCAAATCAATATTAATCAAACTATTGTTCGTTTATACGTTTTAAGAATGGCGTTTATCTTTTTTGAGAATGAGTTCTTATTTTATTTATTTGGGTCTACAACAGATGATCCAAATGTTTGTGTCAAATGTGAAAATAACTGGGACAGAGCTGCTGTCAGAAGATCAGCTGTGCGGAGTCATCACAAACGGACGTCGCTTCACATTCCCTGCGTCTCGTGGTTTCCTTGGGCCCATTCCAATAGTCCATTTAGCTTAGGAACCTTCCTAACGGAGTGAAATGACCCGGAAGTACGTCACTGGCAGCCATGATAAGTGCCGTTCCAATTCTCCAAATGAAAGGAAAGGAGGTTTCAAACTTCCTTTATAACCTCCTTTAGCTTAGGAACCACTGGACCTCCCTAACCGAAAGGAGAGGAGAAAATGCTGCCCCACAATGCATTGCAGCCGCAGCATTTGCCGTCACTCAACAGGCCGTTCACGGACACAACCGATTATGACCGAGAAATTATATCATGAAAGTTACGGTGCTTATTAAGCATTTTAAAAACGTATGTGGTAAGTTGCCAAAGTGCTTTGTTTTGAACGTTCATCAGTATTATAATCAAAAAGAGAAATATGAACGTTAGTTTTTACTGAAATGATCAAATAAAGTCAACATTTCACTGAGCTGTGTGGGGTTTGTTCAACTTTTAAAAGATGTTTGAATGGTGATGTACACAGTGATAGATATTAAGGACTAACGTTTATAATAAATACATTTGTATTTATTTTAAGATCTTTTAATAGTTCATACAATCATACGTATTGGGATCATTTGTATTAATGTGGACCGGAGGGAGAGGGTGACGAGCATAAGTTTCACTTTCCTTTTTTATTTCAATTCCAACTTTGGTCCTGAAGAATATGTTTCACTGTTGTCCACGTTCATAAAGCATAAAGCAACAGCATCAGAGCACGGTGCAGAGTCTCTAGATGAGTTTACAGTAGTCCGTCGTTCTTATTAAACATCCATGTTGTAGTCCGCTGTATAGAAAACTGTAGTTTCCATAGTTTCCCCACAGCAGCAGACGCACATTCATGACGTCCGCTGGCGCATCATAAACACGTCGGATAGTGAAAGTGCATTCGGATTCTCTAAAGTACCGCGGTCTCTTCTCCTAAGTCCTTTTGAATTCTCCTATCCACTATCCCTTAACCCGGTGACGTTTCACTCAGAGGTCAAGGAATAGGAGATAGGGTTAGAATTTAGGAGCTGATTTTTGAATTATCGGAACGCAACCCTTGCGTCTCTCCATGCTTCCCTGGTGGGAGGGACTAAATGCAGGGAAACGACGTAAGTGAGGGACGCAAGGATTCCATTTAATCGACCTGAGAAGGACCCCGGGTCAGAGAGAGAGAGAGAGAGAGAGAGAGAGAGAGAGAGAGAGAGAGAGAGAGAGAGAGAGAGAGAGAGAGAGAGAGAGACTCAGACTCAGACTCAGACTCAGACTCAGACTCAGACTCAGACTCAGACTCAGACTCAGACTCAGACTCAGACTCAGACTCAGACTCAGACTCAGACTCAGACTCAGACTCAGACTCAGACTCAGACTCAGACTCAGACTCAGACTCAGACTCAGACTCAGACTCAGACTCAGACTCAGACTCAGACTCAGACTCAGACTCAGACTCAGACTCAGACTCAGACTCAGACTCAGACTCAGACTCAGACTCAGGGCCGGCCCTAGCACTGGCGTGATGTTCGCCTATATGGGCGCCAGATCTGTGGAGGTGCTGCGCTAGCAGCTCTGGGAGGGGAACAAACATTTTTGACCGTTGGGGCTCATCCTAATTTTCGGCCTTGATGTAACAATATTCATAATTAAGTAAATGTAACACCCTTTTCACCCCGGTTACACGTTTCATTTGCCCTGTACAATGGGCGCTGTAAGTGATGAAAATGGGGGATGTTGGCTTATCTGGCGCCCGCAGCTCAGAGCCAAAGTGGTGCAGTGAGCGAGGGAGAGAGGGTGCACCCGTACCGGCGCTGTTATTAGAATCTGGTGCTAGCTGCTCTAACTGTCAGGATTCTTATGTTATGTCACGTTTGTAGTTGTGTATGTTTGGGTTTATTTTGCTGTTCTCCCTTTCTTGTTTTCTTCCTGGTTTATTGTCTGGTCCTTTTCCCTGGGACCTTCTCACTTCGGTTAAATTGATTCCTTGCGTCCCTCACTTGCGTCGTTTCCCTGCCTCTAGTCCCTCCCACCAGGGAAGCATGGAGGGACGAAAGGAAACCACGAGAAGCAGGGAAATGAGTTTTAAGAGCAATGGGACGTCCTTTCCTCCGGAGCGTCACGTGAAGCGACGTCCGTTTGTGATGACGCTGCACAGCTGATCGTCTGACAGCAGGGTTGCGTTCCGATAATCCAAAGATCAGCTCCTAAATTCTAACCCTATCTCCTATTCCTTGACCTCTGAGTGAAACGTCACGAGGTTAAGGGATAGTGGATAGGAGAAATCAAAAGGATTTAGGAGAAGAGACTGCGGTGCTTAGAGAATCCGAATGCACTTTCACTATCCGACGTGTTTATGATGCGCCAGCGGACGTCATGAATGTGCGTCTGCTGCTGTGGGGAAACTATGGAAACTACAGTTTTCTATACAGCGGACTACAACATGGATGTTTAATAAGAACGAGGGACTACTGTAAACTCATCTAGAGACTCTGCACCGTGCTCTGATGCTGTTGCTTTATGAACGTGGACAACAGAGAAACATATTCTTCATGACCAAAGTTGGAATTGAAATAAAAAAGGAAAGTGAAACTTATGCTCGTCACCCTCTCCCTCCGGTCCACATTAATACAAATGATCCCAATACGTATGATTGTATGAACTATTAAAAGATCTTAAAATAAATACAAATGTATTTATTATAAACGTTAGTCCTTAATATCTATCACTGTGTATATCACCATTCAAACATCTTTTAAAAGTTGAACAAACCCCACACAGCTCTGTGAAATGTTGACTTTATTTGATCATTTCAGTAAAAACTAACGTTCATATTTCTCTTTTTGATTATAATACTGATGAACGTTCAAAACAAAGCACTTTGGCAACTTACCACATACGTTTTAAAATGCTTAATAAGCACCGTAACTTTCATGATATAATTTCTCGGTCATAATCGGTTGTGTCCGTGAACGGCCTGTTGAGTGACGGCAAATGCTGCGGCTGCAATGCATTGTGGGGCAGCATTTTCTCCTCTCCTTTCGGTTAGGGAGGTCCAGTGGTTCCTAAGCTAAAGGAGGTTATAAAGGAAGTTTGAAACCTCCTTTCCTTTCATTTGGAGAATTGGAACGGCACTTATCATGGCTGCCAGTGACGTACTTCCGGGTCATTTCACTCCGTTAGGAAGGTTCCTAAGCTAAATGGACTATTGGAATGCAACCCAGCTCTGTCCCCGTTATTTTCACACACACCCCCGCCTCTGTTAGTGCACATTTACTGACACAAACATTTGTATCATCTGTTGTAGACCCAAATACATTAAATAAAATAAGAACTAATTCTCAAAAAAGATAAACGCCATTCTTAAAATGTATAAACGAAAAAAGCGATCATGAAAATGTTTCCAATAAATAAAGAAAATGATTTTTGACCACTTTGTTGTTCAGATTAGATATATCATTTGTAACTAAATGATACATTAATTGAAACAAAACACAGTATAAACTGAGGAGTGACTCCCGTGAGGTTCATGTATTTTCTTCACTCCGCTGGGAAACTGCTCTCATGTCAAGAAGCATGAGATCAGCACTGCATCGTTCAATCAGTGAGCGATACACAGTAAGGGGGCGGGGCGAGTGTCTGAGGATTTCATCGAAGGATGGTCTGGTGGTTCCTCGGTTATAGCTCCTCCATTATCGCTCCTCGATCCTCGGTCCTCCGGCAAAAATAAGGCTATTGGGACGCTACTCAAGATGGCGCAGACAAATCAACTTCCGGTGAGACCGAGGAGCGAGGAAATGAAAAATAAGAGAAGAGACTGTGTTTTTCCTCCTGTCGTTAGTTTCCCTGATGTGTCTAGTTGTCTGATTGTGTTCACCTGTGGCCCTTGTGTTTCTCCTCCCCTGCCCGGCTGTTTCTCGTCTTGTGATTACCCCTCCCTGTATTTAGTCTTGTCTTTTCCTGTGTTCAGTGTTGGTTCGTCTTTTGTTTGTGAATAAGTTCACCGGTGAGAGTTCTGTTTTGTCCAAGTTATTTTATCCTTGAATTAAAGGCTTTTTTCAGAGTTATCTGCATTTGGGTCCTGCTCCCTACACTCACCGTAACAGTACGAACCAACCAAGAAATGGACCCAGCAGATGATCCATTTGAGGTGGAATTACAAATTGTTTCCTTTTATTTGGCTTGCTGCTATGATTGGTGGAAGGGAGCGTCCAGTGTTCGGCAGAGGGAGGCCGCTCTGGTAGAGGCACACCGGTTGGCTATGGAGAAACCAGGCTTGGTGAAATTCTTACCTGGCTGGATTTTGAACTTCCTCTGGGTGTGTGATTTCCAGCCTGCTTACTACAAACGTCTCGGTGTGTTCCGTCCGGAGTCAACCCCTGCTTCTTCTCGATGTCCTGCTCCAGGAGCCGTTCTCGGGAACTCGTCTGGCTTTCGGAGGTCCACGGAGCCTCCAAAAGGCTCCTAAGAGAAGGAGTCGCAAGTCCAGGCTAGCAGCCCGAGCCCCAAGAGCCATGGTTCCAGCCCCAGTTCTGGCCCCAGCGGCCATGGTTCCGGCCCCAGCACCCATGGTTCCGTGCTCCAGTGCCGGCCCACACAGCCATGGTACCGTGCTCCAGTACCATCCCACACAGCCATGGTCCCTGCTCCAGAACCGGACCTTACAGCCATGGTTCCGGCTCCAGAACCGGCCCATGCAGCCATGGTCCCTGCTCCAGAACCGGCCCATACAGCCGTGGTTCCGGCTCCACTTCCAGCCATGGTTCCGGCTCAAGTACCGGGCCCAGCAGCCATGGTCCCGACCCCGGCTCCTCGTCGCCTATTGGTTCTCCGGCCAACGCCAGCTCCCCGAGTCCTGTCGGCGTACCTGCCGACTCCAACACCTCGTCTCCTGTTGGCTCTCCAGCCAACGCCAGCTCCCCGTGTCCTGTCGGCATACCGGCCGACTCCAGCACCTCGTCTCCTGTTGGCTCTCCAGCCGACGCCAGCTCCCCGTGTCCTGTCGGCGTACTGACCGACACAAGTTCCCTCTCAAGTCCCCTCTCAGGTCCCCTCTCGAGTCCCCTCTCAAATTCCCTCTCAGGTCCCCTCTCGAGTCCCCTCTCGAGTTCCCTCTCAAGTCTCCTCTCGAGTCTCTTCTCGAGTCCCCTCTCGAGTCCCCTCTCAAGTCACCTCTCGAGTCCCCTCTCAAGTCACCGCTCGAGTTCCCTCTCAAGTCTCCTCTCGAGTCTCCGTTCAAGTTCCCTCTCGAGATACCTCTCAAGTCACCTCTCAAGTTTCCTCTCGAGTTCCCTCTCAAGCCGGGGGTCCTGCCAACCCAATGTCCTGTGCCGTTGGAGGTCCCGCCGATGGCTCTTCCGCTGGGGGTCCTGCCAACTCCATGTCCTGTCCCGTTGGGGGTCCCGCCGACTACTCTTCTGCCGGGGGTCCTGCCAACCCTATGTCCTGTTCCGTTGGAGGTCCCGCTGAGAGTCCAGCCAATCCCATGTCTTGTTCCGTTGGAGGTCCTGCCGCCACCTGCCTCACCGGGGGTCCTGCCAACTCCTGGTCCTCTTCCGTGGGGGATCCTGCAGAAGCCTGTCCCACCGGCTCCGGTTCCTGCCCGGCCTCCGGAGCTGTCCCGTCAGCGCCTTCCTGCCCATCCTCCGGAGTTGTTCCGTCGCTGCCTGCTTCAGGAGCTCCAACAAGCCGTTTAGGACAGAGAGTGAATACCAGTGAATACACATACTTTACAGAGATGCTGTATGAGAAACCAATGTGAGTTTGGAAAATTGCACAGTATAAATCTATTTTAGTAGACCTCAACAATGGAATTATGATCAGTAGAAATGGCCATGACATGGCCCTTTAAAATATTAATATAGATGAGAGTAGCACCTGTCACTTCCGGGCCAAAATGACGGCCCTGCCCACTTTTGGGGGAAAACAATGCTGTCATTTGAATTGCGGAGAGGCAAAGTCCCTCCCCTTCCGGTGGACCTCCATGGGACCATATTTCGGAAAAATTATGTATTGAAGTCAATGGAGAGAGAAACATTATCTTTCGATCCCGTTTGAATTGTGCCACGAATTACACATATGATGTTTGTCAATCTTAAAAAATAATTTTGTAAGTCAAAAAAATTAAAATGTGCCTTAAAACTGTGAAATAACAATTTTTTTGTGTGAAACCGCTCAATGACCTACAACTCTGGTCTCGCACCACACACCAAGATGGCCGTCACGTTGGCACATTTCACTTCTTTCTTTCAGAATGAGGCGAAAAGTATTAAAAGAGGTGAAAATCACTACAAGTCTGGGCACGTTGAGAGCTGTACATACACAAAAGGGGAGAGTCGGTTCCGTAAGAGCCAGCATGCGTGGCCGGGATTCTGGGATTAGTCTTTCTAGTTGCGTATTTTTCATAGTCTTATATTTCAACAGTTTTACGACAAACTGTGACTTTTTTGACATGGAAATTATTTTTTAAGATTGACAAACATCATATGTGTAATTTGTGGCACAATTCAAATGGGATCGAAAGATAGATTTTCGTAGTTTTGATGTCTTCAGTATTAATCTACAAAGTAGAAAACATTTAAATAAATTAAAAACTTCAAATTTGAAGGTGTGTCCAAACTTTTGACAGGTAGTGTATGCATTTTATTTGTTGTATTTCAAAGCAAAAGACGTCCCTTTAGATAATGATTGTTACCAATACAGAATGATGGGAAAAGGCTCAAAGTTTTCAGGCGATTTTTTGGTATTTATTCAACTAAATCATGAACCATAAAACAAATTCATCTTGACATGTTTGCAGAAACACATACTGTACACTTTACTGTTTCACCTTTGTCCCTTAGACAAATCAATTGCTGGAACAAAGTCACTCAATCAATCAATCATCAAAGTTTATTTATATAGCCCAAAATCACACATTTTTGAGAAATTTGTCTCGACCCCCCTTCCAATTGGAAAGTGTCCTTGGGCGCTATATGAATCAAAGTCATTATTATTATTACTGTTTTGAGGAGTGGGTTGAAGTTCAGATCTACTCAGTCTGACAGTTTTTGGTTTTTTTTGCACAATATAATGATGCAGGACGAAACCCGGAGCAAACCCGGAGAAAACCCGTACGCAAGTTACAACTTACAGGAAAATAGTTGGATGGTCATTTTCATCCTCATGTGGCTGGTGGGCTTGTAAATTGTCTTCAAGACTCACATTGATCCTTTTCCCTCGGGGGAAGTGTCCCAATGTTTCCTCTGAAACCATTGTGTCCTCTGAAACCATTGTGTCCTCTGAAAACATTGTGTCCTCTGAAACAGTTCTGGTTTTTCTCAGGTACTTTTCATCTAACCACGAGTCCACCCTCTTTGGTGTTGTGTCTGTTGCCTTTTCAAGATTTTTTTCCGTGAGTCTGAGTTTGGCTTTTAGCGCCAAGACCTCGTGTGTTGTCTCGTTGATGATGTTGATTTTTTCTACACACAAGTTGATCTTTCTTTGATTAAAACAGTTAACTTCTTCCCTGGTGCGTTCCACTAGCTTGGCATCGGCTGTGTGAACCCTTGCCAAACCTTTAACCTGATGCATCAAGCCGTCAACCATATGACGATACCCTGTCCTCGTGTTTTCCTCCATTGGCACTCTGTCATCGCCATCTACGTGCTGTGCTTTGAGATGAGCAACACCGATAATAAGCTTCTTGGGGTCAGTGATATCAGCCACTGCTTGTATATCTTCCTTACAGCGCATGATGTAGGTCTCCATGTCTTGGGTTTTTACGTGCCCTTTGATCATGAGTGGCTGACAGCCCCTGAGTTTAGAGTGTAGATCTGCGACCCTTCCTTTCAGGACATTGTTTTCATTCAAGCTCTGGCTCAGCCTTGCCTTGTTCTTCATGTGTTCAGTCTCGCAGATTCTGAACTTTTGGTCCAAACTCTTGGATTTCTCCTTCTCTTTTTCTAATTTAAGATTTGTAATAAGGTTGCGGTCCTTTTCTTTTGCCAAATCGTCTACCAATGCTTTTTCATCCTTCTTTAAATTGAATATTTCCGTTTTTTGTCTTTTAATAATCATCTTGTGATCCTCACATTGTTTATGTGACTTAGCCAAATCATTAGTTAAATCCGGCAGCCCACGTAGTCTCAGTACTTCGTTCCTCAGTCTTTCAACTAGGTCCTCCTGGCGTTTCTTGACCAAAATATTTTCCACATTTGCATCTAATCTTTTATGAAAAATACCGGTCTTGATTTCAGCTGCCATTCTATCTTTTAAGTTGACCAGCTCTTTTTCCTTCTGAATGACTTTATTTGTCTCCTTTAACACATCGGCTTTACATTCTTGCAGCTTCTCTTGCAATATTTCATCTTGTTTTTCATTCTTCTCTCCCAAAATACTGCTTATTTGCCTTTCATGCATTGCCAGCAAACTCCTCTCATTTTCTTCAAACTCTGCTGAGCTTCTCCGTATGAGAGACTCATACTTTGCAATGAGTTCTTTGTTATGTTCCTCAAATTGGGTGTCTTTGGTGACAATTGATTGCTGCAGCTTTTTGATTTTTGCCTCTGCCTCTGCGTCTCCAACTTTTTTGTTCCAAGATTTTTTCTTGTCAAGAAGTTCCTCAATATACCCTAGTTTCTCTTTTAATACATCCTTGTCTTTTCAATAGTTGCCTTTAGAATCTTATTTTCAGACTGCAGAGACTCTATTTTGAGGCTTTGTGAGAACAGTTCTTCAGCAAACAGCTTCTGCTTATATTTGACTGCATCTTCTTTCGCCTGGAGCTGGAATTTGCTATCATACTCAATTGTCTCCATTTTGAGAAATGTGTCTAAATTAAACAATTGAGTTTCAGCAGCAAAGGGTTCACCTTGAAATATAAAGCTGCCTTTAGTTGTTTTGTGTGTGCAACCTCGAGTTGCTGTTGTTCTTGGAGTTGGAATTTATTCAACTTTTAGCCCAATGTTTAAATTAAATGTAAAATGTTAAAGTTTGTTTACTTTTCTTACTTGCTGTTTTTTCAAAAGCTACAGTCTCTCTGAACAAACTAAGTCTTACCAAGCCACCTGGGGAGTACTTCGAATTCAGATGTGTGGGCCTCTTGCAGGGAAGATGAAATGCTCATTAGGTCATAACACTTTAAGGCATACATCGATGACGTCTTGCCCTTCCAATGAAGTCAGTGATGACGTCATGACGTTAGGTGTAAAACTTCGGTGGCCGAACATTAACAACGTTCTAACAAACGCTGCATACGTTAAAGGTTGTTTAATAATAACGATGCAAGAAGCTCAGGACATAAGGAAAACAAAAAAGGGGACACTAAACAGTGATGCACACGGCTGGGACCAGGAGCGCTTGTTGACGGGGAGTTTTGAAGTCGGTCATCGGTCGGTTTTGCTGGAAAGTTACGTTAAATGTACGTTTTGTTGACTTATTTTACCATTGGAAAGGAGAAAGCGTCAGCTAAATGTAATGTAGCCTAATAGTGATGCGTGATTCAGATAGCTCGTTTTTAGCCAGTCAACACAACTAATTACTCACAATTATGAAATTAGACAAGTCCATTACAGTAGGCTACACAAATATTACCATGTTTAGCTATAACAGTGTGAAAGTGTACACAGGCCTCTTTGTCCAACTGTGGCTCATTTAATCAGAAATCATCAGAAATCCAAAACAATACCTGACAAGAATATCAAAGTTAAAAAAAGCGAAAATCAGAGGTTCAAAAGAGTGATTTATGAAGTGCCCTGCTCACGACAACAGATAGGCTATAGCTCAACTGTAGCCCACTCTTCTTCACATCCAACTATGAAGCTTTTTGTTAATCTTTTTTATACAAAGGTTTAAAAAGCTGTACCCTTTTCTCTCAACTGACTTGTATGTTTCAGCCCCTTCAACACAACACCTGAAATTAATGTTGAATATTCGGTTATAAATGAATTGCAATTTCACGTATTTCGTACGGATAGATCATCCTACCATCATTTTTAAAAGGGTATTCTTTCTGCCTTCTGCATCCCAGGCTGTCCTTTAATAATAATAAAGTTGACATTCTTTAATAGCAATGGTATACGAAACACCAACAACAAAGAGCTTCATTTGCTCCCGTTCAGACTGAACTCAGAGTACAATTGTAAAACATTTCATTTAATCAAAATAAGAGCCGAATATCACACAAGTTACCAAAAAAACAGAGTTCACAGTTTGCAGTGTTGTTGATAGATATTTCGAAAAGCTTTGCATCAGAGAATCTGTTCGAGTTTCACTTCATTTGTCTGATGATGTAAACTACGGTTAGATTAACAATTAGTCAGACTCCAGTCACATAAATAATTCGCCTCCCAAAACATCAGTACGATAAAGATTCTGCAAAATTCTTTGTTTCATGGGACCTTCTATGCTAACTGTCAGGTCCATATTTGTATTTTGTGCTGCGACATTTAATGTTCAAAAAGCTCTTTATTCTTCTCATGCTGCAGAACCGCTTTTCACCCACTGTCTGAAACCAGAGCCCAGTCTGCTCTGATTGGTTAGCTGGCCGGCTCTGTTGTGATTGGTCAACGCTTAGAGATGAGTTTAGTGTAATCTCACCTCACTCATATGTACAAAATATTAGCAATAGACTTCATTACAAATCAATACAGTTCAACCATAAACCACACCCTGCAAACATGATCTGAATTATTTCAATAAAACCAACACATTATCTAATAACACCAAATTATGTAAAATAATTGACACAATGTAATACATTAAGACACTGCATCTGTTGAATTTAGTAAAAAAACACCGTTAGAAAGCAATATGTAAAACATTCTACAGTGGCCGATCCGCGCAAACACGCTACAGCGGTCCAAATCACAGGAAGGAGAAAAGCGCTGCACTGAAAATCGATGTAAATATAAACACTCTAAAGTGCCAAAACACATCCAAAGGAAGAAACATCTTCGCCAACTTAACGTAACATACGCAGAGTTTCTTAAAATCGCTGCACAAACGAATCATTGCATGAAGCTCAAAACAAAATGGAGACCGCATTTTTTTTATTAGCAGTGTTTTGCATCTGCTTTTAGTAAACCCTTTGCATGTTTCCTCAAGTTGGTGAAGGCTTTGGAAATGCTGGGCATGTGCTGTCAGGGTGAAGATGGTTCTTCATTTGCATGTGTTTTGTCACATTTGTGGGGTTTTTTGCATTCGTTTTTAAAACTGCAACACGTTACTCCTAATGGAAGTGTTTTGGGCCGTTGTAACTCGTTCGCCCACATTGTGACAGTCATTACATATCACAGTTGTTATAACAACTTTCCAATAAATCCTTGAACAAAATTATTTTATGAATTTAACTTTAAATCATACTGACTGAAAATAATGAGTTTAAATGCCCGCGCAGAGTCCTGAGGATTAGTCTGCCCAGGTATATAAGGTCTGGGACTTTTCAGTTTGTCGTGTGTGTTTCTGCAGGAGGGCCTTCATGGACCCGACGTCCCTCTGAAGATGGCTTCGATCTGCTCCAGCGTCTTGCCCTTTGTCTCTGGGACGAAGGCGATGGTGAAGATGACGTTGGCGGTGCACATGGAGGCGAAGAGCCAGAAGGTTCCTGCGCTGCTCAGAAGACTCTGGAAAAGGTCACAGTTAGATGCAGATGTTGGAAAAGGTCACAGTTAGATGCAGATGTTGGAAAAGGTCAAAGAGGAAACTTGCATTGTTTCACAGTAGATACCAAAACAAGGCTGAAAACAGACTGGCTGCCCAACGATTCACAACTGTATCGAAATATGGACTAGTGCAATATCCAAATCATAGCAAACATAATATTTGGTAAAGTGAAAATATATTTCTGAATGGAACGTTTCATAAAGTATGAAAAGGCATTCTACAGACTTAATAAAAAATCCTTGTTTGGTACAGATCCTGTCTAAAGAAAAAGATGATTTCATATTATTTCAACAATATTGTGAATAATGTTTCAAAAATGACTATATTTCCTCCGATATTGCGAATCATAACGCAACGGCAATATCAGTACAAATAATTGCAATGATTTATATTTTTCTTTATCGTGAAGCTCTAACCAAAACACATACAAATTCCTTTTTTTATTAACACTATAAAATGTCAGTTAACTTTAAAACTCATTTTATTTTTTGCAGACGGACATCTTTTTTTATTTTGTAGGACCAATGTTCAAAACCAAACGAAGATCATTTTACATTGATATGAAACTGAGAAGCAACAAATTCCTCACATTGGTTAAAGTGAAACGAATAAATGACTTGAATAATCGTGTCATAGATTAAGAGATTTAATGTTTTTCTGTCAAAATGAAATAATCAGGATCATAGAGGTTTCGTTGACTATATCCAATAAGTTATGCGTTCTGTAAAAAATAGCACATTTTTCAGAAGTAAATATTGCCATAACAATGGGCCAATACCAGCGAAGAGATTATTTGGAACAATAATTATGATATTTACATAAGAGTGGTGCAGTGATGATGTATTTTTGGCATGGCTGCAGATCACCACCGCTAAGCTAAAGGCAGACTTGGGTCGGCGTGATAACGTTTAGTAGTCCCATTTCACCTGTTAGCAACCTCCTTTTTATGACGCACGGAGAAGCTTCGGACGTTCGCAAGTGGAGTATTTACTGACGTATTTTATGTCGTAGAACAAAACGTGCAAATCTCTTCAGCTTGTGTTACCAACAGACCTTATTTCAGGCTTCTCACCACAAACACTTCTGTTTTGTCTTTTGTTATTTATTTAAAAATGTCATTTGAACTTTTGTTTGTTTCAGCTGGGACTGTCATCTCATCATACTGTCCTGTCATTTATGTGTATCTATTGCCTGTATAGCATATACAAAATGACCTCCAGAAAACATGCTCATGATCACTAAACAACTTGACAAATATACAATATATATATATATATTTACCCATTCTATTTGGCTTCCCATTAAAAACATAAAATGTCCCAAAAATCTATTTTGAATACCCCTTGAAATAGAGTCCTGTTGATCACTTACCATCATGTCTTGGAAGGTTTTGGTGATGAAGAAAGCCATGCTCCAGTTGGTGAGGACGCACACTGCGCTGGCCACCCCCCTAATTTTGTACGGGAAGATCTCCGACATAATCAGCCACGGGATGGGACCCCAACCGAGAGCGAAACCTGAACACAACAGCGATTATTAATGTCATGCAACCTGTGGAGGCACACAGTCCATATGTTCTAAAAATATTCCCAGTGGTGGACGGAAACAATTAAAGATTCAACCAAGGACTTAAAGGTCCCATGTCATGGCCATTTCCACTGATCATAATTCCATTGTTGAGGTCTACTAGAATAGATTTATACTGTGCAATTTTCCAAACTCACATTGGTTTTGCATACAGCATCTCTGTAAACTACATGTATTCACTCTCTCCACTAAACGGCTCGTTGCAGCTCCGCCAAAAAAAGAGCACCAGGTCATTTGAAAAAAGAGAGAGAGAGAGAGCGAGAGAGAGAGCGAGAGCGAGAGCGAGAGCGAGAGCGAGAGCGAGAGCGAGAGCGAGAGCGAGAGAGGAGAAAGGAGAAAGGAGAAAGGAGAAAGGAGAAAGGAGAAAGGAGATAGAAGAGAGGAGAGAGAGAAAGATATTTGCGAGTTGCATATGAACTGAGGGCCGGCCCGTAGCACTGGCGTTATAGATGTTCGCCTAGGGCGCCAGATCTGTGGAGGCGCTGCGCTGGCAGTTCTGGGAGGGAAAAAAACATTTTAAACCGTTGGCGCTCATCCTAATTTTCAGTCTTGATGTAACAATATTCATAATTAAGTAAATGTAACACCCTTTTCACCCCGGTTACACGTTTCATTTGCCCTGTACGATGGGCGCTGTAAGTGATGAAAATGGGGGATGTTGGCTTATCTGGCAACCGCAGCTCACAGCCAAAATGCGAGTGAGCGTGGGAGAGAGGGAGGGTTGTTAGGGCTGTTGTTATTAGAATCTGGTGCTAGCTAAGAAGAAGATGTTTCTAGAATAATGTGGAGAGAGAGTCCTCTCCAGTCAGACTGAGAGGCTGATACTACAGCTCAGTGAGGTAAGGTAATCTTGAGTGTTTAGATAGTTCACTTTAGTCTAAGTTCAAACGATTTGGTCACAATTTATGTAAACACATATTTCCAAGGCACTCCTTTATAATTATTGGGATAAACAGGTTTGAAATCATTCCAATGTATACTATAGGACAGTAACCAAAAACATCCTTTAAAACTGGAGATAAAAAAAAATGCATAAATAAATAAATGTTAAGGTAAAATAAGATATGAATGAACAACACAAATAAAATAAGTTACATTAATTTGTTATTGGCTATGGTAGGTTATTGGTTACGTTCACATACTTATTTGATTACATCCACTTTTCTAAGATGACAACAGAGACTTTCGACCCAAACCCAGCTGTTGACTTGTGGATGCAAGCAGCTAATCGCAGACTCAACCAGAGAGAAAGTAGTAGGCCTACATCATCAGCTACCATGTCTGACAGAGAGGAAGACAGTGAGGAGAACAGTCAGGAGGGAGTGATGACAGCTTGTAGGATTACTGGTCGTGCTAATGTTGTCTTGTGTTCACCTCTGCATGTGTGTTCTGTGTTCACCTCTGCATGTGTGTTCTGTGTTCACCTCTGCATGTGTGTTCTGTGTTCACCTCTGCATGTGTGTTCTGTGTTCACCTCTGCATGTGTGTTCTGTGTTCACCTCTGCATGTGTGTTCTGTGTTCACCTCTGCATGTGTGTTCAGTGCCGTGTGTCTGGCAAATAAAGACCCCCTCAAAAGTTACTGTTTATTTCATTTTAAGGATGAGCACCTAGCAACATCTCCAGGTGCTCCTTTGAGAACCAGGGCAAAAAAGTGATGTGCACCCCTGGTTATAAACCTTTTTCTTACTCAATATCAAGCCACACTTATTGTTTTTACTTCGGCTGTGAGTGTTTGTGCGTGCTCAGGGTGAGTTTAGCTTGTTCTAGCTGTATCGCCATGCCTGTCTGCTCCCGCAGCAGTGTGTGTGTCTGTGTGTGTGCGAGCAGCAACGAGCCGGTCAGCTTCTCGACCAATCAGAGCACACTGGGCTCACAGGGGGGGGGGGGGCAGGAGCTCCAACAAGCCGTTAAGGACAGAGAGTGAATACACATACTTTACAGAGATGCTGTATGAGAAAACAATGTGAGTTTGGAAAATTGCACAATATAAATCTATTCTAGTAGACCTCAACAATGGAATTATGATCAGTGGAAATGGCCATGACGTGGGCGCTTTAAAAACAAACTGGACATACTAGTCCATTTCAATTATATGCAACTAATCTTGGATTAGTTAGGAAAAGCATGGCCATAATTTAGATAAAGAAGGCTTTTCTGAGAAGAAATGTGTAGTTCTCACAGGAACGCTATAAACATATGATGATCTAGTGCAATATGATGCATTGCTGTGGATTAAAGGGGCCCTATTCCGCAAATGTTCAGGTGGACATTTGTATTTTGTGCCTCTACTGTGACATGTTTACATGCTTTAATGTTCATAAAGGGACAGTGATTTTAGCCTTTGCAGACCGTTTACATGCACAAAAACCTATATAACACACCACAGGAAAGGGAAAAAACCCAAAAAGCACAATAGTAACCCTTTAATTGTATGTCTGATATGTGTAATATGTAATATAAAGCGCTTTGAGCATTCTAATAAATGTAATGAATTATTATTATCATTATTTAAATACTTTAGTTTCAGTAAAGTCTAAATGCATGGCTTTAAATTGTAGAGGAGTATTTTCACAGAAGGGTATTAGTACTTTTACCAAAGTAAAGGATCTGATTACTTCTTACAACCCTGAAAATCACAATCATCAACATATTGTAATGCAATATCTATCAATATCCAGACAATTTAATAAGGCACAACATGTCTAAACTTGCTCTTTGGCGCTAGTTCTGCGTGTCGGGGCCTTTAATGACAGGGTTAGAGTTGTGTCAGGGAGTCAGGGTCTCACCTGTGATGAAGACAGCCATGCTGGCCAGGGCCAGCCAGGCCAGGTCAGCATGGGGTTCCTCGCCCGCTGTGCTCTGGATGTCCAGCAACAAGAGTCCCAGTGTGGGGGGGTGATTTTTAGACATCAGGTAGAAGTAAACCCCGAACGCTGTGGTGCTGATCGCCATGGCAACACCTTGATTATGAATGGGAAACAAGCAAAGTCTGTTATGATCATTTGGTAAAAATAGCTGTGCGGGTAATATTTCAAACCCTACTCCTCTACTACGCTGGTAGCAGGAAGGGGCAAAATAAAAAAAGATTCCTTCCCTGATCATAAAGGGGAGGGGCTAAACAATCCATACCTGAGAGCTGGAGGAAGCTATTTTGACAAATAAGCCACACCTGTGAGCTGAAGAGGAAAGGAGATGACTGCTGGAAGTTGCACAAAGGAGACGAGAGGGCTGTGAAAAAATGCTGAAAGAGGAAAGAAGTGGCAGCCGCATTTTTGGGGACTTTTTTGGTCAACCAGGCTGTACTTTTGAAAACACATGACCCCAGGAGTTGGTGGGATGAATACAATTCATCATCTTTTGACCTGCATGTGATGCTCTGGGATCTTCCCTGGCCTGACTGGACCTCCAGGTAAGTTTTTCTCTGCCACTTCCAGGTTCTCCTCCAATCCCCCCAAAACCCTACACTCTAACCTGCACCCAAACGCCATACTCTGAACTCTGTATTCATAAACACCCATATCCACCTTAAATTTAACTGGACTATTTTCAGAGTGTTAAAGGACCCACACTCACTACAAATGTTTAAGCAATGAGCCCTCATTTTATTTAAATCATTGATGGATGTTTTGTTATTTGAACTTCTTATGATTTTGCATCTCTTGAGTTTCTTAGGATTGTGGTATATTGACTGTATTTTGATATTTTTGCTTTGTGATTTAAGTTTTTGATAATTTATCCATTCACACTAAGCTGTGGATACACGGTTTGTATTTGATTATTACAGTATTGACCGTGTTGATAGAATATATCTGGATGTCCACATCCTCAAAAACTGATATCATTAATATAATTGCTGAACAACAGTGGTCCCAAAATTGAGCCTTGTAGCACTGATCATGGTTTGATTGCCTACACTTTATTACTTATACAAACACTTTGAGAAGGACCAGATAGATATGATCTTAGTGTGCTAAACAATGCTTTATGCAGGTCAAGACTCCATGTTGCTTATAATTATTCATATGGCATTATTACATCTTCATAAAACGTTTGTTTAACCCCAGCATTTTGTAATCAGCCCTGCAATATTGTTTTACAGAATGCGGGGAAAAAAATGCATGATATATTGCTTCCTAGTTGTTATTTTCAAAATGACTACCACGACACTACTATGTGAATAAAATATGAAGTTGGATTGAAAATACCTGAGATGATGAGAAGGATTTTTCTTCCAGCTCTGTCCATGATCAGCGCGGCCACTCCCGTAAAGACGACCTGAATCAGACCCACGATCACCGAGGCCAGGTCACTCTCCTGAGAAACAACAACACATTCACATTGACGCTTTTAAAAAACATAGACATCATACATGGTATGAATTACAATTTCATGTACCAACAAATCAAAGGGATTTATGATTGAAATGGAGTCAAATCATTACTTTTTGTTTGCGTTTAGATTTAGTTGTTGTATATTGTTTTTATTTATAATCAGAAACAATAGCTATCAATCCTTATTTTCAACGACTTTTACATTAAAAAAAATTCTCATGGCGACAGAGGACAGAACAGGAGCACAAATACAGTTTGTATTTAATATAAAGTAATAAACATGCTAATTTTCACATTATTACTTCTCAGGTTCATATAACTATTTGTATTTTTAATTGTAAAGTATCTTTTAGTGTACAATTTACTTTCATTTGTAATGTTTAGATTGATGATAGATTAGTTTATGTCACTTTTTAATTAATACTTTATCTTCTTATGTTTATATAAATATTTTATCCTATCTTTTATTTACTTCTTTGCAAATCGACTAACTGTCGCAAAACCACATTTCCACAGGAACAAACATTTTATTTATAATCTGTGATTTATCCGATGGAATAAATCACAGATAAAAGCCTTCTCACCTTAAAATGTGCCTGTTCAAATATGTTCTCTGCGTAGAACATGATGGCGTTGATTCCCGTCATCTGCTGAAATATCATCAACATGACCCCGATCATCACAGGCTTGTAGACTCCAGGGTCTTTCAGGTCGGACATTTGGAATCTAGAGCCCTGAGAGGAAACACACATGTTCTCACTGACCAAACGCTTTAAAAAAACCATCAGTGAGACATTTCATTCATAAATGTTCTTCATGGATAGACCAAAAATCATTGTAAAAACTCTCCAGACTCACCTGCTCATTACAGGCGTCCTCGATGCGGGCGCACTCCCATTCGATGGGGGCGTCCGGACCTCGCAGGAAACGCAGCGCCTCCTCGGCCTCCCGCCTCTTGCCCTGTGACAGAAGGAAGCGCGGCGTCTCTGGCATGAAGCACATGCAGACCATCAGCAGCGTAGGCGGGATGGAGCAGCAGATTGCCAGCCAGCGCCAGTCTAGGTAGAGCCCTGCAGGACGAGGTCACACAGCTCAGAAGATAGTGGTGCAGGAATGAGTTTTATAACCCAGAAATGAGTTAGCATTCTAACACTTCCAGTTTCCATTTTTCAAAGGTGTTTTTGAGTGAAGGCATGAAATATGGTTTGTTGTCAACACAAGCTGAAGGTATTTTTAAATGATGCTCAATGACATAAAATACATCAGTAAATACCCCACTTGTGAATGTCTGAACTCTGAAGCTTCTATGTGTCCTGAAAAGAGTGGTTGCTAGAAGCAGTGGCTAAATCAAACTAAAGTAATCACGCAAAAAACATTAGCCGCCTTAAGCTTAGCGGTGGAGATGCGAAGCCGTTGCGACGTGATGTTGTTTGTTTATAACGTTAGATTTAACTTCTGGTGATTAATATGTACTATTAATCTTTGAGATTATTCTGGTGAACAAATAACACTACTAAACGTAATCACTCCGAACATTAGCCGCCTTTAGCTTAGATGTGCATCCGTGCGACATTGATGCAGTTCGTGTATAGCCTAGCGTTAGCGTTGTACTTTTGATAATTGCCTTTACGCTTAAAAAAAAATAATCATAAAACTTGTGTTAATATGTACAGATTATCCTGCTGAGCAAAATGTGTAAATATAAAAGTGTGTTTGTCAAAGAGCTTATTTTTGAGATATTCCAAAATGGAATTGAAAAAACCTTTTAACTTTTGTTGAGGGAGCCCTTGCGATGCTAACTTTTGAGTGTTTTAGTTTTTTTTTGCAGCCAATGGACAAGGTATTATCTCCTACAAAAGGGACTTCATTTGCCTGAATTTCCTTCTTGTCTGTATTTTCAAATTGTTGGACCAAGCATCGAGTTTTTCCCCCAGTTGTGTGCATGTCAGACTGAAGGCTGCAGGACAAAGAGGAGCCTTGTCCAGTCACGGCCGTCTTCATCTGCTGCATCCAAAAATACATTTGCCAGCAGATCTGATTATTCCACTGGCTTTTCAACAACCACAGTGTTCACCTTTGTGCTGAACAGCAGCTGGCATGTGACAAAATTAGATTCCAATTTGTGTTCCTGAAAACTACCAAACCGTTACTACTGTGAAAATTGGATTTCTTTATATCACATTGAATAATACCAAATGTGTCACACATTAAAGGGCAAACAACATAATATATACTTGTCCTCTCACAGGAGACAACCCATGTCATGGGACACACATCTTCTATTGGGTCAAAGTGAATGGCATGCGGCTAACAAGATTAGCGAGCGGCAGGTCAGTGAGGCTGTAGAAGAAGCAGCACATGATGCACCACAACCTTTGAACCAGACGTTTGAAACAGTATAGTAACCTCAGGACAACTAAGCAGGTTTACATTAGGTGTTTAGAGAAGATAATGAATACAGATAATAACCAGAACGAGCAAAGATATTACACATTTTGAGATAAGATTTGTAGCTATGTATTTTGCAGCTACTGTCATACGCTGGAAGTTAATGATATACAGCTTGTAAACTGTGACCTCGTGAGACTTATGTTTCTTAAACATTCAGCACTTTTCAATATCCTGTTATCAGACTTTATTAAATGAGATTGAAGGACTCCATAAAGACATAAAGCTGAGGAGACATACCTGCGAGATACACTCCCATGATGCCTATCACCACCATGAGCTGCACACAGGAGCCTAAGGTCCCGCGTACCCGCTCATGGGCCATCTCAGAGATATACAGCTGTATGAAGAGAGACAAAGAGAAAATGACACCAGAGAACGCTCAGTGATATTCTAGACTTTGACCCAAAGACACATAATCAAACTATTTTCATTATCGAACTGAGTAAAAGAGAAACAAACAAGTTGCAGCTATAGCCAAAAATCATAGGTATATTACTATTCATATTTTTTTGTTGCGTTATTATTGATTCAGATGCTGTTTACTTACTTATTAATTCATTATTGGTTGTACAAAAAGGTCCAAAGTTACCAGCACATCAAAATGCTTGTTTTGTCATTTGATAGAACAATAATGTAAAATAGAAAACCTAGCAAAGGCTCTATATTTATGAGGCTAAAAGCAGAGAGTGTTTGGCAATTTTGCCAGTGTGTGAGTGATTAATCAATATTTATCAAATACATTAACAGTTGACATTTCATTTTCTGTAAATACATTAATTGTCTTACCAAATGTTTAAGCTTTAAAGTAATTTGTCGGGGAAAATATGTATAAGAGACACATTTAAAAAGTTATCTGGGATGTAGTTATTAATGTTTTATAAATATGCAGCATAACAACGCAAACAGATGTGCTAATATTCCACAGACATACCTGCAATGCAATCACATTTTAATACAAATAAATGGCTATTTGCATACTTGTGTTATGTATTTAGTACCCTATGTTTATATACGCTGTTTAAGTTGTAAGTCTATGTCTATTAGTGGATTTTTACTGTTTATTTTCTATTTATAGACGTACATTTTTCTACTGTTAATCTGGATATATTTACATAGACTTTTAAATTGGGGCTTTATATTGTTTTTACGTCACGTATGTGAGTTTTCAGTCTGTGGCTATGTTTTTTATTGTCCTGTGTTCTACATTTGTTTTTATGTCCTATCTGTTATTTTTTATATATTTATATTTATTGAAGTACAACACTTTGGTCAACTGTTTTTAAATGTGCTATAGAAATCAAGTTGGATTGGAGTTGAATTGGATATATTTATATATTTTGCTGCTGCAACAAAACAATTTTCCCAATTTGAAGTCAATGACAGTTCCGCTGCTTATAACATCTCAAGTAAAAAGGCGATACCGGGGAGTGTTCATTTCATTCACCAATATAAGATGATAGAAAAGCATTTGGAGTATGTCGGTTGAAAATCATTCATACTGTTTCAGGCAGCTGCACTTTGTTGCTGACTAGCCATTAGCTTTCTTTCCCTCTGTAGGGCATGGAAAGAAACAACAGTGAAACTACTTTTCTGCTAGAACAATTATTCAATGAATTGATTAACATTATTTGACCCCAGCTTCTCCAAACATGTGCTCTTTTTCTGTTCTCAATACAAATGATAACCAATTCCTTTAGGTGCTGGAAAGCATGCCGGTGCTACTTACCGGGACCACCAGTGAGGTGACCCCGCTGGCGAGGCCGGTGAGCACTCTGCCGACGTACAGCATCCACACGTTCTGAGCTGCGATGATCATGGTGAAACCGAAGACGAACGGCAGCGAGCAGAACATCAGACTGAGCTTCCGGCCGAACTTCTCCACCATCCATCCGCCCAGCAGGCCGCCGGCCGCCGCCCCCACCGTCACTATGGACTGAGAAATAAACAACACTGAGCCTTGGGGAAATATAGTGTCATTAACAGTTCACTACGTATTCGCCCAATTTGAAAACTCCAAGTACACATTAGAAGTAGATTGTTGTCAGAAATCTGCTCTTCTCTACTGCCTAGCTTTTCTGTCCAAACATTTCACTCATGATTAATCATGATACTTATTTCGATTTATAAAAAGGTTTATATGCTGGCCAACGGGTGCAAACCATTTACAACGGCCAAGAACATTTACAATAGGAGAAACACGCTGCAGCTTCAGAAAGGATGCACATATAAAAACATAAAATATGCCAAAACACATGTCACATGTGTCACAATAATTATAGCGACAGCAGGAAACAAACAAAGTCGCTGAGAGGCTGAGGCCGGGCCTGTTAGATATTGTGTGACATGCTACAAAAAAGTACTCGCTGAGATCAAAAACTCTGTTGAAAAATAATGTGGTTTAATGAAAACTGGGATGATCAACTTATTTTCCTTGGACATGTACATTGTTATATTAATCAAAGCAATCATTAAAACGTGCGGTCAACAAAAAGTACGGCCCTGTGTCGTTTCATGGCTCCTACACACCAGCCTCTAATTATTAGGTTAGTATACATAATAATTACTAACATTATTCAAATGGGAGACATGTGACAATTATAACTTGGTAATCAAGTCCATGCAGTTGCAGTTCATACATGTGTAGTTTTCCTTCTTCTTTTCTGTGTACGAGTCACAAGTCAGTTAGGCCAAAAGGTACCACCACCTTGGCTCAGTCAAAAAGAATCCTTAGTGTCCTTTAAGTCTGTCAGTCGAAAACAGTCAATATTGTGGTAAAGATGTCATTGATGTCGGATGTTCTTCCGTCTCTTCCTGCCGTTTCTGCGTCTTCTCCATGATATTCTTGCTTCGATCGTCCCACTCCTTCTTTAACGAGGAGCGCAGCATGTCCTCGTTGTCTTTGATGTTGAGTCCTTCGGCCTTGTAAAGCACGTTGGTCCACTTCATCCTGTTCTCCACAGTCTCCACCTTGTTGAACACGATGGCTGTTACATTTATTTTGCTTGCAGTGGGCGTCTTTCTGCGCAGCCGTTGAAGGAGAGGGCTTTTGTTGGGATTTGGGATGAGGCTTCTTCTCATCTTTAATACTTTTCTTTTTACACTTCTTCGACTTTTGCTCTTGCTGAGAAAACACTTTTATCGCAAACTTCTTAAAACTTGAGATCCTCTCTTGACATTCCAGCTTGTTCCTCCAATCTGCATTCAGGGAAGTCTGCGCTGAACTGCTGTTGCCAAAGTTCATCTAAATTCACAACTGAGATTCTGTTCACAGATACTTCTGGTTTGTCAAAGTCCATTGCATTCCCACTCACTCCTTCTAGTGGTCCATTCACTGTCCAGCCCAGGATTGTCCTGCTTGCATAGGGTCCATCATCCACACTGCATATGACTTCCAATGGTTCCAAGGCCTTAGGAACATCGGTTCCTATCAACAGTCCAATCCCTGCATTTATTTCAGGCAAATTAACATTTTTCAGATGAGGCCATCTCTGTAGGTCCGCTTGTCTAGGAATGTTCCCACTGCTGGCAGGCATGCACTCTTGGGTGTAGCTTTGTGGCAGTTCACAGAAATTGTCATTTTTTAAGCCAGCCACTTCTAGTCCGAACACAATATGGCTATTTACGACCCTTTCTTGGCCCACGGTTCGTAAACAAATCTGCGCCTTCTTTCCAGTTAGGCCGAGCTCGTGCATCAAATCCTCTGTACAAAACACTGCTGTACTTCCTGGGTCCAAGAAAGCATAGGTGGTGACGATCTTGCCTTTCGTTGACTTGACTTGCACTGGAACTATGGGAAGTTTACAGTCGTCATCACCAGCCCCTGTAAGGCCACTTGAAACCAGTGCGTCCATCAAGAAGCCTATCTTCTCTAATGTGTGTTCCTTTTTCAAACTGATGGCACGAGTCCAAGGTGTGGCCTCCTCCGCAGCACAGACATGTCGTCCATTTTGTCAGAATGTGTTCCTTCCATTCAGTATCTGTCTGGGTTTCATTTTCTACAAGAGCTACAGTGGTGGCAAAGCTAGTTCCTACAAAATGTGAGCGAGGCTGTGATCTGTTTAAAGCAGTATTTGTTGTTATGAAGGGAGCATCTTGAATGTTTCCAAACACTGGGTCGGTTAAGATTTTAACTTGTCTCTCAATGAAATGTGTGAAAGAAGGTTGCTCTGCGGCTGTTCCTCTCCTGCAGCTCACAGGCTAAAGTTCTCCACTTGTCTCTAAATTGGTAAGGTAACTTTCGTATTATGATCATATTAGCCATGTGTGCTGCAATATCCTCCTCCATCTGAAGTTTGCTCCTTATTCGTTCCTCCTCCATCTCCAGTTCATGTTTGTCCTTTAATAGTTTATTCCTTGCCATTAAAGCTGCCAAGTCAGCCTCTGTTTTACGGCATGCAGACGAAGCAGTAGAAGTTGCAGACTTTTTCCCCAAAGCAGAATTCTGTGATCGGGTTGCTCTTCTTCCGATTTCCACGTTTGACACACTGTCACTTGGTTGTACATCCTCTTGCATGTCATCTGTTGTTGGGATATCCGGCACAGCAGCAGTTATTGTGGCAGAATCCTCTTGTGGCTCCTTTAACTACTGTTTAATGTCCCTCTGAAAGCTTTCACTGTATTCCAAGATACTGGCAAACCATTCCTCTTGTTTCTTCAGTTCCTCCTCTGGGAGTAAAGGAATCAACATTTCATGTGAAATAATGGCTTTTTCACCCAGTTGAATTCATTTCTCTAAATGAGTTTGCACACGTGAGGCCTTTCCTTTTTCTCTCATATGTGCTTTTATTTCTGGTATGAGTGCTTTTATTTTGTTCACACTGGTTTTACATTCCCGTTGAAGTTTTTCGATGTTATTTACCGATGCCTTCGCAGTGAGTGTGCGTTCTCTTTTCTCATAGTCCATTTCAACATTTTCCACGTCAACATTTATTTGACTAATTTTCTCCGTTTGATTATTGGAACTTCTTCAGTGCATTCGTTTGATTGTAACACACTCACAGATCGGAAGAGAATTCCTTGAAAAGCATCACATTTCCACATCAACAGAGCAGCGTGACTTCCATGCGACAGAGTGGAGATATACAGTGGAGATACACGGCGGTGAATATGTGCACATTCAGTGGTAAGGCTTACCTGGCTGTGATCCGCGTTGAATGCGGCTTCCAAAACGGCAGTCTTTATTAACAGCCAGTGCCTCCGTGAATTGTTTCCAATGATTTCTTATCTCCATTCTCCTCCAATAGATCCTTAATCCATGCGCTGTTTGATGATGATCGCCTTACGCCTTGTGTGCTTGTTGTGTTGTTTTTTGTTGACAAAATATAGCGACAGCAGGAAACAAACAAAGTCGCTGAGAGGCTGAGGCCGGGCCTGTTAGACACGCTACAAAAAAGTACTTGCTGAGATCAAAAACTCTGTTGAAAAATAATGTGGTTTAATGAAAACTGGGATGATCAACTTATTTTCCTTGGACATGTACATCGTTATATTAATCAAAGCAATCATTAAAACGTGCGGTCAACAAAAAGTACAACGGCCCTGTGTCACCCTCTCTTCCACACACACCTCACGCAGGTGAACAGGATTATAATGAGTGCCGCCCATATCCATGTGACCCAAGCTAACCAATCAACAGCGACCAAACAAACATCCTATATCAAAACCAAACGCATTACTATATACGTTTCATGACTCCTACAATAATAAAAAACAGCCGGCCCGGCTAAAGTAACTGGATGGCCTACCTGCCTGTCAGCCTTCCATCTGTGCACAAACTTATCTCGTGCCCTCATTGGTCATGTTCGTGTGTGTTGGAGGAGGGGCTCTGTAAGGAAGTGGCAGATTCTAGCGCACTCGAGCTGGTTTCTCCAAAATTACCTTCCCCACCTTTAAGTTAACTTACATTAGACGTCTGATACTATTAGAGTTTTTTGTGTGTTTCTTTATACTTTTACCATGTTTTGAACCCATGTGAATCCAATGAGATGTGTATGGGCAACATGTGGTGACATACAACTGCTGATATGTTAAAAACACATCTTCTAAAAGCAGTTCTGCTTTGAGCCAAGTGATATGGTAACATCCTACCCCAAACCAGGAGGCCTGGTTAGCGTCCAGCCGCAGCCGAGGGTCACTGATACTGGTAAGTTCTGGGATGGCAGGTGAGCTGTACCCCAACACGAACCCGAAGCTCATGGGACCAAGAACAGACGCAAACGTTGCCAAGTATAGATTCCTGTTGTTCACTTTACTGTGGAGAGAAAGACGGAAAGAAGATGAAGGACAAAGGTCAATGTGATTTTGATTCTGTCTGTTTTCAATTGTTTTTAATGTTAAACAAGAATAATAATTGTATTGTGTTAGTACATAAGAATAATAATTGTATTGTGTTAGTACATAAGAAAACCTATACTATGATAGAAAAGTATTTGGAGTATGCAAGTTGAAAATCATTTATACTGTTTAAGGCAGCTGCACTTTCTTGCTGACTAGCCATTAGCTTTCTTCCCCTCTGTAGGGCATGGAAAGTCACAACAGTGACACAACTGTTCTGCTAAAACCATTATTCAATAATTGATTAACAATGTCTGACCCCAGCTTCTCTGAAGATTTGTGCTTTTTTAGGTTCTCAATAACATTTTAAACCAATTCCTTTAGGTGCTGGATTGATTATGGACAAACAAAAAGAATAACTTGTTTTCTGACATGTTGCTGGCTAAAAGGACTTGGGTGGCAGTAGCTCAGTCTACAGGCAGTGCATTCTGACATCTCTTCACATTAATACGTGTGTTTGTTAATCAAGAAAATTATTACAGAATGAATGAAATATGTTTTTGACTAAGAACCATCACAGACTACAAGAGGCCAAGCAACGCTGATATAATGTCCACATCTCTCCCAGAAGAGCTGAGTAACTTGACATGCTTTAATATAATCTCCCCAGTTAAGCAAGTACAAAAGACTCAGGAGCCCAATAGAAACATACAGGACATAATGTGTAGACCTTTCAAACGGCTTAATCCAGCAAATCACCTAGATCTGATGACTACGGACTCAGTCGTACCACAATCTCAAAATGAACCTGAACTCACCACGCAAACAACATCTCAAAGAGAACAAGAGGCTCTTCTTCCTCCAAAAGTCTAAGGAGGTTAAACATGGACTCCAGGATACTTCTACGGGCGCATCATTGAGAGTATCCTAACCAGCTGGATATAACCTGCACTATTATTTAAAGCCGTTTTTGCTTTTACTTGATTTTCTGTTTTACATACAGTATATTAAATGAGTATTGTTGCCCCAAGGCCCAAGATTTGTACTGCCAACGACAGCTTTGCTGTAATTGTGGAGCACATGATAGGAATGAGAACTTGAAAAATTACATCACATTATTGTCAAGAGACTAGTCAACATTTAATATTTGTTGGTATTAAATAAAAACTAAATGGATCCTTTGAATTATGAAAAGTGCATTCAATTGTTTGTAATACACCAGCATGAATTGCCTTACAGTTAGAAGGGTGTGAACTATGCCCCTTGAAGTTAACATACAGATACATGTAAGACTTCTGTAATGGTACTTTAAAAATCCATATTTGTGTTGATAAAACAGACTACACTCAGCTCGGTACTGTGTTTGGTTGTGTTAACTGACCTCAGATAAGCATCTTGCTCAGACATGAGTCCAGTAAGGTCCTCATCTCCATCCTCCGCATCCAGCAGCCTTCTACTCTCGTTCTGGATGTCCATACTGACGGCAGTAATGTTACTATTGGGGTCTTCTTGTTCACGTTTTTCATGGATCACAGGTTAGGCGAAAACTATTTCCAGAGTATCGTCTACTTGTGTGTACAAATTGTTGTGCAGCCACACAAGCGAACAGACACCTAATACAATGTCTCAGGTCATCGTGAAGTATGCATCGGATATTTCAGTAAAGTTTGTCGCCAAAATGATCAGCAATGGTTTTTGCTTCCTCCACCGGTGCTAGCCAACGTGCTTTGTCAACAGTTCAGTCAGCTGATCATCATTTGTGCCGGCTGTTTTCCGCTTTCAAAATAAAAGTCTCTGTGTATAACCATATACAGTCTATGTGTAGAACCAAAAGAGCGTCTTGTAACTTTGTGTGTAAAAAAGTGCTAGGAACTATAGAGCCCCGAAAAACAACACTGTCTAACTAAAGGTGAAACGATCAAAGCCATTTTGCATTCATTATTTTTCAATGAGGCAGCTAAAGCTAGTTACAGGTTAACGTTTAGTTGCTAAGTAAAGCCATAACGTTATACGCTAATATTGTCTTCTCTACGTAAAGTTATATCGTTGCTACATCAGTGTTAACAAGTATACACATTAAATATACATATTTTTGACGCTACACGTGCATTAGCTGTCTTGAAACTATACCGGAAGTGACCGGAAAAGGGAAACTCGCTCTCTTCTTGATACCCTTTGTTTAGAAAATAAAAGCCTTTCCCAGACCGCGGAGTGGTATGGAGGTTTCCATAGTGACAACCAGATTCAACATATCCGCAGCAACTCTTTATTGACAGTTGGAAATAAACAGAGCAAAATAAACGGAACTAATGTAAAACAGCCTATATCAGCTATTTGAAACACACAATGGACACTTTAGCGGAGATAAAGGACAAGACGGTAAACAAATGTTTGTTGAAAAGTAGTTAGCCGGAAGGTAAAACTAGCGTAATATTCGTGTTTGGTCAAATAGTTTGATCAAAGTAATATTGACTTTAGCAAAGTAGGCTATTTGTGTTTTATTGAAAATGTTGAACACAAATAACGATCAAGTGGGAGTTTACGACATTTAATAGTACCAGAATGAAGCAAGTTTTAACTCTATTAGTACACATTTTTACACTTTTGCTGACAATAGGGAATGGGAATGTCACGTCATCAACAGCAAGTCGTCCATTTTTGGAGGAAGAAACAGAAACATTACCTCAGTAGTGGTCAGAACTGGTTATACAACAAATATTTATATTTACTTTTTAATTCAGTTAGTCTATTCTTCATTGTTTTGTAGGTTGTCATCCCTACAAATTATTATTATAATTTGTTGTATTTATTGTCCCCAGCATGCAGAGGAGCCAGGTGTATTTCCCACTGCTGTGTCAGCTGAGAAGGTGGAAGAAGCCAGGAGAAAAAGCTCCTTGAAGAAGTGTTTTGGCTCCAGTGCAATCTTTCTGGATCCAGGAGAGAAACGGCCTCAAAGACTAGACCTACAGGCGAGCCTCATCATCCAGAGCAAGGCCGCAGAGCAGTGAGAAACACTCATTAAATACATATTTTTCAGAAGTAAATACAATAATTTTACTTTAGCATCACTGACAGCTATGTGTTTCAATGTATCCTGGAACATAACATCCAGTGTGTGCCTTTTCAGGGTTCAATTATGCTTATAAGGTTTTTCTTTGCAGTTACATAAATGGAAAAGAGGCAATGGGAAAGTCCCAGTTTGAGAAGGCTGTGAACTGCTTCTCCAAAGCCATCACACTGCAGCCAGAACAGGTGATGGACATACTAGGACACAAAGCTCTATGTTAAAATGTACTGTATGTTGTGACACTTTGTAAAGATTAAGTTACCTTTTGTAGGTAGTTTTAGCCCTGTTTATAATAATAGTAGCCTATGACTAATAATATTTATTAAAGGGGCCCCATTATGCACATTTTCAGGTTTCATATTTGTATTGTGTGCCTCTACTCTGTGACATGTTTAAATGCTTTAATGTAACAAAAAAGCTCTTTATTTTTCTCATACTGCCTGTGCAGCAGCACATCTTTTCACCCTCTGTCTGAAACCAGAGCCCAGTATGTTCTGATTGGTTACCTAAATAATTTTCAGATGTCCTACCCCTTAGCCTATCATGTACAATGTGTTGGAGCCCAAGCAAATAGAAGCGTGATTTTTACGTGGTAATTGTAAGGCAAGGCAAGGCAAGGCAAGTTTATTTATATAGCACTTTTCAAAACAAGGCAATTCAAAGTGCTTTACAAAAAATGAAAGAGATTAAGAAATTGGCAGTCATTAAAAAGAAAAGCTAATAAAATAAACATTAAAAGAAAAAATACATGGATAAAAGTTACAGTGCTGTCAATTAAACATTAAAAGAAAAAAGTACATGGATAAAAGTTACAGTGCAGTCTAAGATATGAATAGTTCAATTAAAAGCAGCGACAAAAAGAAAAGTCTTCAGCCTGGATTTAAAAGTAGTCAGAGTTGTAGCGGACCTGCAGGTTTCTGGGAGTTTGTTCCAGATATTTGGAGCATAATAACTGAACGCTGCTTTACCATGTTTAGTTCTGACTCTGGGGACAGAAAGCTGACCAGTCCCTGAAGACCTGAGAGATCTGGATGGTTCATAATTTAGCAGGAGGTCAGAAATGTATTTTGGGCCTAAACCATTCAGTGCTTTATAAACCAGCAGCAGTATTTTGAAATCTATTCTTTGACACACAGGAAGCCAGTGTAAAGACTTCAGAACTGGAGTGATGTGATCCACTTTCTTAGTGTTAGTGAGGACTCGAGCAGCAGCGTTCTGAATTAGCTGCAGCTTCCTAATAGATTTTTTAGTGAGACCTGTGAAGACACCATTGCAGTAGTCGAGTCTACTGAAGATAAAAGCATGGACAAGTTTTTCCAAATCCTGCTGTGACATTGTAATAGAACAATTATACTCACTTACTTACTTTAATAATATCATTGTGTGATTCTTATTTGCTAATGTTTATCTATATTTACTACTTCTCACACTTCTTAGCTAAGCTTGGGAACATTCCTTATTAAGAAGATGTGTTGCAATGTTGTTAGTTACACTCTTTGTGCTGAGAACATCCTGATATAGAGTGGCGAAGTCACGCCCATCTACTTCCGGTCCGTGGGACCTTATTTCTGAAAAATTATGTATTGAAGTCAATGGAGAGAGAAAACGTATCTTTCGATCCCGTTTGAATTGTGTCATGAATTACACATATGATGTTTGTCAATCTTAAAAAATAATGTCCATGTCAAAAAAGTCACAGTTTGTCGTAAAACTGTTGAAATATAAAACTGAAAAATACGCAACTAGAAAGACTACAAATCCTAGAGTCGCGTAAGTGATGTCATAACTGATGTCACAATTGTTTTCCTCCGCTAAATGTAAGAGATAGCTAAGATAAGTTAAGTTTAACAAGATGCCTGTGTGCTTAGTACCAGGTTGTTATCATACCAGCAATGGGTCTTGCTCGTTCTTTCGCTTCCCGTCTGATGAAAGGACCAGGAGTGGCTGGCTGGATCAAGTTAGCTACCTAGCTAGTAGCAAGCACGTTAGTTAGCATTACAGCCTTGTCATTTGTATTAGCCTTAACATGAAGTAACATCAAGTAACCCAAAATGTTAAACAGTAAGAGTAGTAGTCATATTTCGTGAACCCTTTGAAGAGTACTGTCACACCGGTGGGATCTTTCTATAATACACCATTTAAGCCCGGGGGAGAAATGCTAACACTACATTAGCATCGGCGATCTGTTCTACTTCATGCTATCTGCACAAATGGTTGACATTAAACATTAAAAAGATCAGGCAGTTCAGAGAGAATCAAAGGAAGGCAGGCAGGCAGCTTTGCATGACATTCTTCTGGATGTGTTTCATTGTGGTGATACTAGTGACAAGACAGTAGTGACGGCCATCTTGGTGACGTGTGTTGTTGTGAGAGTCTGCGAGACCAGAGTTGGAGTTCATTGAGCGTTTCACACAAAAAAATGTGTTACTTCACAGTTTTACGACACATTTTTTTTTTTTTACTTGCAAAATTATCTTTTAAATTGACAAACATCATATGTGTAATTTGTGGAACAATTCAAACGGGATCGACAGATAATCTTTCTCTCTCCATTGACTTTAATACATACTTTTTCCGAAATAAGGTCCCATGGAGCTCCCCCGGAAAGGGAGGGACATCGCCTCTCCTCCCTAACTCCCTAAACTTCCAGAATTCTCCATTGTTATCACCAAGCTCAACCCCATCCCTTTCTCCTCTCTCTGTTTTTAAATATGCAACCCAAACTCTATTCTTCGTCTTTCACTCTGCAGCAGTGCTTGAATTGGAATGAAAAAGGTGCCAGTACTCTAAAATCAGCAACTTTTTCAAGTCAATTTTATATATACAGCCCACAAACAAGAATTTGGCTACTATAATGCTGGTGGGTTTGTCTCTTTACTACTGTATATTTTAGAAAGGTTCACTGTACTTAACATTTTTTATGATAGGCAGCGGATATGGCTAAAGCTCAGTAAGGTCAATATTAACTGAAAATATAGCAATCAAAGTCTAGATCTTCTGCTAAAGACACATGAAGCAGAGACCTTTCAGGTGAGAGCCCCTCTGGTGGTGTTCAACATTAATGACAAGGAAACAAAGCTCTGGTCAGAAGCATTTTTTATAAAAAGCTTTAACAAAATTAAGTATTTCTGTACATTTTGAATGCAATCTAACTTTACAACTCAGAAAATGAAAAACGAAAAAGTGCCAAAAGTCTTCTCACATGGCTGAGCTGCTTTGCAATATACTTCACCACTGAAGAATACAAATATGTATAAAGTAAACTATGATGCAATCTAACTTTCCAACTCAGAAAAATGATAAAGAGCATGAACAAAGAACATGTAAAAACAAATGCAACATTTGCACAATCTAAAATGAGAAACTGTAACTGCAAGTAACAAAGTCTGAGCCATGGTAAAGAGTTACATTGAACACCAAGCTGATCAGATAACTCCCTGGTTGGTCTGAAGTCCTTCTATCTCCAGGATCTGTACAAATCGGCACATTATGCCAAAAGTCTTCTCACTGGGTGAGCTGCTTTGCAATATACTTCACATTGTTAGAAAAGGCTCCAGAAGGCCATGGGGACATCAGTATCAGGGGCTGGAGCTGGACAGGCTCTTTCATCGGCACTTCTCCTTCCCTTTGCCAGCCAGGACCTCACATACTGTTCCGGATTGAACTGTCCTAGTGATGGTCCATTACATTTAATGAAAACCAGGCTGGACAGTCGGCTGACAGAGAGAGCATTCCTTTTTGCAGTAAGGATATCGTTCATGCAGCTGAATGCCCGCTCACACTCACTAGTGGAGACAGCGATGGTTCGGACTGCTTTCAGTAGAGGCTCCATGGCAGCAGGTGTACGGGATGCCCTGGTTTCCTTGTATTCGCGAAAGCCCTGAACAGTCTCTCTTCTGTCCACTTTCAGCACTTCGCACAAACGTAGCACCTCTACGTCCCCATACTGTACGTCTAACTCCTCTTCAGGCCAACTTCCAGGATGGATAACTTTCATGTCCTGGATTAGCTGATTGTCCCGGGCCTCCCGGCCATGTAATGGGATTTCTCTTGTGCTGACATGAGAGGAGGTTGTGGAAGTCATTCTGTGTCTCAGATTCTCTACCATACTGCGGAAAAACTGACCTGCATGAATCTGTACAAGCCTGCCATTCTCACGCAGGGCAACACCCTTGAAGGACTTCTCAGCTAGAGCTGTATGAACTGTAGTCATGTGTGGGCCAGGCATGGTGACCATGGATTCAAAAACTCGTATTTCTCGAGTTAAGAGCCTATCTGCTGTAGGCAGTGTCATCTCTCTTTTTTGGAGTTGCCGAGAGAGGTCGCTGAGCTCTGTGAGCGCATCGTACATCAGTCCCAGATTGCTGACAAACGTTGCAGATGTGAGCACATCATCCAGGCCCTTGTACTTTGCTCTGTCTCTGGAATCCCTGCTCGTGTCGTTTGCAGCATTTGTGAAGTGATCATGAAGCACTCGGTAGTTTTCCCAGACTGCTCTGACGCTCCTTTCACTTGAAGCCACCCAGCGGATGGACAAAACACGCCCTATCACCAGGAGACGCTGTCCGACTGCTTGCGCATACTGCGCTAACGGCCTCTGATTTTTGGGGGAGGCATGGAACAAGGAATAGAGTTTGTCAAAAAAGATCTGGAAATGATTGAGTCCAGTGTGTATTCCCAAAGATTTGACATCTCTGCATATCCGACATCCTAGCTTCTTATCTTTAAGAAGGAGCCATGCATTGGTCTTGCAAACATATTGCACCTGGTCCGTTGTCCAGCAATCAGGTGCATCGCTTTGCCCGGTGTTGGTGGTGGCAGTTGCGCCAGCAGCAGCTAACGTTAGAGGCTCTGGAGGCGGCGGAGCTAGTGCTAATGCTAATGCACTAGAACTTGGAGCAGGAGGATCAACCAAAGAAAGCTCCCCATCAGACACAATTTCCAACACAGGCACAGCATTCTCTGTATTTGAAGTTTCTTCCGGCGACAACCGCTGTCTTTTTGCACTTTTATTAATCCACGCTAACATTTTAGAAATGCTAATTTGTGACGTGACTTGCTTTCCTTCTCTCTGGGGCGTGCCTGCTCTGTTCTATCACTCTACATAGCCACCCACTGGGTGGGAGTTGCACTGCATAAACACAACACACGTGCATCTAGGTATGTAAATTGTAAAGCATTAAAACATGGTTTTACTAACAGTTTTCAGTATGTTGTTACTTCGGCATTATTATTATTATTATTATTTTGAAACGTGTATTACTATTAAATCACGGTCAAATAGGTTAATTTTGACATAGTCGTTTCCACCACAGTATTTACATGGAGAAGATAAGCCCCGCCCCCTCTCCAGCACGTTCTGTTTGAATGACAGGAGTAAACAGCTGACAGCCGCTGTGAAACTCCAGCGGTTAGAGCGATGAGAATGTCCGTTCGGCACCTCATGACGCATCTGAGTACCGGGCGGCTGTATATATATATATGGATGTATAATAAGAACGGCGGGAGAGTGTTGAGTACTGGCACGGTGCATGAGTACCGGAGTACCGCCAGCATGCCGGTACTGAGCAAGAAGTGCCGGTACTCCATGGGTCAGAACCAGAAGTGCCGGTACTGCGTACCGGTGAGTACCGGCCCAATTCCAGCACTGCAGAGTCTGCAGACTGTATGCTCTCTGTATGACTGACTGAACTTTCTTGCAAGAAATACAATACAACAAAGACAGCTGAATGGTTTGATTCTCTATCCACATTTGATAAATAAATTCCCACCACAGATGTCACCAGGTTGGGGGAAGTCAACTAAGGAGTCCCATGGAGGCGTTTCAAGCAGGGAGGGAGTGTTTGGTAGAGAAACTTTGGGACTTTTGCCTTTGCAGACCATTTACATGCACAAAAACCTATATAACAGACGACAGGAAAGGAAACCCCGTCCCCCCTAAAACTAAATCTCCTTTAAAGCAAAGATTGCATTACTTGTAAACTCACTGTTGTTAAGTTGCTTGGTATTTTGCTTGTATCTGCTGCTGTGAGTTGTTGCTATAATGAGTTCCAGTATGTTTTTATGTTTCAGATAAACCGTTCGATTTTTTCCCACCTAATAACCTTGTGTTGTGTGTTTTAGACCCGGCTACATGAGAGCCAGGCGGAGGCCTACCTGCAGCTGTGTGACTTCCAGTCAGCAGCAGCCTGTTATAAACAGGCCTCTCTGCTGGAGCCCGGTGCATTCAGGGACCGCCTGGCCTTCATTTTTTATCTCCAGGTAACTACAACACAATTAATGTACAATTCTGTTTATGGACACAACGTAGACTAAAATACGGTGCAAAGAAAAAATGCCCTTTCAATTATTACCCATTAAAGTAACATTAGAACAGGTCATTATATTGGCTATTATATATCAGGAGCAGACAATTGAACAAAAGAAGAGTGTTTCACAGATGAGTTTATGCAAAAATAAATAAAACCAACAGACATAAAATCATATTTATGTGATGCTAAAACAATAACAATGATGTCCAATGGTGACATTGAATAACCTGTTACCTACAAGCTGTCAGATGTGATGATTATGTGCTTTTAACATGATACATTACATTATTTGGTCGAAATACATGTATTATATTTACTAGTTCATTTTATTGAACAATACTGAGCAGAGTAAAATACATTTTCTCAGATGAGTTTGTGCTGAATTAAAAAAGAAATCACAAATCATGTAAGGCTTGAAACAGGTGAGTTTGGACTCAGAAATTGTTATTTTTGATATAGTCAAGTAAAACAAATTAAGTTACATGTTTTAATGTTCAAAAAGCTCTTTATTATTCTCATACTACCTGTGCTGCAGCACCTCTCTTCACCCTCTATCTCAGTGTTTCTCAAACTTTTTCATACCAAGGACCACTTAACCAATAAAAAAATACTCGCGGACCACCTGACTCCCCAAATATCCAAAAACAATAGGCCTGCTTACCACTCCAACAGTTTATAACAAAGTACAGCCTAATAATAACAACAGCTTAACATGACCTCTCTATATCGCCTCGCTCACACATTAAATCAACAATAACAACTACAGATTATATAAGCCTTTCGTTCAAATGTGATTTAAAATGCTCATAGGTTTTACAGCTCTTATGAAATGTAGACTACATTTATTGCGGAGTTTATGTCCGAGCCAACAGACTCACAGATCGTTGGCTACTGAGAGATATGCAAAACACACCGCATGTAGTACGACACAAACCTCCGCTGTGGATTTTCAAAACAAAATATAGTAAAACTATGGTCGCAGGCCCAAGTTTAACTCTCTGAGGTCTAAGCCCTTTTTTCACATGTTAGGCTCGCCTGGGCTTTTTTTGTAAAAATGCTATTAAAACATGAACCTTGGTGACCATTGGGCTGGCCTGCATGGTCTGCCTACAAAAACAAATAAAAAACGTTTATGCAGCCCCAACAACAGCCTCTGATTCATCAACAGACTTCATGCAATGCTTCATCGGATGCATATATTAAATAATAATCTCTATCTCACTCCTAACACATCTACATCTACTTTCAGCATGGATAAATGTTTATAAAATACATCAATTGTTTGTTTTATATGCTTCTTGAAATAAAAAGACATAGTGTTTCTAGAACAGATTACAAATCGCCTGGAAATGGTACAAACAAGTGGAAACATGTGTGACGAAGGTGTTGCCCTGGGCTATATCATCCTATCAAAAGTTAAAGTTAAGCTCGCTCCATTGCGGAGATATTCCCGCGAGAGTGGGGAAAATGTAAATACATTTATTTATTTCAAATGTGAAATTTTACCAATATTCTCACGACCACTAGGGGGCGCTCACGGACCACCGGTGGTCTGCGGACCACACTTTGAGAAACACTGCCTAAAACCAGAGCCCGTCTGCTCTGATTGGTTAGCTGGCCGGCTCTGTTGTGATTGGTCAACTGCTCAGAGATGTCCCACCCCTTAGCAAATCATGTAGAATGTGTTGGAGCTCTAGTCTATAGAAATGCGTGTTACATAGTAATGTCACTATGTTCAGGTAGTAAACAAATGAGTCCAATGGAGGCATTTCAGGTAGGGGGGAGTGTGTGGGAGAGAAACTCCCTCTGGAGGGAACTTTGGGATGTTAGCCTTTGCAGACCATTTACATGCACACAAACCTATATATAACACACTACAGGAGAGGGAAAACCCCAAAAAGCGTAATAGGGCCTCTTTAAATGGTGGTCTTCCTGTTTCTCTTTGTCCTCAGGGCCAGTGCTTGTTTGACCGAGGCCTTTTCCTGGAGGCTCTGGAGGCTTTTAGCAAAGCTGCTGAGCTGAAGCCCGGCTGCAGGGCCTACCAGGTCAGAAGGTCAGCAACCTGCGTACTAAGACCTGGAATAAAGTTGTGCATGTGTGCTTAGGTTCTTCAAAATGTTTGTATGATGTTTTTATTTGGGATATTACATGAGGTATACAGTATGTAGAAGCATAGAGAAGTATATCATATGTAAAAAAACAGGGTTGGGAGGGTTAATTCAAAAATATATTCTGTTACAATTACAAAGTATGTGTAATACAATTGAACCTAATCACCATAAAAAAGTTATGTAACTTGATTACTTTTCGTTGCTTTTGGATAACCCCAATATCCAATGCACTGCAAATAACTACAAGATAAAATAATGATTAATAAGACAGCTTTTACTTACGTGTGTTATGGAATTGTGAAGCCAAGCCTTTAGCTGCTTTTATGCACATTCAGCTAATTTTAATATTTGCCCCTGCGTGAAATGAGTGAGTGATGAGAGCGCATATCCTTCCATCTTCATTTTATTAATGAATTATTCCTTTTAGTAATCCCCATTTTTTAAATGTGTTCATAATTTGATTATCTATTCATTTATGTAACTGTGGAATACAGTTACGTTTTTTGTTTCCTAATCACGTAACCCAGTAACATGTCATCCGTTACTCCTCAAGCCTGGTCAGAAGATATTTTTGTATACACATATACATCTAAATTACAGCAGCTGGGGCTTAAGATTTTCATTGCCAAAACTGCGCTATAGCTTTTGTGCATATCACAATATAGCCTTTGAACCTTAAATTGAATATCTGACATTACTATGAGAAAAGAGAGACCAAACATCTCAATAATGAATAGTAAGCAAGACTTCAGATGTTAAATGTACATGTTTTTTCTGTTCTTAAATCTCAGCCTGGCCTGCCTGTCAGCTGTAGGTCAGCACAACGACTGTCTGAAGCTGGTGAGCGGCTGGATGCTGTCAGAGGGTCCCACCGCGGACCTCTACATCCTCAGAGCCCGACTGCACAAACGACTCAAGCAGGTTCGTAAATAACAGCAGGTACGTTTCACTTCTCAGGCAGATGGGCTGCAGGATTAAGAAAAAAATACAAATTGACTGGCAGTCAAAACAAAATGCTGCAAATAAAAATGGTGCAAGAAGCTCAAACGTGGACACTAAAGGTTGACGCAGAAACACACAGCTGGGACCGGAGGGCTGTCCCTGGAAACTTACCTAAACTGCTTCAGACTTATTGGGTTATTTAACAATGTGATCGCATGATTCCTTCCGATATTATTGCAGATCCACCATAAGCTAGCTAGCTTACGTAGCTAACCTAGTCATTTCAAATATAGGCCTACTGACAAAATACTTACAATTATGAAACAGACTGACTCTGCCAACAGTTTAATTTAGCTGTATTGATATTCCCATGTTTAATTTATTCAACCTTTAGTTCATAAATGCCACTTGTAGGAGCCAATTAGCGCTTAAGATAAAAAAGGAAGAATGTTTGCTTACTCGTTTTCCACACACACATACACACAACGATAAGGTAAAGCTTGGCTTCTGACGTCATTGTGTTTAAGTGTCATTCTTTATGGTGATGGAAACTGATCCGAGGTTAACGGATAACAAAACAGTGGATAATTAATGGACAAAGTGTTCGACTGGACACAATTTGTATCTGACATTTATTCACCTGACGAGCTAAAGCGTGCATCATTTACATACCTTAAGCGGCACATCAGTGGCTTAAAGCATTGGCTTAGCCTCTACACCACTTGTTTTTACACGACCCCTGCTTACATGCCTTTTTTAAATGTTCTAGTGCCAAACCACTTAATCTGCTTTTTATATGGGGCAGCAGCACTGCAACAGAAGAAAAGTCCAAAGCCTTTCCAAAGAAGTTAGAGCGGTAAATAAAGAAATGTTACTGACATGATAATAGTAAATTAGTGTTTATAAATATTCAGGTAGAGGGAATTACTTTGTAAAGAGTGATGGGGTTAAAGAAACGTATATTGGGTACATTTAGTATAGAATCTTAGATATACAGCTACTACTTTAAACACAAAATCAAGTTTCTCTGGGATTGTCTCTTCTGTCCAGACAACGCAATGTTATAGAGATGTGAAGTCAGCGCTAGCGTTGGATCCTCAGAGTCCAGCGGCTGGCGCCATGCTGCTGCAGCTGCAGGGGGCCAGTGAACAGGCCAGACAAGAAGCAGTAGACAGATCTTTGTCTGGCCATCTGCCTGAAGCCTGCTGCATGATCAATATCGCTTTGGAGAACTGCCCAGAGGATGCACACCTCTACCTTTTCAGGTGAGTCTGAACAACATGAGACAGTGACAAGCTTCAATAAAGAAATAAGTACACACGCTGCTGTGTCATCACACACGCAACTTTGAACGCTGAACTCAATGCATCACCGAAGACCATAGCTATAGCCGATATATACCCCCACTCATTACCACCAAAGATAATTTTGTAACTACCTCAATAATTAATAGCTAAATAACCATATTATTTAAATAAATATATTGTTATATTTATTAATCAACATTTGTTGAGGTTACATTCAATTAAATCAGTTATTTGATTCTAACTTTTAAAACATGTAATCCCTTAGACTTTTATATTTAATACTGTTTTATTTGATTACATTCATTTCAATTAAATGTACTTAAATGTGTGTGTTTCTTTTTCCATCAGAGGGATTGTGTACCGCCGCCTGAAGGATTTCACAGCATCCCTCGAGGATCTGGTCCAGGCTGTGGAGCTGTGCAAGGAGGAGGAGGAGGTCGGGGGTGAGGCAGAGGCTGCAGAGAGGAAGGATGCACGTGGCTCTGTGGAGGAGGAGGTGCAGTTTCAGCTGGTTCTGACCTACAATGACTTTGCTGTTGAGTGCTTCAGCAGAGGCCTCTTCGCCGAGGCCACGCTGCTTCTCAACAAGGCCATTGAGGAGGAGAAGGGCCAGGCGGGCCTCTACCTGAACCGAGGAGGTGAGGCTCTGGGCACTTGTTCTTTGAATGTGTGTGTGTGTGTGTGTGTGTATATATCTGTCCCTATTTCTTATGTTAAAACTTCTGTGAGGGTCAGGGTAAACTTTGAGGTTCAAAAGCCTCAAATAATTCAAATAATTGGTGAATCATTGTAATTTCAGTGAATCTGATCACTTCTAGTAACACAATTGTCCCTTTCAAGCTAAACTTGAACATTTTGGCCATAAAGACTAGTGTGGCACTTCCTCAGTTAAGAAAATAAAATGGTGACAAACCATATAAAGTGTACTTGGTACAGGAAATGTTTCAGAGGTATAGCATAAAGAGCTTCTTTTAATCATAATAAATACAAAATGTCACAAAACTACACCAAGCATTTAGATATAAAACACACATGCATTCACTTAAAATAATGTGACCCTCTGATTGTGACTCATAGGGTAAATATGCGTTTATCAGTCGCCCCAAAGTTGTTTTTTTACAAATAGGCTGGTTTTCCTGACAAAATGTTTTATGTATGTACTATAATATGTATTTCAGATATATGTAAAGGGGCCCTATTCTGCTCATGTTCAGGTTCATATTGTATTTGTTGCCTCTACTGGGACATGTCTCCATGCTTTAATGTTCAAAAAGCTCTTTATTGTTCTCATACTGCCTGTGCTGCAGCACCTCTTTTCACCCTCTGTCTGAAACCAGAGCCCAGTCTGCTCTTATTGGATGGCAGGCTGGCTCTGTAGTGATTGGCCAACCAATACAAAGAAAACACACTACAGGAAAGGGAAAATGCACAACATTACATGTTATTTGTTAGACGCTTTTATCCAAAGCGACTTACATACTCAATACTGTGGACAATCACCACAGGAGCAATTTGGGGTGAAGTGTCTCAGGGACACAACAACATGCTGACTGCAGTGGGGTTTGAACCTCTGACCCCTTGATCCGAACACCAGCGCTCTACCCACTGAGCCACACAATAGGACCTCTTGAATCTTTGCCTGCTTGCTGAATGGACCTTCAGCAGTGTTAATGTAATATTCTTCATACTCTAGTGCAGATAGAGATCATCAGAAGCAGCTGTTCTAAAAACAGGAATCAATTGATTCAAATCAGACGGTTGTTGGCACACCTGACCTATTCAATTGCAGAATAGTGTTAACTTAATATTTATATCGCTTGTAAGTTCCCTTTCATTTTTTAAAATGAATGTGCATGTGTGTGTCAGATTGTTTCTTTAAGCAGGGTGACTGGTGTTTTGCTCTGGCTGACTACCAGCAGGCTGAGGATATGATGGGGCCCGATCACCCTGCTGCCCGGCTGCGCCTTGCTGTCCTCCACAACACCCTGGGCTCTTTCTGCTTCCAGAACGGGTCAGGAGAACAAATATTTACCACACATGAAGAAAATTAATTCTCGTTTAGATGTTTTATTTGTGAGTGTCTGCATTTTCAGGTGTTACCAAGAGGCAGTTGAGATGTTTTCTCTGGCCATCCAGGACAACCCCACTGCGGGTCATTACTATGAAAGCAGATCCAAAGCTTCCCGAAAGCTTCTTAACTTGAAGGGAGCCAGAGAGGACTTTGTCTGCATGCTGATCCTGGATCCCAACAACGAGGAGGTAGAACTTCCTCCTGCAGATTCCCTCACATGAGACACTCGTATTTTTCTTCGCTGGTCTACTAAAGCAGTCCAAAACCCGGGGTATGGGGACCCCTAGGGGTACTTGAGGGCATTGCAGGGGGATCATTATATTGAAAGATTAGGGGTTGCAATATTTTTCCACACAAAAAACATTTTAAATCAATTTGTATTAGCCTAGTTTCCTGCCCCTGAACTATCAAAACGTATCAAAGACAAGCAAGCTCAAGTGTCTCATTAAAAGCTCTAGTCTTAAAAAAAGATGTTGAAACTGCTAGAAGTGAGTCTTAATAAAACATTTACATATGTTTGAAATACACATTATAGTTCATACATCAAACCTTTTTTTGTCAGGAAAACCGGCCTATTTACAAAAAAACAACATTGGGGCGACTGGTAAACACATATGTATCCACTGAGTCACAAGTCAGTGAGTCAGTGGTTCGATACCCCGCCCCTGCAGTCAACAATCAAAGTGTCCTATAGGCAACAGAAAAACCCCATTTGCTCCTGTAGGCATCCGTGCGGTGTTGAACTGTAGGTGAGTCGCTTTGGATAAAACTGTCTAAATAACATTTAAGAGTGATGATAATAGCATAACAATACATTCATATTTAAACAGCTTAGTATTGTATCCACCATAAAATAAATAGTCATATTTACCACTTTAGTATGGTGGCCCACAACACTTCGATTTGGAGAAACGCGCTGCAGTTTCAAAAATGATGCAAATGAATATTTTTTTTTACCAAATTGTCAAAACATGTGCAGCATTTAGAAAACACACAACGGAAAAAGTTATTGGAGTATTGCAGAAAATGAGATCTGTGGGACATAAACGTCAATGATACTTAAACGTTTCATTCAGCAGGATATCCTCCACATATTAACACCACTTTTAGGGTTTTTGAAGCTTAAATACAATCACCAGATGGAGAAAAGCTAACCATAGGCTATGAAGTTAAAACATCACAGTTATCTGACTCACATTACGTCACCACTGTTAAGCTAAAGGCGGCTAATGTTCAGCGTGATGGCGTTAAGTAGTTTAATTTACTCACTTTTTAGCAACTGCTCTTTATAAGAAACATAAAGCTTCAGACATTTATAAGTAGGGTATTTACTGACATATGTTATGCTCTAAAACAAAACGTGAAGATCAATTTGTATCTAAAACCATATCTATCTATATCTACCAAACACGCACAAAAAAACAGTTGACTTTGAACAAGGGAACTCGATGTGGTAAAATGCCTACTCTTTTCCGGGTTAAAGGATTAATCCCTGCAGCACTCCATTAATATGTATTCATAAAACGTGGGACTAAAAGCAGTAAATTGTGTGTCTGTCTGTGGGTTTTTGCAGGTGCCTCCTATGCTCATGAACCTGTTCCCTGGCTACAGTGAGTCGGATGTTTTGTCCAGTCCAGCAGGACAGAGGATCAGAGGTCAGCTGATGGACACCATCCAGGCCTGCAGCTCACCCTCTGATCAACAACAGTGAGAACCACAAACATTCACAAGATGTCTGGTTAGGACACACCTTGTGTACTGCAGCTTGACATGTAACAAATAACTTATATATCTTTCCTACATCCAAGATTCCTAGAGCAACCCATTTTCTCCCGGTGCCATATGATCAGCTGAACCCTTACTAATTCTCTTCCACCAATACATTATACGTATACTGTATACATTTGACATGGAATAAATTAAACGTTATTATGGACACTCGTTGTCAATACGTAAGGATTCAACTACTTGTTTTTGACATATTTTTATAGGCCGACCCGGAAGTTAGAAACACCAAGGGTCCCTGAACAAAAAACATTTGGGGTTCTTTGATTTTTGCAGAAAATAAAACCAAACGCACGTTTATGATACTTACTTGTTTTGTTCAGCAGGATAATCTCCACATATTAACACCCCTTTTTTATTCTTAAAGCATAAATCCCAGAAGTAAAAAGCTAATGCTAAGCTAAAAACAAACTACATTAATGTCAAACGGCTGTTTTTATGACACATAGAAACTTCGGACAATCACAAGTGGGGTATTAACGTAAATCTGTATTTTAAATCGTAGAATAAAATGTGTAAATCCCTCATGCTTGTGTTTATCACAGAGCCTTTTTTACACATCTTGTAACAACCAGAAATGTAAACACCGGTAGTCACTCACGGTAACGCCCACCCAGCCAGTGATTCGCTGTTTAGTTGGCGCCTCCATTCAATTCTCCCTAGATATTTAGACGGAGCAGGAAGGGGAGCGTGTGTGTGCAGCAAGAGAGATCGTCGGAGCAACACGCTCATCCGTTAGAAACCAACAGTAAGGTCGTTTAAAGTCCGTGTTGCCGTTTTGTCTGATCCGCCGTCCACCGTCATCATATCCTTCTGTCGCTTCACGTTTCCGGATTATTGTTTACAAATCTGAAAGGAGCCGGCCATCTCCCAACCACCTTGAAAACCAGGACTGGATTTCCCAAACCGACTGGATTCACTAAAATGACTGACATTCTCCCATTGACTGTTTTATTTATTTTGAAGAAAACCCGAAGTTGAACGTTTTGGATTTAAAAGTGAACTGTGGGAAGAACGATTGTTTAATTCGTTGTAGGGTATTCGAAATACACTTGCTGTTTGTGATTATAATTTTGAGTTGTGTCTTTAATTATTATTCTAATGTCATTCAACGTTGGGTGTTTGCAGTGAGATGTATAATAATAATAATAATTTCAATTTATATAGCGCCTTTCACGAAACCCAAGGACGCTTTACAATGGGAAGTAACACAACAAAAAGTAATAATAATCATACAGATACATAGGCTGAAGAAAACAAAACAGGAACAGGTTGCTGAGTACTGTATATTAGTTGAGGCCAAAGGCCTGAGTGAACAGATGGTGTTTGAGGTGTTTTTTGAAGGTGTCCAGAGTGTCTGCATTCCTGATTGCAGAGGGGAGAGAATATACACCTTTGTGCAGTACACACTTACTAAAACCGACTGTGACTATCAACATCTTATATGTCAGGAGAGAGACCTGACTGGCACCCTAAAAAAGTCAAACTGTCACAATCTAACCACAAACACGTCCAAAATATCATTGACTTTGAGACGAGGAAACTGTAACTCCTAAAATGCTATCCCATTGCGGGGTTTTAGGACTCATTCCTGCACCACTCTATTGATCATGTTACCATCAGTATATCTGACAAGTGTTTCTTGCTTTGTTCTCTTAGACTGAGTGAGCAGCTCCTAAAGATGACTCTGACCAATGAGAACACAGCGAGTTCGTCAAAAGACCCGCCTGAAGCAGGAAAGGAGCTGAAGCTGAGTGTTAACCAGCAGGAGACGCAGATAACCGTGAAGAACCTCCTGCAGGTAATGAAGTTAAAAGCATAATTAATTGCAGTGTATTTAGATAAAAATCAAGTTGACTTTAGAAAAACTGACCAAGAGACTTCATAACCTGATATAAATGATGAATTGACCACTCTTTCAAAGGAAAATCCCCGAACACAAGATACAGATATTTCAAAATCAACTGTGTTAAAAACTAAGTAACCACCACAACTATTTACTTTGCCCAGAAAGATTGATGCTTAAAACAGTACAAAGATTCAGCGAACAGGTTTGCCTTTTGCTGAACTACAGCATTTCTTCTGTGTCTGCTGTGGCAGGTTCAGGAAGTGGTTCAGTCATGTCTCCACGACCGTCCAGCTCTGCAGCACAGTCTGCCCACAGACACACCAGGATGTCGTAAGAAAACAAGCGATTTGGGGTGTTCTGAGTCCACATCTCAGAAGTAAAACTTCTCTGGGTGGTGATAATACCAGGAATAAATGTTTTTTAATCAATCGTCTGAGTGCTATATTTCTTTGGAGCAAATCTTAACTAAAAACTCAAACCTATGGTTTCCAAACTTAAATAATAAATTGAAGTCATTATACACATTAAATACACAAACATATATATATATATATATATACAGTGGAGGAAATAAGTATTTGATCCCCTGCAGATTTTACAAATAAATGACCAGTCTGTAATTTTAGGTTTATATAAACAGTGAGAGAATATCAAATAGAAAATCCAGAAATTAACTTTATATAAAAGATATAAATTGATTTGCATTTAACTGTGTGAAATAAGTATTTGATCCCCTTGCACTTTGTGGAGAAACCCTTGTTGGACAGCACAGAGGTCAGATGCTTCTTGTAGTTGGTCTCCAGGTCTGTGCACATCTCAGGAAGGATGTTGGTCCACTCCTCTCTGAAGATCCTCTCCAAATCCTGAAGGTGTTGAGGCTGATGCTTGGCCTCTCGTAGCTTCAGCTCCCTCCACAGATTTTCTATGGGATTAAGGTCCGGAGACTGGCTAGGCCCCTCCCTCACCTAAATGTGCTTCTTCTTTAGCCACTCCTGTGTTGCCTTGGCCGTATGTTCAGGGTCATTAGGCGCGTTCACACCGGAGTACTTTTCCCCGTACTTTTCCCGTTTAGTTCCGTTAGTACCCCTTATGTCGCGTTCACACCAAAAAGAGTACTTTTAGTGCCGGGAACTTTTACCCCCATTTTTAGTGCCTGCTGAGAGGTGTATACTCTCCTGGGGGAAAAAAAGTGCCCCAGTTCTGATTGCCTGGGCGAATTGCAAACCACGCCCCATACAACTGAAACGTTTTGTAGAGCCGCCATTTTATTATCCTCGCATTAGCATTATTAGCATTAGCATTCGCCCAGTGCACAAATGCAGAGAGACTAGCGTATGGCAACACAAAAGAAAACATGGGAGCGGTGGAGATGAGGAGGTGTCGGCGTTCTGGCGATTTACTCGGAAGGCTTCAGTAGAAGCTGCTGGGAGTCCCAGCAGCTTCTACTGAAGCCAGTCCCCAATTCCGGAGACTTCCGGCCGGGGACTTCGGGTGGCAGTATACGCCGTGAAGTTGTTTGCGGCCTGCCAGTAAACCCAAAGCGGAAGAAGAAGACGAAGTGACGTAAATGGCTCATTTGCGTAATCTTCCCTCAGGGAACTTATTCCGGTGTGAACGCGATCTGCTCTTTAGTTCCATGGGGGAACTAAGTGCTGGGAACTAAGTGCTGGGAACTAAGTACGGCAAAGTACTTGGTGTGAACTATGGTGCTGCTGGAAGACCCATCCATGACCCATTTTCAGTGTCCTGGCTGAGGGAAGGAGGCTATCGGCCAAGATTTTCACGACTACATGGGCCCCGCGTCCATCCTCTCCTCGATGCAGGGAAGTCGTCCTGTCCCCTTAGCAGAGAAACACTCCAAAGCATAATGTTTCCACCTCCATGCTTGACGGTGGGTATGGTGTTCTGGGGTTATAGTCAGCATCTCTCTTCCTCCAAACACAGCGAGTCGAGTTGATGCCAAATATCGTGATTTTGGTCTCATCTGACCACATCAGATTCTCCCAAGCCTTCTCTGACTCATTCAGATGTTCATTGTCAAATTTCAGACGGTTCGAACATGTTCCTTCTTGAGCAGGGCCAGGGGGCCTTGCGGTCTGTGCAGTATTTGATCCATTATGATGTAGTGTGTTACCCATAGTTTTCTTGGTGACTGTGGTCCCAGCTGCCTTGAGATCATTAATAAGTTCCTCCTGTGTAGTTCTTGGTTGATACCTCACCTTTCTCATGATCATCAATACCCCAAGGGGTGAGACAAGTGTGGAGCCCCAGACCGAGGGCGACTGATGCTCATTTTGTGTTTCTTTCTTCTTGTTGGCAAGGGGATTGTAATTTAATTTAACTTAAAGGTGACATGTCATGCTTTTCCGGTTATTACCCGTCCCCTTGTGTGTTATGAAGGTTTTTATGAATGTAAACGGTGTGCAGAGTCAAAACCCTCAAAGTACACCATGTAGCGAGTAAAACTCTAAAACAGAAAATACCTCCCCAAAACGCCTCGTTGGAGATACGTCACTGTCCATTTGATTCTTCCGGGTACATCATGATGTCATGTCGTCCCCGGAACGAAATGGACCAATCCGTGGAGCCGTTACGTTACGTACGCGGAGCCGTTACGTTACGTACGCGGAGCCGTTACGTTAAGCCCCCGCTGATTGGTCCAAATTGACCAATCCACGGACTTCCTCACACACTCGGTGCAAGCAGCTCTGCTGATTTCTCCTCCCTGGCTGCAGGCTGATAACAGACAGTTGGGATCGCGGCGAAATTCTCTCTGCAGACCCATTCTCACTGCAGACCCATTCTCTCTGCAGACCCATTCTCTCTGCAGACCCATTCTCTCTGCAGACCCATTCTCTCTGCAGACCCATTCTCTCTGCAGACCCATTCTCTCTGCAGACCCATTCTCACAGCGTTTATCTACCTTTTTCTTACTCAATATCAAGCCACACTTATTGTTTTTACTTCGGCTGTGACTTTGTGTGTGCTCAGGGTGAGTTTGGCTGTGTTTCGATGTGTATCGCTAACAAGGAAACCACACCTCCACGGAGCTCAGCGCGATTCACAACGTCCCGACTGGTCCCGACCAATCGGAGCACACTGGGCTCACAGGGGGGGGGGGGGGGGGGCAAGAGCTGCAACGAGCCGTTTAGTGGAGAGAGTGAATACATGTAGTTTACAGAGATGCTGTATGCGAAACCAATGTGAGTTTGGAACATTGAACAATGTAAATCTATTCTAGTAGACCTCAACAATGGAATTATGATCAGTGGAAATGGCCATGACATGTGACCTTTTAAATGAGCTGAATAACTGAATTATTATTATACAGTTTTTGTAACGTGTTATCTTGCTTATGGACAGCTCTAGTTTATGTTTTGTTATTATTTATAGAAAGCAACCGTAGGGGCGTGCTCAGGTATAAATGACGCTGCCAGCATGACACAGCAGGAAGTCTAGAGAGGAAGTTGGAAAAAGTTTTTGACCGCACACATCCATATGACCAAGGGATCTTGTTTGTTTATTTGTTTAAATACCGTGCAAATGTTGCACGTCGGCAGTGGGCCGCCAGCTGATCTATTGAACCTCTCAATAAAGCACCTGAATGGAACGAGCAAGGTATCTGATTTCTTGAATATACGTCAATACTCAAACTCGCCTCCTAGACTAAGTGGCCTTTGAACATTCATTTTCTTTTGGACAATTGGCCATTACAGGGATCAAATACTTATTTCCCACAGTTAAATGCAAATACATTATCTTTTATATAATGTCAATTTCTGGATTTTCTTTTTGATATTCTTACTCTCACTGTTTATATAAACCTACCATTCAAATTATAGAATTTATTTGTGAGTGGGCAAACTTACAAAATCTGCAGGGGATCAAATACTTATTTCCTCCACTGTATATATATATATATATATATATATATATATATATAAAATAGACTACTTTACGACACTGAGACCGTTGAGTCTAAATAAACACTGGCAACCCTTTTCTGAAATGCTGAGGTATTATCCTTTAATTGACATGTTATTACACACTGCAGTCCAATAGAGGGCGGCAGAGGCACAATTTTAGCATAGTGGCATTTCTCAGGCTGATTCACTGAAGTACTCTGTTTGACTGGTAACATCTTGTCTTGACTCTTGACACAACATCTAAATGTTTTGGTACTGGCTCTTTAACTTTATGATCTCACTTAGATTAATTATTAGGAACAAAAAGTAATTATGAATATTTATTAATATTTGTATATATTTATTGTTGTGTTTTTTTGTGTGTATGTATATATTGCATATATATGTAGGCAATATATACATATATGTATATATTTTAATATATTTTTTCTTTGGGACTTTGAGAAATATTTATTTCTTAACTTTGATAAGAAAGTTGACTTTATCTGTCAAGACCAGAATAAGAAGAAGATTAATCTTTATGAATCCCCTAGGGAAACCATACTCAATGAGTGATAATGCTTTGTTCTCTTTGCATATCAGACCACTGTCACAGGTTCGCCTGCACACTGTTGAGACGCTCCAGTCTGCTAAACCACAGAACCGCACAGAATAACATGAACAAAGTCAAATTCCAAAACGTACTCTGTTTCACTAATTCTCTTTTCTTGCATTCCTCTTTTTTGAGCGTTTTCTCTCTCTTAATATTTGTTTCTTCTTTCTTCTATCATTGAATTTGTGTTTTGTGACTATTGTGTATTTGTTAAGTTTTATGTAATTTATAGGCCTAACTAGAGACGGGCATTGCAAATTAGCTTAGGCTATACATGTTGTGGTGTGTGGCATTAGTTTATGCTACATACTTGTCCCTAAACAAATACACATTAAATACCTTTTACCACGAGGACTGCCTAGTAAAAGAGTAATTAGTTGGCTGTGCATTATGGGAAAGTGAGTCGTGCTTTGTTGGAATCCACTTGCATATCTGAATCCTGTGTGTTGCTAGCTAAAGGCTCTGTGCTGCGTTTAAACCGCAGTTCCTGCTAATGACTGTGTCCCCACTGATGGTGTTGTCAAATATGCTGAACTCCCACCCTCTGGTTCCCCTTTAGGTTACAACGCCAGCTTTGTCGACACTTTTTTCCAGGGTTTGCACTGTTTTTTTGCTGTTAGCACCGCTAGCTCTTAGCCACCTAGGGATGTTGTTAGAGCTCAGAAAAATGCTACGCAGAGAGAGGGTAGGGTCATGTAAGGTAGGGTTAGGGTAGGTACATGTAACTGCATAGTTTTTGCAGGCGGCCATTTTGGAGAATTTAAGCATTACAAGATCTCCAACAATAGATTGACTGGTTGTTGGATGCAACTTTTGCTAAGGAGACCGCCCTGATAATATACGGTAAAATATAACCCGGTGTAAACTGATAGACAGAAACCAAGACAAGCTTTTCTTCTTTACTCATCCAAGAAAAATTTACAAAATGCTGCTCCAGAACAAGTAAATAATGAAAACAAGGTGTTTTCGCTTGTTGTAAGTAAAAAAAAAACATCTGCCAATAGAACAAGTGAACATTGGTTTGATAACATTTCTTGAAATACGATCGTACATTTAGATCAGGGGTTCTCAAAGTGCGGCCCGCGGGCCAATGGCGGCCCTCGGAAATGTTTCTGGCGGCCCGCGATAGTTAATGTGACACGCTGAAATGCATGTTATATTTTAATCCTCCATGGTTGTATCTAGTAAGAATTAGAATGAGTATCTTTCCAGCGGTATCTCCTGTGAGACTGTAACCAGGGCACAGCAGCCAATATGGCCGCTCAAAGCAGCTTGACTTTACACTGTGGATTGGTGGATTTGTGTGTCCGTCAAGGAAATCTCGGCCGGCAGCCATCATGATCTGAAATGACCAATGGACATCGAGAAATCACTAAGGACCTACCCACCAAGTAAAGAAAACATAAACCACGTGTCTCCCATCAGTGATCAGTTTAGGTCTGTGAGGGGAGAGAGAGAGACAGAGAAAATGTCTAAAAAAAACTTTACAGTTGCCGACTTCGCTAGAGATGTTTTTCGCTAGCAGCAGTGAAGATAGAGCCTCAGAACCTGAAGTTTTCAACTCTTCTGAAGAAGCAGAATACAAAGACAACAACAAGGATCCATTTGGACATGGGTAAGTGTAAATATTACAGTAATAGTGTACTGGCAATGTGTGGGGAATACCGCGAAAATGAACAATAGGTTTATTGATATATTTTTTATCGATAGTCATGAACTTTTTATTGGGACAAAATAGACTCTCCATTAGCAAACGTTTACTCTGTGTTAACGTTATTTTGGTGTGTAAAAGTGAGATTACATGTGTAGATGATTAAATTAATCATTTATTCGTCCCACAACGGAGACATTTACAGTGACATGTTTTTGCCATCGATTATTTTATCATACTGTTCTGTACAGATGAGACTTTGTCAGAGTTATTTATATGTGTGCCTGTTATTATTTTACCGTCCTGTACAGATGAGACTTTGTAATCAGATGTAGCCTATGTATATGTGTGTCTGTGATTTTATACTGAATGTAAAGTAACTGGAAATACCTGTGTGTGTGTGTGTGTGTGTGTGTGTGTGTGTGTGTGTGTGTGTGTGTGTGTGTGTGTGTGTGTGTGTGTGTGGTGTGTGTGTGTGTGTGTGTGTGTGTGTGTGTGTGTGTGTGTGTGTGTGTGTGTGTGTGTGTGTGTGTGTGTGTGTGTGTGTGTGTGTGTGTGTGTGTGTGTGTGTGTGTGTGTGTGTGTGTGTGTGTGTGTGTGTGTGTGTGTGTGTGTGTGTGTGTGTGTGTGTGTGTGTGTGTGTGTGTGTGATGTGTGTGTGTGTGTGTGTGTGTGTGTGTGTGTGTGTGTGTGTGTGTGTGTGTGTGTGTGTGTGTGTGTGTGTGTGTGTGTGTGTGTGTGTGTGGTGTGTGTGTGTGTGTGTGTGTGTGTGTGTGTGTGTGTGTGTGTGTGTGGTGTGTGTGTGTGTGTGAGAGAGAGATCGAGAGAGACTCCTTCTGTAACCTCCCAAACTTTATTTGGTCAAAAAAGGTCAAGATCTACCGTGGCTCAAGGGCCTTCACCAGAACCATCACCACCAAGGACCAGCAGACCAGCATCACTACAGCTGCCTCCACCTCCATCTGCGGCTGCCACCAGGTCGAGATACACCTCAGCACAAAGGCTCCACCACAGCCATCACCTTCAACCCAGCCAGGTCTCGTGGAGGTCTCGTATAGCACTTGTACACCCCACCTACACAGCAGCCCATGCACCATCACCCCCATCTTCACAGCAGCCAGACCCACTGTCTTGGAAGACAGACAAAGACCTTGACACTGTCTTGACATTTATAATGAATAGTTGGTTGAAAGTTCTGATGTTCAATATTGTAAATAGTGAGATTTTCCAGTGTCTTATATTTATATAAATAGTTGGTTGAAAAAAAACATATTTATAATAAATTGTTGGTTGAAAAAAAAAAAGGTTGAATGCTCAATTTGTATTTGTACACATCACATGAACCTTGGTATGTAATATTAAGTCATTATTCAGTCCTAATGTATCTCAGTCCCTGCTGTGGTGAAAGTAGAGTGATAAACACCTATTTCACTCAAAATTTGAATTTAATGTTTTTCATTTTAGACATGAATAACACATTTATATACAGTGTAATTCAAATATTTCACTGCTTTTGTGATCCTAGGACTTTGGTAACCAAATCTAAAACACCAAAACAATTCGATCACATGAGTACATTTGTGCTTTGAATATTTTCCAAAAATCGGATTTCACATTTTAAGCTTTTGAGCTACTTATCTCATCAAACAGTGCTCTAAGGTGAGCAATATGCATATATAGCAAGACCAGAGATTGCCTTGAACATTTTGATATGTAAACATGCCATGTTAGAAGAAATACATTTAAAAGGTGATTTAAGAAAACATCTAAAAATCGAGAAAATACCCTTAGACTCCAGATGGTTAAGAATGGTAAAACTGAGCCCCCTCGGTTATCATACCTAAATTATGAATGACAGCTTGTGGAAAGTTTGCTAGACTACTGGTTGCATGGCAACTAGGCATCTCGCGAGTTGCGGTAATTGGTTAGTACAATAAAGAAAGGATTTGTTTTGGAATTATTTTGTGTTCCGTTTTTTCTTGGGCGGCCCTCAATCCAATATTGGGTACCTAAATTGGCCCTCACTCATCAAAACTTTGAGAACCCCTGATTTAGATGAATCAGATCTTGTAATTAACTGGGAAAACTTATTTGAACTATATTTGACCAGAATCAGGAAATGTGTTACAAAATAAGCCAGAAATGCTCAAAGTTTTCTGTTTTCTAATGTTATTTGGCGATTTTTAAATAACGTTTCATCTGAGATACAACTGAAAATAAGAGTTTTCAAGAGTCTTTGACTTAACAGGATACTTAAGATGCATTGTCTAAAAACAAGACCCTATATCTCACTGCATTCTTACTTCTACCCAGTATCGGCAGTGAAGATGTGTTGTGGCTGCATCTCTGTGGTGTTCCCTGAGTCAGCTGACCCCACTGCATAAACAACAGCTGTGGCAACAGCTGACACACAGAAGGCTCATCTCAATAGAGTGGCGAAGTCACGCCCATCTACTTCCGGTCCATGGGACCTTATTTCTGAAAAATTATGTATTGAAGTCAATGGAGAGAGAAAACTTATCTTTCGATCCCGTTTGAATTGTGCCACGAATTACATGATATTTGTCAATCATAAAAAATCATTTCCATTTAAAAAAAGTCACAGTTTGTCGTAAAACTGTTGAAATATAAGACTATGAAAGATACGCAAAGACTACAAATCCCAGAGTCGCGTAAGTGATGTCATAACTGATGTCACAATTGTTTTCCTCCACTAAATAAGAGATAGCTAAGATAAGATAACTTTAACAAGATGCCTGTGTGCTTAGTACCAGGTTGTTATCATACCAGCTATGGGCCTTGTTCGTTCTTCCCGTCTGATGAAAGGACCAGGAGTGGATCCTTTCATGTGACTGGATCAAGTTAGCTACCTAGCTAGTAGCAAGCACGTTAGTTAGCATTACAGCCTTAGCCTTGTCATTTTTATTAGCCTTAACATGAAGTAACATTAAGTAACCCAACATGTTAAACAGTAAGAGTAGTAGTCATATTTCGTGAACCCTTTGAAGAGTACTGTCACACCGGTGTGATCATTCTATAATACACCATTTAAGCCCGGGGGAGAAATGCTAACGCTACATTAGCACCGACGATCTGTTCTAATTCACGCTATCTGCACAAATGGTTGACATTAAACATTAAAAAGACCAGGCAGTTCAGAGAGAATCAAAGGCAGGCAGCTTTGCATGACATTCTTCTGGACGTGTTTCATTGTGGTGATAGTGAGGGTAGTCAATCCCTTGTTTGGCAAGACAGTAGTGACGGCCATCTTGGTGACGTGTGTTGTTCTGCTAGACCAGAGATGTAGTTCATTGAGCGTTTCACACAAAAAATGTGTTACTTCACAGTTTTACGACACATTTTTTTTTTTTTACTTGCAAAATTATCTTTTAAATTGACAAACATCATATGTGTAATTTGTGGCACAATTGAAACGGGATCGAAAGATAATCTTTCTCTCTCCATTGACTTCAATACATAATTTTTCCGAAATAAGGTCCCACGGAGCTCCCCCGGAAAGGGAGGGACTTCGCCACTCTATTGAATATTTCACCTCTTCCTTTCCCTCACTCGCGTCCCTTCCTTGCGTCTTACCTTAGCTTAGCTCCGCCTCCGTAAGATGCGAGCGAGAGACACGAGGAGGAGACGCGAGGACAGAGGAGTCCTCAGGTATTAATTGGGATGTCCTCGTTCACTTGAGCGTCACCATAAACAACGCCCTTTACTTCTGGTGCATACAGTTTTATCACCTGTCACTGGACTTCCATCCACACAAATCCCTTAAAACCTGGGATGTAGTTTCTCATTGAAATGATTTTGTCCATCTCTTCCATTCATCTCTTTTATTATAGTTTTCTATGTATTATTTTCTGTCCTGTATTTGTTTTTCCAGCTATAACATTTCATTTAAGTTATAATCATAACAATAATAATAATTGATGGATTCATTTCATTATGGTATTTGAGCTTGTTGTTTCAGATCCACTTTTGTATTGGATGTTGTTATTCAATTTGTCCTACAGAAGAGAGACACAAATCTCTAAAATATGTATTATTTATGCTACCCGTATTTGTATATATCCTAAATGTTTGATGTTCTGTGGGTCTACCACACATGCATCAAAATCCACAAGTAAGAACTGTAGGCTAAGTTATTATTTTATAATCAAAACATTATTATTGAATTTGCAAGTATATTTCACACATTTTAATGTTTTTATAGAGTATGATCTCCTCATTCGTTTAAGAGATTTAATATATTTCACTCTTAATGAAGCACTTTAAACATTTAATGACTCTGATGCAGTGAGCAGAGGCTATGAAGGGGGGGGCGGGGCTGTTATACGCGAGTAGTGAAAACACTTCCGCATAGTCTGCTCTCGTGTATCCTCCCTTTCGTCTCCTCTGGAAGCCTCCTCCCTCACCCCTCCTCGACTCCTCCGTGTGCATTTCAGCGATTGGGACGTCCTTCAACATGGCGTGTCTTGATCGATTTCCGGGTTAAGTCCCGGAGGAGGGGAAGAGAGGAGTCGAGGAGGGACATTGAGATGAACCTAGAGAAGACCTAAACCTAAACCTAAACCTAGACCTGTTGCACACTTGCTGCTTTCTAACCAAAATAATTCACACCGACCGCATACTGTAGCTAAAAGCACAAACATACCGATCATACCAGTGTTTGTTGCAGTCACTTCATGCACGCCACGCACTTTGGTGTGTATTTGACTCCTACGGAAATGACATAGCATATCTACTCTTAAACTTCTCTGAACACAAGGCATATTTGAGAAAGGGCTCTTTTCTGGTGTAGAAGTCATATCTTTGTGGCACAGACCAACCTAGTGTCAGCAGAAAGTGATGAAAATAATAATTTAAAAAATATGCAAAAAAAAATGTTAAAATATATTTTAAGATCATGTTTAGTCGTCTGATTCGTCTGTACATTGCTGTTTTAGTCTGCGTTCCACTAATTAGTGTCCACAGTGTGCCTATTGAGCCGTGTTGAACAATGTGGTGCAAGCCCCTCTCTCTGCTCTCAAAATGAATGGGTGCTGTAAAAACTACACTGCGCATGCTCAGAGTATTTTTCTATTCAATGTGTGCGGCAAAAAAATAATCACCAGCGGGGCAAAGTGCTGGCAACCCCACCAAACGTCATCTCATAATTCAGAGAGCTGATTGGCTGTAAAGTACGTGTGCTGCGAAAAGTGTAGTTGTGAAGAGGAGACGAGAGAGAGCAGTTTATAGCGATTAAAATCACTAAAACTGAAAGAAAATGAATGAAGTTGACCATCAACTTCAGCTTCGGTAAGTTCATTTTATGTCATATATTTTGTTGATCTTCTGTGTTTAGCCTATAGGCTATTACTCTGCTGGATTTATATTGTGACCTAGGTGATGAGTGTCTGTATTTTCCTTATACCCCCCCCCCCCCCTCTCTATCTGAACCATGGATAGCCACAGCTATTTGTTCACGTGTTTGAAAAAGCACCAGAAGCTTATACACATCTAAGTTGTTCGTGCACCACCACTTTTGTACATATAAAAACGGCACTGGTTCAGATATATTTCTTTATTATATCCCAATTTCCCTCTGAAATTCCACGCCGTCGGGGAATGTGGGTGCAGACGACCACGAACGAGACGACCACGCTAAAACTCGTGTCAATCAACGCTTAATGTGTTGACACTGTCCATGCCCCATACAACCTGCAGCAGACAAGCCTGGGTTCAGACCCTCAGACATTTGTATGTGTGCGTGTGTTTGTGACTATGTTCTTATGAGGACCGTAGGTCGTAAGAGTCAGTTGATCCTAGTAACCCTAAACATTTAAGACAATTTGCATTTCCTTAAAAACGCTTTTAGGTCAATGTTTCAATTTACGGTCAAGATAAGGATTCAAATGGTTGAAGATTTTAGTGAGTGTACAGTGAAAGTCAGGGATTACAGACAGAAGAAAGTCTTCTGTCTACAAGTATAGTAATACAGTCCTAAATGTGTTTGGGCTTCAGCCCCTCAGCAGAGTGGTGCGGGATAGACATTGGTCATAAAGGAGCTGAAAAGTGTTTAACACTTGTGCAATAAAAGGCTCAGGTTACTGTTCTGTCAGGGCTGAGGCAGCCGGCCGGGTGGTGCAGATGGCCCAGCCAGCCAAGTTTCGGAGCCCAGACAAAAACACCTTTCTCTGGGCACAGAAGCTGACGGCTTGGCCACGGCTCAAAAAATGTCCCTGGTGGATGGGAGTTTCATCCGAGTTTTGGGCAGGGACTGTTTTGTCTTAGAGACGCATAACACGTTTGTAGCCTTTGGGTAGTGTTTGCAGCAGGTGACGTGTGTGGACGCACAACTCCATGTCATCCTGAAGTGAAAGTGGAACGAGATATGCAAGTATTGAATTGGATTAGTGTTGCTAGACTGGATTGAGCCTTGAAGTATGTGCCAGTCAGGGTTTTCTGGCCTTCTGCAAAGTACATATAGCTGCGTTATAATGATGGCTCAGATGGTTGAGGTTGTCAAAATGCCTTCCTGTCCCTAAAGACCTTTTTAAAAACAGGGTCATAACATTTCACTTTATTTTATATATATTACAAAATGATCACAAACACTATATTGAAGATACAATCTTCTGCAATAAATAACAATATCTTGAAAAAAGTATTACAAAGTACAAACAGTGCACAATGGGGACATAGGTCATGGCCAAAGCTGAGCGGTCAGTGAACCCGAGTGAGCAGACAGAGTAGTTCACCTGCTGATCCAGAAACACATCAAGAGGCTTCAGTCTGGTTACAGACTGACATCTGGGCCGCTGCTTCCCCTCCCTACAACGTCTGATGCTCCACATGACACATTTGGCACCTCGAGGACGTATAAAAACGGTCAAATGTGCTTTACAGTCTTTTAATTCTCATAAACAAATTCAGCCACGTGCTTCCTTTCCATCAGAGACACGGGAAAGGGAAAGAGAAAGAGGAGGGGGACAGACACAGGCGAGCAGACGAAAGGTCTCCCCTGAGGAACATTTCTAAAGACAATTTATATATTTTGGAGAGATAAACCATCTGCCGGTTTCTTCTTCTCATTAATCTTCCAGTCAGTTTTACTGGCTTGTCTGAGCCACCGTCTCCCTGTTCTTGCTGTGTGTGTTCTTTCATAGCGCGCTGCCTGTCTTCAGCTCTGGACAAGTGCTTCAGAGAGCTCGGTTCTTATCTGGAGTTTGAGGGCACCAGAGGCCTTTTTGTTCCTGCCTATGCAGTTTATATAGTTACCTCAGGTTACTTATGCTTTACTACCTGCTAGCTACAGTGGCTGGTTGATGCCTAAAGTCACTTCTGACCTTAAATATTCTACCAGCAAAACATATTTTTTGGAATAGAAAGGAACGTCCACATGATGGTTGGTTTCCTGCTCAAGAAGATTAACTTACCAGCCACATACAAGTTTATCAGAATTTGGCTGACAGGTATTTGGTGTTTTCCCTGTTTCCCGCTCATAGCCAACCATTATCTATAGCCTGCTCTTCAGGTTTAAGTCCTCCTATGTTAGACAGCTATGTGTTTTGGTTTCACTTCCAGCCGTTCATCTCTTTGAGCTTGCTGATGCTGGTCCCTTTGACAGCTGTTGAGGGTGGCGGGTTGTAAAGAGGCAGGATGGGGGTGCTACAGCGTCCTGTCCACAGCTTCTCAATGGGGACTGTCCACACGGTCCGAGAAGACTTCTTCGTCTTGTCCTTCGTCTTTTCCTTCGTCTTGTCCTTCTTCTCTTTAGTGGTTCCAGGGGTTACGGACTGGAGAGGGAACAAGTAGGAAGCAGGATTAGGGTAACATAAATGATATCTGAGCTTGACTGACATAAATGATGCTCTATTGTTAGAGGGTCAGTTGATATTACTTTTTACTTTCTATGTAGTTTAAACAACCTACTGTCTTAGTCCTATCAATCCTCTCGTATTTATAATAAATAAATATAACGTACGCAGCAGCAAAGAGCAAAGCAGCTGAGTTTGGCAGCATTTCTTCCTGTTCCTGCGTAGCGGTTCTTCTTTGGCAGCAGCAGTATGAAGGACACAGCCAAAGACAGATGGTAGAAGCTGTGGACATAGGCGTAGTCCCACTCCTGCAGTGAAGTGAATAAAGCCCATATTATTCAGGGTCATTTATTTTATTAATGCATACATTTTCTCTTGATGGCCTCTTAAATGTAACAGAAAAACACAACAAAAGATACAACTGCATATAGGCAACTTCTGACAAAAGTATGTGATGGTTAACTGCCTAGCCAATGTTCTGACAGCCCATTATTCTAAAAACCCAACAGTCCCGAAAAAAGTTCCCTTTGGTCCAAGAGACTGTTACCTGAAATGCATACACCCATTATTACACTTTCCGTGAAACAAACGGAAACACACAGCTAATTATTATGCAGAATGGGGTAAAGGCATGTCTTGATCTACGCTGTCTTTGATTGGCTTTCCCTGAAATGTTTACCATCATCATAACCAATTAGACTCCATATGTCTAAGCCGAACATCCCTATCAATCGAGTGGTGCAGTACTAAGTCCTAAAACCCGGAAAAGCGTCTCAAAGTTTTTTTGAATGTGCTTGTGATTAGAAGCCTGAAATAAGGTCTGTGGTTAACATAACCTGAAGAGATTGGCACGTTTCTATGACATAAAATACGCCAGTAAATACTCTACTTATTAATGAAAAACTAGCCAATCAGAGGCAGGGAAGTGTGGGTTATGCCATAGTAGGAACAAAACATTGTTTATGTCAAATATTTTATAAAATAATGAACCATGGGCCTTTGGAACAATGGGTGTTAATTGTATGGGTTACAGACTGTTGGATAAATGGGCTTTTGTTCCAATAGGACATGTTTCAGACCATTGGTGTTTTGGAATTATGGTCCATCGGAAACAAAGGGCTGTCCCTAAATCCTGTTAACAATGTAAATAGGTGGCAATTCATCGTATAATTGTACTTGTTTTTAATGGGTTAGGATTGTTATTTAATGACAAAAGTCACCTCAAAGTAGAAACGCAGCATCAGAGCAAGAGCACCAAAGCAGCATCCCGGGCCGACCTGCTGTGTATACACAGACTTTTCCGGATACACAGCCCTCAACTGCTTCATTTTCTGTAGCTGAAACACCAGGAGTTCAGAATAATGTTAGCTACAGATTAGAATGACAAGGAATTCGAGTTGACAGTAAGAGCAAAGGAAGAAGAAGATAAGTAGAGAAGGGTGGAAAAAACGGAAAGTAAAAGGATAAGATGGAATTGGAAGAAGTCAAGAAAGATAGGACAGAAGAAAAAGTTGTTCTAGGTCAATGAAGATGGTGGATATGTAAGAAAGGAAGGAAATGGAGAAAGGGGAAGAAAATGGTGGATAGGACAGAGAATTGATTGGATCATATACCTTGTAACAATGCCCTGTTAATCTAAAGCTACTCACCCATTTCACAGTGATGATAAAGACAGCAGATCCAATGGGTCCAGAGTAGATCCCATAGCCCCAGCGATCCTGATAGATCCTTACAGCGGTTGTCAAGACTCCAAACATAGTAACGCTGGAGCGCTGGGGTTCATCAAAGTCACCCAGAGCTGGGACAAGGAGACACATACTGCATGTTAGAGACATGTGAAAGGGTGGCCCGCTGTCGAGTGAACTCTGGAGCAATTACATTTTCGTATAAACACCAGCCTTTAACATACCTATAAATACAGGCATACATTTTTTTTGAAAGTATAGGCTATAGCTAACTTAGGGATTTAGAAAAAAAGTAAGCTTGTTAGCTAGCTAAACGTTTTAATAAATATTATGGCAAAAAAGTTACTTCCACACATCTCTGAATAACCAAACGGAAATGTCCAACAGTACTCGGAGTCCAGAGTGCGCTTCGGCGATTAGAGTATTTGCGATATTAATTTACTTCACGAATACCAATGTGACCACAACTAGCTTATTTTCAAATGAGACATATGTAATTAGCCTAGCTAGTTGACTGATGTCCCTCCGCCTGATTTTGGTATTCTCCATGAAGAATTTACACAAATATATATTTAGTACAGCCAAATGCTGGATGCTGGCCTGCCAGGCAGTAATGCACTTGCAAATTAATCCGTATCAACGCACCAAAATTCAGAACAGGTCTAGCATAAATAGGCCCAAGCCCAGGGGCGGACTGGCCATTGGGAATACCGGGAATTTCCCCGGTGGGCCGGTGCTGTGCGTGGGCCGAAGGGCCAACTAAATATTTTATTTTAAAAAAAATATATATATATATATTTTTTTCTTTGCCTAAATCCTACCGGCCCACATTTGTAAGTGTTCCGGCCACTCCCTGGAGGGGTGTGGCCCACACCCCACTGGGCTGTGCTGGGCCGTTTTGATAGGCTATCAGATAGTTTCACTTTCACACATCAGCTCCGTAGCAGCTGTCGCAGTGAACGATCAGGAGTGAGTGACTGAGAGACCTAGCTGGCAGTTGCTTACAGATAGATAAACAAGCTCCAAAGCGTAAAGGCGTTTTTGTATAGTTTGTGTATACAGTATTGTGGCAAGCCCTGGGTTCAGAGGGAGGGGCTTGCATAGGGGAGGGGGGGGGGGTTGGCAGGGAAACGGGGTTCAGGGGAAGTGGTTGTACGGCTGTACCCGTAGGATAGAAAAGGGGGAAGTGACGTCTGACTCAGAGGTTGCACGGCTGTGGAAAAGAACGTGTTGCCCACATTCTGTTACTGAGTTTAGGCTAGTTAGCTAGCAGGTTTATTGTTTTGGGTGCAGTCACTTTTGCCTCCACTTGCTGTTCAAATAAATGTTGAAAGAAAAAGTAAATCTGTTTACAGTTCTGTTTCATATGGGTGTTGAGAGATCTATCCATATATTTAGTTCCTAATTTTGCTCTCAAAGTGCACCAGATTGATGCATTTAACTTCAACATTTAAAAAAAAATCTTCACACACACCCCCTGTTAAATTGTCTCACCCACATTGAGGATGCTTCCTACGCCCATGTTTTATTCTATGCGTCAAGTCAGGCAAATTGGGTCCAAATGTTATTGCATCAATGATCTGTTAACATTAAAATCACTAAATATATGCTGTAACTATTTTGCTCTAGGCAACTCAAGGGCTCAGGTAATGTGATTACTATATGAATAATTGTCCAAAATAACATAAAATGCATAGGGTTTTTTGTTAAGTAACATACTTTCGTCACCGGCCGGCCGATACATGCTGCGCATTAAGTGGGCCTGTCTGTCAATTAATCCCCGGGCCACTTTTTCCTCCCAGTCCGCCCCTGCCCAAGCCCATTCATAAGCTGGTCCATCTAATGAGCATTTCATTCTTTAAAACTGTAAAAGCCATTTTTAAATGTGGTACACAATACCATTACTATTAGTCTAGAATGAAAAAGTCAGCTGTCCAATTTGGCTTTTCACAGCATAGGATTTAAAGGGCTTGTTACAAAAACCACAGGGGTGCGTGTGTGTGTGTGTGTGTGGGTGTGTGTGTGTGTGTGTGTGTGTGTGTGTGTGTGTGTGTGTGTGTGTGTGTGTGTGTGTGTGTGTGTGTGTGTGTGTGTGTGTGTGTGTGTGTGTGTGTGTGTGTGTGTGTGTGTGTGTGTGTGTGTGTGTGTGTGTGTGTGTGTGTGTGTGTGTGTGTGTGTGTGTGTGTGTGTGTGTGGTTGTGTGTGTGTGTGTGTGTGTGTGTGTGTGTGTGTGTGTGTGTGTGTGTGTGTGTGTGTGTGTGTGTGTGTGTGTGTGTGTGTGTGTGTGCCAATATGAGAGTGAAAGCAAGTGAGTATGAGCACATGTGAGCTGAACTCAAAGACATAACATGTGTTATCAACAACTGCTGCGGGCAGAGCTGCTTGTTTTTAACCTTGTGCCTGGGAAGTGTAGTTGACGAGAATTGACTTTTGTTTTCAATTTTTTGAGGGGTGTAACATTTTCTTATTGCTTGCTTGAATTTACACAACAAACAGTTCTTCTTTAAGAAAGAAACTAAAAGTTGTGGAATGGAAGACTTCTGGTCATGTCATAATTTTCAACATCGTTTCAGGAAAATCCATGTAGAAAAGATAATAAAATACTGTTAACAAAGACTTACCTATCAGTGTGACCCACATGGAGAGAGCGGTGCTGTAAACGCTGAAATACTCCAGAACATCGTATCTCATGAAACACAGGATGGAGAGGCCTGGTCCATCACATGCATGGTAGATCTACAGAGAGACATACAAGTTAAACAGCAAGCCACAGTGGTGGAGGGTATGGAAGCCCATAAGAGACTTTATTAAAATGATATTATAAACTTGAAAATTACAAGGATGTACCACAATAGCATTAAACATGTGTATTTTTATTATAACATTAAAAAAATGCACCATTTAAAATGGCACATTCATTTTTCCTTATATTTTTCTTGCATAAATAGAAAATGAGGGAGCATTGTTAATATTGCATTTTACTTTGGAAACTTGAATGAATATTTGAATGCTATTGACTACACAGGGGCAACAACTTTGTGAATTAATTAATTAAACAGCTTTTCCATTTCTATTTCTATATGGTCATAGAACACCCATACAATTATTTTAAATTTAAAAATAATTATACAAGGAGGTTAATGGTTAGTTAAATAAGTTACAAATCAATGAACAACCTTAGTTGTTGGTAACGAGCTGTAATACAGCTCGTTACCAATGGCAATTCAATTTAATTTATTGTGTCCTAAATCTAGAAAATCTTCTCTCTACTTTCCTTTCTATAAGCAACATATTTTGAGTTACTAAACTAAATAGCAAATAGTTTATTTATATAGCAATTACATTGATATATGAGTTTCATTCAATATCAGGTTATTTCTACATTTTGTCACTTAAAGTTGTTGCGAGCAAAGCCTTAATAGATTAAATGAGTGACTAGGTAGGATATGGATTAACATATTGTATACTTGATTTATTTTACATAAAATGAACTCTAAAAAACATGGATATGAAATAAAGTATAAACACCACAATTAAAGAAACGCAATCCACACAAATGCAGTCTGTCACATGAAAACAGAACCATAAGCCTACCGCAGTGAAGAACATCGTGAAGAAGTAGACCATGGCCTCCATGTGGAAACCCCTCTTGGCGGCCACGCTGGCTGTAGGCAGAAACACCAGGCTGCTGACTGTCGGAAGAAGCATCTTGGCAATAAAGGAACCCATTGTGAAGGGACAGCAAACACAACTCAAAAATAATTATCCTCTGGGCTGCAGATGTTCCTTTGTCTTTGAAATACTTTTTAATAAAGAATTAGTGAAAGTATAAAAAGAAATGTGATGGAAAGAAGGTCCTTTAGTCCTTATTGTCTGTGACCGGTGAGTCTAGAAGTGAGTGGATGAGCTAGAGAATGCAGCACACACACTCCTACGCAGAATGGACACACCCAGCTGCCCAGTTTGGCCCTTTAAAGTTTAAATGTCCCCTAGGCTGGCAGGTCAACAGTATGTGCAAGTGTCATGGTTGGGCAGCTGTTGGCATACCAGTGCAACATGGGAGGGGTTGTAGGCAGAGCAAGGGCTAGCAGGCCATATTGTAGCATATCTGCGTTCCAGGAGCTTCCAGCCACGGTTGAACTAGTATTATTAGTGGTTGTTTTACCTGTATGGTGCTATAGAGTGGTAGAAGAATTATGCATTTGACTGTTTTACGTTTTTTTCAGACAAAGCTATCAATATACCGGTCCATCTTTGTTCCTACCCTCACCAATGGTCAGGAAGGATGAGTCATGAAGATTTGCGGATACAAGCGACCAAAATGGGTTTTCTCCGGAGGGTGGCTGGCATCTCCCTCAGTGATATGGTGAGAAGTGCAGATACACAGGAGGGACTTGGAGTATAATCGCTGCTCCTTTGCTTAGGAATTGATCCATTTCAGGTGGTTGAGGAACCTGGTAAGGATGCCATGGGCGCCTCCCTGTGGAGGTGTTCCAGGCACGTCTAGGTCTTGTTCCTAATTGAAGTCATCGGGACAGGTTTGTTTGGGCATAATGAGGTAAAGCAACAGACCCAAAGGCTGTAATTTCACAGTCCCAATGACATAGAGCTGGTACAAGACATGTCGAAAAACAAGACCCACGGTCATGCAACAGGACCCTACTGACCTGATCAGACATGCAATAATTTGGCCAGCTTATCTCTACTGGTTTTAAGTTACAGAAATGCAGACTGTATAACATATGTGTGGAAAGCACATTTTGAGTCAAAGCAGTTTGAGCTGGGTGTTTAAAAATTAACAAAAAGTCCTTGGCAATCAAAGGTTATACATTTATGGTGGTGATGTTATATATGCAGATTTCTTTTTGTCTCATCTTGGCAAAGCCATATTTGACACTGTACTGCACTGTTGTCCCGAGAGTGGATTTCTGAAATGATCTAATGATGGCGGTGAGGCAGCAGTTGCTCTCCTCTGCGCTCTGCTCAGCTGTTCCACCTGCTTGAGGGCTTGAGGAAGGGACACAAAGGGTGCAGTATTACTGAGGGGCTTCACCCCACGCCTCAGATTCTCAGATTGTTTCAGTAACCCGAGCTGCCAGGGCCGAAACCCTGTAGTGGCCTAACCACGCCCTCTGTGGGTGATCTGTGCCGTGGAAGCAATGGTTTCAATATTTCGTATTGTACACATACATGTAGCACAATATAAAAGTGCCATTCTCCTGGGTAAACTGACTGTGCCTCGATGTCAGGTCACTCTCAATGACTTTTGGTGAACACTATTGGTTCTCGTAAAGGTTTGCATTTGTTATTTTTTAAATGAGCATGTGTCCTCCCCACCTGTGGGTGTGAAAATAAATCTGATACAGTGAGGTAAAGTGGAGTGTGTCTTCATTGGCAGAATAAGTCAGATGACCCCACCCCAAGCCCCTACTCACCCTTTCAAGAGTCAGGAGGCCAAAGAGGTCATGTCTAGGGTGTACTTTGGAATGCACCACGTGAAAGTGGGTTCCACCATGCACAGTTATGGACAGCAGGGTGGACAGTAGTTGAACATGCAGCTTTGTTTTTATTGTTGGGTGTCTGTGTTCATGGACATGGACACTCTTGGACACTTCTTATACAGCCAATGGCTAGTATCCCAGCACTTATATTCCAGCAACTGGCAATCCAGAAGACATCTTCATTAACCCTTGTGTGGTGTTCATATGTTTGTTATTCAGCCAGTGTTCGTTGGTCTGGTGGACCCGCTGCCTTTTTGGGTTTCAATTCAACACAATCATCTTGAGGCGTGGCTGTGCCTGTTGCTGTGGTCCTGGATCATAGGTCCTGGATGGATATCCTCATGGATTCATCTTCCTATTATACACACATGCATTATCAAACATTTGGACTACCTATGTTGCAAATGTATTATCTTTTCAATTTACACACGGCATCTATTGCACGTCTGTCCGTCCTGGGAGAGGGATCCCTCCTCTGTTGCTCTCCCTGAGGTTTCTCCCATTTTTCCCTTTAAACTGTGGGTTTTCTCCGGAAGTTTTTCCTTGTACGATGTGAGGGTCTAAGGACAGAGGGTGTCGTATTGTCATACTGATATTCTGTACAAACTGTGAAGTCCACTGAGACAAATGTAATATTTGTGATATTGGGCTATATAAATAAACATTGATTGATTGATTAATTGAATCAAAGTATTTTATGTTCATCCCAATTACAAGCAATATAAACAGCATATATGGTTAATATTTGCCCTTTTACATTTGTTATATCACATTAATGAATTAAAGACATAATGCGGGAATGTGAGAGCAGACAGGTGTAGGTGCTTGAATTTATCAACAATGTTGCAACCTTGTGTGGGAATGGCAGGGGCAGAAACACAAAAGTCTCATACACACACACGCACACACACTAACAAACACACACAATTTTCACACTTTTGTTAGCCCCGGGTCCAGTGGACCCAAACATCCTGTATGTAATATACATGTGTAGGGGGGGTGTACAGTGGGTGGTCATTGAAAATATGTTCTGATATATGTTTTTCACAGAAAATGAGCTAAGGCCATTGAGTGTGAGTTTGAAAAAATAATTGATCATATAATTTTTCTTTAGATAAATAATGAAAACGGGTCCCACAGACCCGAACACCATACAAGGGTTAAGTGGGACTTTTGGACAGAGGTGTGAAATGACGGCAGCATTGACTGAGGGTTCAAAACTGTCCAAGTCTGATCACATTTGTCTTTTCCACTTAAACGTCTTTAAACACTGCCAGAGCCCATACAGTGTTACCATGAGTGCTTACTACATTTCAGCTTTCTTCCTTTTCCTTTAACTATAAATACTTGCCTAGGGCAGCTTTGAGACTCTCTATATGTCTTGATAATCCAGATTTCTGTGGCAGTAAAATATGAGGACGCTTCTTGTCCAGGAGTTTGTGGTGACTTTCACCTCAGGACCCCTAAGTCTAAACACGGCGGGTTAGAGTGGGAATGTGTAACAGACTTCCTGGATGCATCTGAAAACACACTGGGATCCCTTTGGATTCAGTAATAAAGAAGGCCTTCTTTTACAAATAATTGGATGGCAGTGCTTATGTTTCAGCCTCAATAAGGACAAATGGGAACCAGTGTGAGTGGAGCACCTCAGTTGAGCCGTTACTTTACTTTGCCAGTAAATTGTCATCCTTACCGTAATATGTTTGTGGTTGCTTTCACTACATCAGATATGTCATTACCATTTGTTCTTTGGATTTAAATTCCAATAAAAGCCCCAATTCACTTTTTAATTATATAAAACAGCATAATAAGCAGGAATTATATTTTTACTACAGTTTGCCTTACAGAGACTTTTGAGCACTCCTTTCTTTCATCCAACTTGAATTAAAAGCTTAGCCTTGTTTTCCTCTATGTCCTCATTTTAGGGATAGATTCCAAAAAGCTATGACCAAACACAGCTGTCCACAACATATGACTGAGATAATGTTCAAGATATTATCTTATTCAATATTCCCTTCTACAAAATCAAGCCAAATGACGGCACATAGTGTGTAATTTGAAATGTTATATAACAAAGTAAGTGTACTTTCATCAGGCAAATACCACTTCAATTAAACATGTTACACCTGATAATACAAAAATGTGTAGTTTTTGCTTAATTGATTTTAGGTTGACTGTGTGGATTGTTGTACTACCAGTTTTCTCTTCTGTCGGCCGGTCTTGTTACAATTGATAGTCCATCACATTATGCTGTGATTCATCCTGGCAGCAGTTCCCACTGTAACTGCTTTGGATAAGGTCCCCATTTCCCAGGAAGGTGTCTGAGCTATACTGGAGTTTATGTGTTTCATCTTCCCGTCAGACAAAATTCAAGACATTAAAAAGAGGCAGCCAATGTACAATGAGTGAGGTTTTAGACAAAATGGCATATCTGATATAAAAAGCAAAACACCAAAGCTGTATCCGATGGGTGGCCTCAATAAAGAACTAAAAAACCCATGTGAAAATATTAATTCCATCAGTTTAATGAAAGTTACGGAGCCCTGGAGGGTTCATAGAGAGAAAAATAAATAAAACGTGGCCACGTTTTACTTTCTCGTGCGCACGCTTTAGTAACTCGTGCGCACGAGTTACTAAAGCGTGCGACACGAGTTACTAAAGCGTGCGCACGAGTTAATAAGCGTGGCCTCGTTTTATTTAAATTGAGGGATTCCTGTCCGTGACTCACAGTATCTGCTGCCCACAGCTGTTTTATAGAAGGAAAACCTCCTTCACTTTATGAAATCTCTGCGGCACCAGTGGCCTGTAGCACGCGTCTCCATGTTTGTGATTGGTCAAATGTTGCTAACCCCGTCCCTTTCACGTGAACGCGCTCTCAGCCGGACAGAGAAACCCTGGTTGATTTACTGAGTTGATAACCAGCTTCGTAGGACCGCTTATCGACATCGCGTTTGTTAGGGTTAGTTAAGCCGGGTAAATCGAACATGTCCAAGTCCAGGGTCTGTTGAACTGGCTTCGTCGTACAGGGCACTGGAGGCAGTAACGTGTAACTCAGCAGAATCTGAGAAGAGCAGCACCAGCTGCAAAGAGCTGTGCCTTTTACTGTTTACTTCACTGTGTTTCCCTTCATTAGAACCGCTGAATAGAGATCGAGGCTGCTACGTTTAACCACACACACCTATACACACATCACACACATCGAACTACCAGAGTATTCTCCCTCGTTTTATGAAGGAGATGTCCTGTCACCGGGGCGCATGATGTGTGTGTGTGTGTGCTCAGCTCCGCTCTGTGTGCGTGTTCGTGTGTATCCGACACCACCGGCATTTGTTTTCAAATTACCACGAACAGTACTTTAAACAAATCTGGTTCCCCATAGTTAAGTGTATTCCCAAGTGAAAGAAATGTGTTTAATCTTAATCTCGATGTGCTATAGTCCTGCCGGAGTGCACCGGAACGAACGATACTATCATAAACAAATGCCCCCCCCCACACACACACACAAAACGAGGCCATGCTTTATTAACTCGTGCGCACGCTTTAGTAACTCGTGCGCACGCTTTATTAACTTGTGCGCACGCTTTAGTAACTCGTGTGCACGCTTTAGTAACTCGTGCGCATGCTTTAGTAACTCGTGCGCACGAGAAAGTAAAACGTGACCACGTTTTATTTATTTTTCTCTCTATGAACCCTCCAGGGCTCCGTAGAAAGTTAAAAAAAAACATACAATATAAAATATTTATGCTAGGAGGCTTAATACCAGAAGTTTGCACCATTTTAACTACACAAAGTTAAACGTACGTATTGTCGAGTTTCAGTTTTGTGTTCTGTGATTGGTATTAAAGAATGATGTACTTAAATACAGGTATGATTTATCCATCCATCCATCCATCTTCTCCCGCTTATCCGTGGTCGGGTCGCGGGGGTAGCAGAGAGCAGAGAGCCCCAAACGTTCCTTTCCCTGGCCACATCAACCAGCTCTGACTGGGGGATCCCAAGGCGTTCCCAGGCCAGCGAAGAGATATAATCCCTCCACCTGATCCTAGGTCTACCTCTTGGTCTCTTCCCAGCTGGACGTGCCTGGAACACCTCCCTAGGGAGGCGCCCAGGTGGCATCCTAACTAGGTGCCCGAACCACCTCAACTGGCTGATTTCGACGCGAAGGAGCAGCGGTTCAACTCCGAGTCCCTCCCGGATGACCGAACTTCTCACCTTATCCCTAAGGGAGACACCAGCCACCCTGCGGAGAAAACCCATCTCGGCCGCTTGTATCCGCGATCTCGTTCTTTCGGTCATGACCCATCCTTCATGACCATAGGTGAGGATAGGAACGAAAATGGCCCGGTAGACAGAGAGCTTTGCCTTCTGGCTCAGCTCCCTTTTCGTCACAACGGTGCGGTAAAGCGACTGCAGTACCGCTCCCGCTGCTCCGATTCTCCGGCCCATCTCACGCTCCATTGTTCCCTCACTCGAGAACAAGACCCCGAGATACTTGAACTCCTTCACTTGGGGTAAGGACTTTGTTTTGTTTATATATTCAACAAAAGCTCTCAATTGAGAAACACATCAAACATTTTGTGGAGTGTTTTTTGGAATTGGAATTCAATGTGTTGACTCCAAGCCCCCAGTAACGGAGCGTCCACACTACAGCTTCAAAAAAAGCTTGGAGCTGGGCGTGTCTGAAGCTTGGGGACTTTATTCGAGCAACACGACTAACAACCAATCACATGAATCTCCCGCCCCGACATACAAAGCAAAAAACCCCGGGGATTTTATGCGAGCAATATATATATATATATATATATAAACTCCCCAAACAGGCGAAAACCTACCAGTTTCACCCACTGTCTCTGCCACCTCCCTCCATGCCTGGTTCCTCCGGTTTGTATCCCGGTAGGTGAAGAGGGTCTGGTCATACAAAACCGGGTGATTTGCTACGGCGATTTTAGTTTCTCCTCCATCTTTTTTTGAAATATAGAAATGAACGGCGGGATATCTCTCCCAGCTTAGACGCGGTTTGATTGGCTAGGGCTTGAGCTGTCAGATTTTCAGAAACGGGATTTGATTGGCTGGCGCTGGCTACTCCGGCGTCAGAAGTTGTTCAACTTCTGACGTCAACTTCCGGCGTCAGAAGTTGAACATTGTTCAACTTCTGACGCCGGAGACGCACCGCTATGCTACCCACAATTCAGTTCGGCGAAAAGCGAGGCAACGTGACGTCACCCCATTCAAAGTGAATGGGCAGACGAGTTGGAAACCGTTTTTGAAGCTGTCGAAGCTGTAGTGTGGACGGGCCGTAAGTGAGATGGGGCGTAAAAGCAAATATTCATAGTGGCCAAACGGTGCTACTACAACTTCTGTGTCAGTCTGTGATGTCAATTTGGCCCAGAAAGACAAGTCTGTAAATAAGAGAATATTTTTTCTAATCAACTTGACACGACGGACACTCTTATAGCCCTTATTTAATTAATTAGGGCCTTATAGTTCTAAAATGTGCTAAAAGGAAAAACCCACAAAGTTATTTTCCCTCTGCATTCATTTGACTGAGATGAGTCCGGACATGATTCAGCCGTGACGAAGTGGAAGGCAAACACAACCTGCTTACTAAATGGCCCCCATTTATTTGGAAGATTGCCGGGAGATCCAGGATTTGTTGAATTCGAGAGTCCGGCCATTTTGGCTTCATGTGCCAATGAGCAACACTCATAGGAATTAATGTGGCGCCGCATGTATCCAGTTCTCTTTATACAATCATGTTTGACTCTGGGAAATAAGACAGTGGTGTATCCTGACAAGTGTGATGACATGTGTCTGGACTTGCGTGGGAAATAATGAGTGCTGTATTTTGTATGCATACAATCAATCACAGGTGTTTGTTTCCCAACTAATTACACTGCACTGTATTTTTGGAATAATCTTTTCCATTCAAGTGTATTTAAGAAGTAGTGGGTTTTGCTTCACACATTTTAGACTGCGGCTTAAGTGGGCAACACTTTTTTTTTTCACTCTTTCTGCGGTTGTGTTTATAAGGCCTTTAATTGCTCTTTTTGTCTGCATGCGCCAACCCTAATGACTGCAGACTTTCTGAAAATGGGCACACACAAACACACACCCAGGGGACTGTTGAAAGCCCTTGTGCAACATTCTTTTATTCATTAGTTGTGTAGAGGGTGGTGGGCTTCTTTTGGGGGAGTTGGTGGGTGGGGCTTATTCCTCTGGTCTGGCAGCCTCCCTGAACTTTGCCTATCAGTTTACAAATCAGCCAATGGAGCAGAGCGTCAACTAATGTAGCCAACAGACACACTTGCAGCAGAGATAGAAGAATGAGAGAAATTGATAGAGGAGGAGAAGAAGAAGTGCTGAGAGGATGATGGAAGATGAGATACATACAAAGAGATTACAAATGTGTAGGCAAAACAGTTTAAGGCGTGTTTGCAAACCCCATTGGTCAATACATGGGGTAACGCAAATTCAGGAAAAAGAAACATTTACTGAAATCGGTTAAGCAGTTCATGAACGGAGTTAAATAAGTGATCAAGCATCGAGAGAACAAGTGCAAAGAGACAGCTGTAGAAACAGAGAGAAGAGAAGAAAGGAGTGTGACCGAAAATAGAGAGAAAAACACCCAGAGGAAGAGAGGGAGGGGTGTGAAATAACAGCAGAAAAAGATAGAGAAAAACATTAGAGAGAAGAGTTGAAATGGTATTAAAGTGGGAGGGAGACAGACAGATGAGGAAAAGGAGAGGAGGGCGACATGGTGGGCAGACATGGTGGTCCTCCTCTCATCATTCACTACTCTCTCCTCGCCTCTCATTCCTCCGTCTGAATCGCCGTCCTCCCATCTGGTTTTGGCTTCCACTCTGTTTCTCAGTGTGTTTCGGAAAAGGATGAAATCCCGCCACTTAAAGGAGCATTTCACTAGAAAAGAAAAAGAAAATCTGAGTTTATCATTAAACAAAATCAAAACACAAATAAATTCCGGTGACATTTCCACTATTGTTAGATATTAAGAGCCAGAACTAAACCCTCACTGATTTCATATTTCTAACGTTAGATGCGAAGTGGTACATTCTCTGCAACTGGTTACCGAATAAAGCATTTGGACATCCCTAATTGGAGTCATGACTTAAGCCTGAATAGTGACAACTGGTTTATGCAGTTTATTTTTTGCATCATTGGCCAAATATTCTATAGTAGCCTTTCGACTTTAGTGATGACGTATTTTTGTAGGCTAACACTGAAGTGAGCATCGCCATGTGTCCTTCAACAAAAGCAATGGGATCCAGTGGGTTTTGTAATATTGCACACAAAATAATCCTGTTCAGTTTTCAGTTCAGTGGGATAATCTCCACATATGAAAACGACTTTTACGATTTTTGAAGGGAAAATGCATATTTTTCTCAAAATTAATTGAAAATCCAATGTTAACAGAAGAGTAGTTTGGCAAAATGTACTAAATTGTTGTTGCACAAAAACACTCAACACATTAGAATTAAAAAAATATGAGAAAGTATTTTGTGGACACTGATTGTTACACCCCGGGGACAAGTGCACTGTGGGAAATACGGAGCTCCCCTCTGTCTTCAATCTGTCTGTCTGTCTGTCTGTCTGTCTGTCTGTCTGTCTGTCTGTCTGTCTGTGCCCACCTTTGTCCATTGGTCTGCCTTGTGATGCTTTTCATCTTAAAAACGCATTCATATGAAATATTGAGACTGACAATAGGAGGGTGTAAAGTTAAAGTATAGTTGGAAATGATATAAAACATATACACTTTATATCCACATGTGCCTCAGTAGACATGCTAATGTCTACTGAAAGAGTGTAAGCAAATTGCTCCTGTTGAGTTTGTTCTTCTTCTAACTCCTCTGATCCTCCCACCTTCTGCCTCTTGTGCCACTCTGCTGCTCCTGCTGGCTGAGGAGGAGGAGGAGGAGGAGGAGGAGGAGGAGGAGGAGGGAGGAGGAGGAGGAGGAGGAGGAGGAGGAGGAGGAGGAGGAGGAGGAGGAGGAGGAGGAGGAGGAGGAGGAGGAGGAGGAGGAGGAGGAGGAGGAGGAGGAGGAGGAGGGATGCAGGGAGAGCACACCTTACCTCCCTACCTCCCTTCCCCTCTTTCTTCCTCCCTCTGTCTGTCTCTCCCTGTTCACTCCACAGCAACAGCAGCACTCACCGACACACCACCTCTGTCCCTGGCACGCTGACACACACATAAACACACACACTGAGCGGCATCCTCAAAACAGACAGAGACGCCCCTGGACTGCTGCAGGCTAGGTGAGTGGGTAAATGTTGGAAACTTGTGTGTGGGTGTGTATGCTGTGTTTGTGTTTATATTGTGTTAAGGCTTGTGTTCTTCATGATTTTGTGTGTGTGTGTGTGTATGTGTATAAATGTTGGCTGCTGGCATGATTGCATGTGCTGGTTGGTTTGCGTCTGGTCTCTCTGTATGTGTGTGTGTAAATGTGTTTACGAGGTACAGCAGAGCCAATGAGACTTGTGTTTTGCACCAGACCAAAACAAATCCACAAAATAATGCTGACTCTATTTCAGGAATTGAGTGTGTTTTCCGTGCAGGCATGCATGCATGCATGCGTATGTATGTGTGCTTGGAGAGGCCAGAGTCAGTCTGGAAACTTGTCAGCTGTTGGGAGTGTGTGTGTTGGGAGTGTGTGTGTGTGTGTGTGTGTGTGTGTGTGTGTGTGTGTGTGTGTGTGTGTGTGTGTGTGTGTGTGTGTGTGTGTGTGTGTGTGTGTGTGTGTGTGTGTGTGTGTGTGTGTGTGTGTGTGTGTGTTTGTGTGTGTGTGTGTGTGTAAACATTGGTGAGGTAGAGGCTTACATTTTGGCCAGCATTACTAGTCCAACTGTGGAATGGTTTTTGTGGCTCTAAATTGGTAAATACAATAGAAAGTCTTGTCAAGGTTCACTTACAAACTGACAAACTTTCTCTAAATTGTTTTTAAAATAAAAAAACACCAAGCCCATTTTGGCACAGTAATAAAGCTAGGACTCAATTAGGATGATAGGTCTCTCGTACCTGAGCATATTCAGATCTGTTAGTTTGCTAGCATACTTTTTAAGCATATACAGTGGGGCAAACAAGTATTTAGTCAGCCACCAATTGTGCAAGTTCTCCCACTTAAAAAGATGAGAGGCCTGTAATTTTCATCCTAGGTACACTTCAACTATGAGAGACAGAATGGGGGGAAAGAATCCAGGAAATCACATTGTAGGATTTTTAATGAATGAATTGGTAAATTCCTCGGTAAAATAAGTATTTGGTCACCTACAAACAAACAAGATTTCTGGCTCTCACAGACCTGTAACTTCTTCTTTAAGAGCCTCCTCTGTCCTCCACTTGTTAACTGTATTAATGGCACCTCTTTGAACTCGTTATCAGTATAAAAGACACCTGTCCACAACCTCAAACAGTCACACTCCAAACTCCACTATGGCCAAGACCAAAGAGCTGTCAAAGGACACCAGAAAACAAAATTGTAGACCTGCACCAGGCTGGGAAGACTGAATCTGCAATAGGTAAGCAGCTTGGTGTGAAGAAATCAACTGTGGGAGCAATTATTAGAAAATGGAAGACATACAAGACCACTGATAATCTCCCTCGATCTGGGGCTCCACGCAAGATCTCACCCCGTGGGGTCAAAATGATCACAAGAACGGTGAGCAAAAATCCCAGAACCACACGGGGGGACCTAGTCAATGACCTGCAGAGAGCTGGGACCAAAATAACACACTACGCCGCCAGGGACTCAAATCCTGCAGTGCCAGACGTGTCCCCCTGCTTAAGCCAGTACATGTCCAGGCCCGTCTGAAGTTTGCTAGAGAGCATTTAGATGATCCAGAAGAGGATTGGGAGAATGTCATATGGTCAGATGAAACCAAAATAGAACTTTTTGGTAATAACTCAACTAGACGTGTTTGGAGGAGAAATAATGCTGAGTTGCATCCAAAGACCACCATACCTACTGTGAAACATGGGGGTGGAAACATCATGCTTTGGGGCTGTTTTTCTGCAAAGGGACCAGGACGACTGATCCGTGTAAAGGAAATAATGAATGGGGCCATGTATCGTGAGATATTGAGTGACAACCTCCTTCCATCAGCAAGGGCATTGAAGATGAAATGTGGCTGGGTCTTTCAGCATGACAATGATCCCAAACACACCGCCCGGGCAACGAAGGAGTGGCTTCGTAAGAAGCATTTCAAGGTCCTGGAGTGGCCTAGCCAGTCTCCAGATCTCAATCCCATAGAAAATCTTTGGAGGGAGTTTGAAAGTCCGTGTTGCCCAGCGACCCCCAAAACATCACTGCTCTAGAGGAGATCTGCATGGAGGAATGGGCCAAAATACCAGCAACAGTGTGTGAAAACCTTGTGAAGACTTACAGAAAACGGTTTGACCTCTGTCATTGCCAACAAAGGGTATATAACAAAGTATTGAGATGAACTTTTGTTATTGACCAAATACTTATTTTCCACCATAATTTGCAAATAAATTCTTTAAAATGTGATTTTCTGGATTTTTTTTCTTCTCATTTTGTCTCTCATAGTTGAGGTATACCTAGGATGAAAATTACAGGCCTCTCATCTTTTTAAGTGGGAGAACTTGCACAATTGGTGGCTGACTAAATACTTTTTTGCCCCACTGTATGTTGTATTTTGGTCAACACGTGCAAGAGACTTGCTTTTTATCATCTTATACTTCAGATATTTTCGATAATTAATAATTAGTCTGCTTCTTGAATCTAACTATTCCGGGCATGATACATTGTTTTAATTTGGTCGGATCTGCTTTCACAAAGGCAACACTCAACTGGTTCAGAAGTTGTAAAACAAAAATGATTTAGTGGAAATGTAATTTAGAAAATTGGTAATTTAGTTTGTTCTATGTAAGACTCAAGAGTTTCCTCAACATGTGTGATATGCTTTCCCGGAATTTCACAATTGTGTCTGAATGAAGCAAGTTGTTACATTTTACTCTTAGCAACTGGCTAGTAAGTTAGCTAGCCAATTCCGTCTTGCCTTGATGCCGCACTGGTTACAGAAAATGAGTGGAACAGGTAGCAAGTGGGCACTGACAGCTCTGGGTCTGAACAGTCCTTTTTGCGCTAGCTAGCTATTTTATCATTTTTGCTCTTGCATTAAAAGTAAGACGGAGAGAGGGATAAATAATACAGTTATACATATATGTTATTACTAATTATATGCCAATAATAAACGTTATTTTCAGAATTAGAAATCCTTTATTAGTCCCACAGATGGGAAATGTACATTATATACATCACACCACTTCCAGTACTTTATCCAAAAACAAGAAAGACTTAATTTTATATGTTCACAGATACAGATAATGGTGTCTGTATCGATCCTAAAGATAGTTAAAGCAGTAATATAAGTCGTTTTTCTGTTGCTGAAGTTTACATTTCTGCAGGTGGCGCCTGTCTCCTGTATAGTCTTGATTGATATAATGGCAATGCCTGCTCAAGAGTAACTTTTTTAGTTTCTTTGTTAGTGAATGTAATACAGATGAACTGAGTCTGTCTGTTCTCCTGTGAAAGTCAGCCCTAAAGAGAGAGACAATAAAAAGGTCAGAGTTCAAGTGTGAGCAATCTAGCTTAACCTCTGTTTGCCCTAGGGGCAACTCAACTCTGGGGACCTCTCCTCAACTTCTCAGACTGATTTCCTTACTCCTTAATCCTCTGTGTCTTTCCTTGCTTTTGTCTCTTTTCAATCATCCTTCCTCCCCATCTATTTGTCTATCTGCCCATTTGTCTGTCTGTCTGTTGGCTCTCTTGGTATTTATTTTTGCATACAAGAGGCAGAGTTGAGCCTACATAAATGTTTCACTTTGCATGTGTACTTGAGAAAGAATTGCGACAAAGGAAACGAGAAGAGAGTTTGGCTAATGGAGAAAAAGGCACCAGGGATGAGTCTGCGGGCTCAGGGTTATTAGTGTTAGGGTTTGCACTTGTCCCAATGCTTGACTGGTATACGCTTTGAAAGGCAGACGGCGAGAATTTGTTGGCTGGAATTTGCCTAGTCACCAATATATTACACCAGTTTATTATATCACAAACTTTCAAACTATGCATTTGCTTTCACGCAAACAAGAGAATCTACATTGTCTCAACCATCTAACCATCAATCTCTCAAATAAAATCAATTCTATTATTGCGACTTTCTATTACCAGTATGTGACTTCAATGTCCTGGGTTGAAAGCTGGCCTTGAATATTGTGTTCCTGATTGCGAACTGCCTCTCTTGGTTGTCTGTTCAGGTACAGAAAATACTGTTGAAATTGTGTTACTGATGTTCATCACTTGGATGAGCAAGCCCGTTCTCAATCCCAAGTCTTCACATAAAAAATCTTGGTCGGCTGCGATACATATGAGTCCAACAAAAAAATGCTCTTTGTGGGCATAGATATGGCCGGAGAAAAGGACACGGTACGACGATGTAGTCAATAGATGTCTGGTCAGATGGATTGGTCAAATAACACAGGGCTTCCACCCAGCAGACCAGAGTTTGTGTTGAGTGTTAACCACAAGTCATCTTTGAGTGATTTTACTTAACGTTACAAACATAACCCAAACCAGTTTTTGTTTAGTTAATGAAACCGTTTTGTGTGAACACAGAAGTTTTACCGTCAAAACACTGCATGCATGTAACTAGTGGAAATTGATATGTGCAAATATGACGCTTGAGGGGTGTGTAGAGCATCATACTGTAGTTGGAAGACTAGGACCATTAAACACGCTGCTATATTTGACAGGTTGGGGGTTAACAGGTATTGTTTCATTGTACATGAAATGACTGTGGTCTTTGAAACACGTGAAGGCATCTCAAAATGTAAACAGCGTGGGATCAGACCAGTGCCCTACATGGTCGCTTGCTGCGATCTGACGTAAGGGAATGAGCGAATCAAATTAGTCAGTCAATCGTTCTTATTTAATTAAGTTTCACAATCTGCCAGAGCCCAATGTGAAGTTTTCAGTTTTCTTGCTTTTGTCCCATCAGCAACACAAAGCCAACAAATATTCAATTACCTTCTGGCAAAGATTTAAATTAATCAGTTTGCATTTGTTTTTGCAATCATATTACAAGTGGCACAGAGTGTTAGGGTTTAGTTTGATAAAGTGGCAGTATTAGACTGTATATATATATCTGTCTGTGAGCTCTGCTTCAGTCCATTCTCCCAGGAGACAGACGTTTGCTGTCTGTCTGTCTGTCTGCTGAGGCGGCCAGTCCTACAAAAACAAAACAGCGAGCCGAGGGGCCCCAGGGTGCCATCAGGGTGGGGACGGCACAGGGGTGAGGGAGGGGGAGATATGGGGGGGATGAGGAGGACTTTTGTCCTGTGTGTTTACCCTGCCCGGGTCTCTGGGAAAAGACAGCAAAGGGAAGGAAAAAGGAAGAACAATCTGCAAATTAGGGAATTTGTAAAGTAACGACATTAAAACAAATGTTTCAACAAAGTGACGAAAACTTCACCACAAGGTACATTCAGGTGTTGCAGCATTACAAAATTAGACAGAAATAATAACATAGGAGGTATGAAACATCTATCTGTCACTGGTCAGTATTTTCAAATTAGTTAATAAAGGAGAGAGTGAGATCAAACCTCTAGCCCATTGACAAAAGTATTGCAAAAATGATATTTATGGTATGGCAAACCGCTTGTCAGTGGTGTGGTGGAGTCACTGCTCATGCAAACTAAACATTTCCTACTGCTAAATGAAAAATCAGTAGTAGTAGTCGACAGGTTAGTTGACGTTAGTTAGCTAACATTAGCGGTTAGCGTTGTTCTTACACCTAAATGCTTCTTCAAATGATACTTAGACCCCTTAGATAAAGACAGTATTTCACAGCTAGCAGGCAATGCTTGCCCTTAACGGTGGTCTTGTTTCCCCTCTCCCTTGTTAGCTTTTTTCTTTTTTGTTACCCCCCAGTGGAAGCATTTTGAAACTTCCGGGAGGTTTTCTCCGGTCACTTGATGTCGTCAGACTCGTGAAGTGTTGTACTGTGTGCGCATGAGCCTCTTAATATATCCTTCTGAATTTTAAACTACATTGTAACGTTGTTATCCTGGTAGTAACTCCCAGTTTTCAAAATCTAATTGTAATTTGATCTTTTTTTTTCTGTAACTGTAAAGGATTACAGTTTTAAGAAATGTGTATCCTACGTAACACTGTTACATGTATTACGTTACTCCCCAAGCCTGGTTATTGGGTGGGGATTGGTGGTACCCTCAAGTATAGTTGCACAAACGTGTATGTGTGTAAGCAGCATTAAGGGAGAGAATGTGTGTGACTGTGAGTTTGTACATTCGTGCTGGGGCATTTGCATACCTATATGTGCGCATGGCTCAAGCTTGAACATTACCGTGCACGGTGGTCTACATCTGTGTGTATGTGTGTGTGCTCCGTCACGCCACTGGCTGTGTGTGTCTGTGTGTGTGTATTTGGCAGCTGGCCGCGCTCCAGCTGTGTCTGGTTGGATAATGAAGTCCAGGTGCTGCTGCGCTTGCTGTAAGACACCTGTCACCAATATTTAGTGCCAGAGAAAGCCAGACTGCAAACAGGGCGAGACGAGCTGTTTGCTTATTTAACAAGACTGCCTAACTGGACCTGAGGACACGGGATGTACTATGAACACTTTCCTAGAAGCTCTGTCTATGTATGTATGTATGTGTGTGTGTTCTGTGTTCAAGTAGGCCTACGTGTGTGAAAGTGCAGGCTCAAGAATATATTGAGCTCAGTCAACGTTTGCTAAATTAAACGCAACCAAACGTTTTTCGTTGAATATTTTTAATGGATTTTAAGTATTTGAGATTTAGCAGATTTGCAAAGAGGTTCAGGATTGAAAAGGCATCAATATATGGTTTATTAATCCAGTATTTTTTTATTTTGCACATACTCATCAGACAAAGTGAAAACATATAATTGGATTATGGTGCAAGAATGGTCTGAGAAAATGTGCAGACTATGCAGACTAACATGGGTTTTAACAAATGAAAGACTTCATTGAGTCATTTAACTCGTATATACAACTGCAGAGCCGCTCAAATACCCTCCTTTTCCTGTGTGGTTGAGCCTGTTCATGTTAGCCTTTACATTACAGACATCTACATTTCCTTATAGTCTGAAGAGCCAAACAAAGGCCTACCTGTGTAAAGTCCTAGGAAACTTACCTTGGTCCGTCCAGCACATTGGGGCTTGTTTAACTTTTACACGGGCCCCTCAACTGTCCAACTCCAGTCTCCAACACCTGTGGCCTCTCAGGAGCCCTCCTGCATCGCCCTCCACCTGCCAGCGCCAGCCTCCCACAGATTGCCAGCACTTTCAAACCTGCAGCCGGCACACTGCCTTTGACGTGAGCATGCATTGTGTGAGAAATGGCCTACATTTGCCATCTCATTGGTTTCTCAGATTTGTTTTGAAGTCTACTACTGGGTTTGCATTTAAAATTGTGGTGTCAGTCAATAAAAACATGTTATCACAATGATGTGTGATTAACATGATTAATCAAAAGTAAAACATACTAGTATTCACTTGTATTTTGGGCAAACAAAAAACTAAAATCTGTGTGGAGTTGTAATAAAGAAATGCATGACAAACTAGCAAGAGAAATCTAGATCCAGTCCGGACTTTGGCTCTCCCAGGAGAAATCATGTTATTATTGTCAACTCTGTAGGCCATCGATGTATATTAAGAGAATGTATAGGCCAAAAATACATTTTATTTTGTGAAGAAAATGCAGAACGTATACTGTTCTTGTCCTTTTATTTTACACCAATCATCTATTCATCGTTTTGTTCTTTCTTTAAATCTGCTAGGTCTCGATCTTTGTCTCTAATCGATCTCTGTAGATGTTTGCAACTCTTCTCTGATTTAGTCAACTCCGCAGTGAGATCCTTCCTTTTCCTCAGAGTTGTTTCCTTCAGCTTTCGTTTCTGCAATCTCCTGGTACTTCAAGGGCCTGATCGTTTCATCAGTGCTCATTTAAGATCAAATAAAAGGTACTTCATTGATCCCAAATTGGGAAATATTTAACAGTTGTGCTCAAAACATACTTAGAGCTTCATCTTGTTTTTCTCTGTTCTCTCTTACTTTCCTGTCTCGTGGAGGTGTTTTTGAACTGTCAACTTTTTTTGCTGCTTTTAGAGTGCTGTCTGGGAATTTTTCAGATTTTCCTTCCAATCATCACACTCTTTAAAGTGCAGCTTTCTCCTGCTCCTTTCTTTGCATGTAAAATATATATAAAAAAAGGTCAAACAAGAGGTTCAGATGTATTCGTGGTCAGTCGCGTGCTGGTGAACGAAGTGGATTGTCCTGCTTTGATCTGTAACAAATTCAGTGAAGAAGGAGGTAGCGCCATTCCCCAGCAGATCTCTTCGCCAAACATCTAAAATCGATATTGTTATGAAATCAGTGGTAAAGGCAAATTATTTAATTCAGTCTAAAGCCCCTGAATCATTGGCATTTCAGCAGTTTCTGCTCGAAATCCAGTCTGAAGACGGAGACGTAGTGTATCACAATGATGTGAGGTGGCTCAGCCGGGGGTTCACACTGCATCGATTGTTCAAATTGGAGGAGATTGGAAATGTTTTTGTCTCAAAAGCACAACTGATGGAAGAACTGTCAGATACCATATGGCAGCAGATTGGCTCTTTTGGTTGACATAAACAAAGTATCTGAATGTATTGAACTTAAGCCTTCAAGAGCAAGACTTTGTGGTGAGCCAGCTGTATGCACACATCAAGGTCTTTGGTACCAAAGCTGCAACTTTTCAAAAGACACTTAATAATAATTCATGGCATTTATTTGAGTGCTTTTCATTCAATATAGATTAGGCCATCGCATCTCTTGGAGTTTAACCGAATGTTTCCCGGAATTTTGCAGCCATCGAAAAGGCCATGCTGCTTCTGTCACTCTCTTCTCTGTGGATCCACAGACATTTTATTTTATAGTTTTATTTAAAAGGAAAGTATAGAAACTCTGAACTTTGGATCCTTTTTTTTTTTAGGGTACAATACACGACGTAGCTTTTAGGCATGAAAAATTGTAAAATGTTCCGCTTAGCGCTGACTCTTTGTTTTTAACCGGGGAGTGAAATGACATGAGAGTGATAACCATCTTCTCATCTAACTCAAAGGGAAAGCAAAAGGTGTATTTTCCTAACATGGTTGAATATATCTAGCAGTGGCTTCAAGTTCACGTTGTTGTTGAAATTTGAAATCAGAGGATTTCCTTGAATCAAATGATTTAAAAATATATACTTACATTCGTTTTTATTTGTATTTTGTGAGGTAAGCCACTTTATCTTGGTTGTGTCTATTTACTATTGGTTGGCAATTCAGGCATCTCCTCTGCTAAACAACCACAGATGTACTTGGAGGTGAGGGGTTTCAGAGTCAGAAAGGAAATATTAGGACCACAAATGTGTTTCTCGCGGTGTAAAAATAAATCTAACTCCATGCCCTTTTGCGGGCTTGGAAAGCTGAGAAGCCTCAATTTAGAGAGGGAAAAAACACCCACAAGTCCTCAGCAGTATTTTTTTATATCCAAAACTCACATAAATGCCTAGACGTGGGATTATGAATGCCACGAGAACTCATTAGTGGTCCTGATATTTCCCTTCCTTTAGCCTCTGTTCAAGAATCATCGGGTGCTTCCATCTGGAAACACAGACAGGTTTCTTGCCATATTCTCTTCATTAATCATATGAGATTGGAGCTCTTTCGAGGTTTCAAATTTTTGGCAGTAGATTATTTTCATCATGAACAGGAGAAAAGCAGATTCAGACATAAATATGTCCAATGTACATACAGTGTAACAATGTTGAAAAGCTCTTGGTATTTTTGCTACTTTAATAATCAGACATCTCAGTTATAGTATGTATAGTATGCCCAAAGGGGCTTTGCTATTAGTCTGGAACCTCTCAGTTCACTTTTTTCATCATGCGATGTAGACTAGTAAATACATCCGCCACGTCTAGATAACCAATCAGAGTACAGTTATACTAGCCAACCGTTGTCTATCTGTTAACGAAAATATATCGTTCAGTTCTTTCAAAACTGAACCAAGCTAAAACCTGCAGGGCTGAAAATCTGAAGCAAATGCTGTAGTGCCTTAACCTGCATTATTTCTGATGGCCTATGAAGAACATTTCCTACTCTTAATCCCTATCTTCTTCAATTACAGCATGATGTTCTTTCAGTGAATTGTAATATTCTTTAGTGCTGGCCCAGCTAGACATTTTTGGTTCTAAAAACATTCTGAGAATGTTACCATTCACTGTTCTAGGAATGTTTTCAGCGGGAAGTTTTCTTTTGGTTCCCAGAATGTTCTTCTGAAATGTAGGATAACGTTCTCTAAAAACATTCTTAAAATGTTTGGTGATAACTTTTCTTAAGATGTTTTGATAACATTGTTAGAACATTATGCCCTACTATTCTAAAACGTTTTCAGCGGGACGTTTATTTTGGTTCCCAGAATGTTCTTTCTGAAAGATAGGATAACTTTATCTAAAAACATTCTTAAATGCTTGGTATAACCTTTTTTATAACATTGTTAGAACGTTATGCCCTACTATTCTTAAAACGTTTTCAGCTACACTTTGATTGCCAGTAGAACTCAGTAACCTCAACTTGTAGTCTACAAACCACTGTTATATCTGACCCACTCTAATGAAATCAGTCATTCCGAGTTAAACTCGATTTATGTGAAAAACTCATGTTTTGGTCATTTTAGGGTTTTGGCTGATTCCAAGCAAACAAAGTCTTGGCTTTCAGAATATCACACTTGCATTGCCATATGGAGACAATACATACATTTTTGAAGCTTGTCAAGACTGAGTGTCAACTTCAGCGATCACCATCTCATTTACTCCAGACGTCTCCCAAAAATAATGAATCAATGATAGTAACACAGCAGGGTACGAGACAGGGGGTTTTCATCTGATTATTGGCTTTCAGAATCTTATAATATTATTTTGAAATTCTAAATACAGCGTTGAAGCTTGAAAATATATAGTGACGAGTGGCAAACAGAGATTCTCACGGTATAAACTTTACAACAGGCGGTGTGTGTGGTGTGTGTTTCCTTGGATAATACACACTTAATCACACAAACGCACACCCACCAACTTTCGTCCGCACTTCCCTGATCCAATTAAAAAATACATAAAGATCTGCGTGAAAAATGGGCTGCTGACTGTTGACTATTATGAGAGGGGCAGCCTGCAAACACATTTTGTTATAGACAAATCAGATTTCAGAATCAAAGCTAATCCAGTGGTGGTCCTAATGGGGGCAAGGGGTACGATGCCCCCACAATACAGCCTTGAGCCCCCCTCTTGAAATAATTAATTAATTAAGCTAAAATATTGTCAGCAAACTCTGAAGGGCTTTCTCAGAATCGTGTCTGAGCAAACCCTCGAACAGATCAGCCTCCACTTAACAAGGCCTGGTACGGGGGGAATTTTTGCCTCCCTGTCACTGCGCCCCATGGCCTGCACTTTGAGCTTGCTCCCTTAAGTTCTGATCCGGGTTTCTATTGTTGTTATTATTATTCTCGTTATTGTTATTATCATTCATATTACTATTATTACCGTTTCACATGTATATTTACACTAAACGGCTATTATAGTCACTCATATTATTTGCATTATTATAGTTCTTTCATTATTATTCTTTTTTTTCTCTCATCTTTCAATCTCTTTCACACACACACACACCCATACTTGTTTCTACTACCCCGTGGGTACTTCCTATAGGGACTCCTGTCTAGGAGGTTACACTTGGGGACCTGGTGGGGATTCTGATTTCTAAATTAAATAGATGCATGGTTTTAAGTCACAGATTGTTTGTGGGATCTTGGCATCCCAAAAATGAACTTTAACATTAACATTTCTAAAATGTTAAATGAATTATTTTGGAGGATCTGTTTTTTCTATCCTGCTCCTGACAGCCCTGTTGTGTTTTACTGCAAGCCTCCACCAGGTGTCACTGCTAAAAAGATAGTTTTAAGAGTATTTATTTGTATTCTTACAACATTACATTACATTGCATTTAGCTGACGCTTTTATCCAAAGCGACTTACAATAAGTACATTCGACCAGGAAGACACAACCTTGAAGAAAACAGAATCATATAAGTACATCAGGTTTCATAGAGCCAAACATTTCAAGTGCTACTCAACTGGCTTTAGGTAAGCCAGTCCTTTATTAGTATAAAAGTGCTTCGTTAATAGTTCTAACGCTCGAAGTGGAGTCGAAAGAGATGAGTTTTCAGTTTGCGCCGGAAGATGTGCAAGCTATCTGCCGTCCTGATGTCAATGGGGAGTTCATTCCACCATCTTGGAGCCAGGACAGCAAACCCACGTGTTTTCGCCGATGGGAACTTGGGTCCCCCTCGCAGCGAGGGCGCAACGAGTCGTTTGGCTGATGCAGAGCGTAGTGCACGCGCTGGGGTGTACGGTTTAACCATGTCCTGGATGTAGGAAGGGCCAGATCCATTCGCAGCATGGTAAGCAAGTACCAGTGTCTTGAAGTGGATTCTAGCAGTTACCGGAAGCCAGTGAAGGGAGCGGAGGAGCGGAGTGGTGTGGGAGAATTTAGGAAGGTTGAAAACCAGACGAGCCGCTGCATTCTGGGTGAGCTGCAGAGGTCGGATGGCACGTATGACACGTTTTTAGAATCCATAAGAGTGTTAATTTAAAGAAAAAAATTGTGCTGTATTATATTTTTATTTGACTAATGACAGCACTCTCAATACCATTTTTATATTGAGAGCTTTATTTAACTTTATTGTAGTTATGTGCATATCTGATATCCTAAACACAAACAGTGTACTGGAATATCACAGTACAGCTGCAATGCTCTAAACAGTGCCACACGTGTGATGCTCTTAACATTAACATTTCTTTCAGTGCATATATACTGTACATTACAAAGTTAAGTTACACAACTCTATTGCTGTTAGGAAAATAAAAATGTTCACTTAAAACAGGAAGATTTAGGACTTTAAGCTTACCTTTGTTTTGCAGAGGTTCGCTTTAAAGCATCAATGCAGTTTTTGACATAACATGTCAATCCCTCCCAACTCCTCCCTTTCAGTGCTACTGGTGAAGTTTCAATGCACTCTGGGATTTCCCAGGAACTTTCCCAGAGCTAATGTAGTCCATGAGCGCTTTCTCAACAGCCTGGACTTCTTCTTCCGCACATGTCTTCCTTTTGGTTCGAGATGATCCTGAATAAAATCAGACAGAAAAGTTATGGCCTAAAAGAGGAAAATAAAGTTTGTGTGCAGTGTGACAACCAGTCCGTAACAATTGTATTTCTCACACACACACCGTTTTTTTTCTGGTCTCCATGTGTATTTTGTCATTTGTTAGTTGTCTTTACTTGTGCATTCTAGTTATTCTCTTGTGTGTATTTGTGCCACTGTACTTGTATGCCCTGTAATTGCTATATCACAAAATCAAAAAATAATTGTAACAATATTGTGTCTTGGTAACAGTCATCATTTTAAGTGAAATATTTTTGCTGAATATTTGGAGTACAAAAACAATAAGGATATCATAGTAAAACTAAGAATCCCATCTCCTCTTACCAACAGTGTACATAACTCAAAATATGTTACAGGGTTGGTGTGACTGCATTTGATAGAGCAGGTCACATATATAGTCTGTGAAACCGATCCATAGCAGTCTTAACTAAATGTCCACATCAGCTGCAGTTATCTTTATTCTTTTAGAAAATGACGCTGGGATTTGTTCAAGTGGAAGCGGGCCAGACGCATCTGCCAGCGCAAATAAAACATGAGCTCGCAGATTCGTCTGATTCTTTTAGTTCCCAGGCAAGTTTTGCTCATCTTACATGTCCAAAAGGAAACAACTATATATTCTTTACACACAAAGGAAAAGTGCCTGGAGGAGATGGTCTAATGTCTTTCTCATGGATACCTTTAGTACCAGTAAGGTCCACATATCAAACCTGTATTTATTTTTGTCTGTGTCTCTGATTCACCAGGATGAGGGTGTTGTCGTGGGAACAGTGTAGGGAGACGGGCGTGGTACTTCTTGGCTTTCTGACGCTGGCAGTGTCAGTGGGGATCCCGTCCACCAGGATGCTGCAGGTACGCATCACACATTCGCCTACTTTGACATATTCAGACATTTTTGGAAATCGGTTAGTTTGCAGCCTAATTATTGATGATTTGCAAGTCAAAAGAATAGGTTACAAAATACCAAATCTGAAAAGTAAAAACATTTAGCTAAATGTTAAATCAGGTAGAAAAGACATCTGAAAAGTTTCTACCAGATTAAGGAAATATTTAATATCTAGAGGTTTTAGGAACTACCCATCAGTCCTGAATGGATATAGTTCAACCTCTTAATTTTTGGAGAATTTTGGACATTTGCTGTTTTACTTTTAGTATCTTAAAAGGAACAATGCTTAGCCATATATTCTACAAAGCTGCTTTCCAACACCACGGCAAGACTATGCAACATGCGATGAAACTAAAAACTCTGAGTGCCGGTCACAATATCACTGCTATCTTGTTAAGTGAAGCGTAGGCTTAGTTTATATCAGCCATCTTCTTCATTCTTTAAAATCATGCTGAAAAGTTTGTCTTCGTTATGGCTGTTGACATTACGTTTCCATTGAGTGATACTAAGAGATATCTAATATTCCCTCTGAAACACCATTGACTCTAACACATCAACAAAGTCAAACAAAGATTTTGAACCTGGGTTTATCCAATGTTCAGGTAAAGTAGCCGATAACTTGTTTTAATGTGACCAATAACTACTTTCATGGGGATATCTCTGTTAAAATGTTGACCCTTGTTAACCAGAGGGTCTCCTTAAGTACACATATTTCACCTCTGCCAGATGGTAACTAAGTTCAGGTTCAGTCACATCATGATTAAGTAACATCATATTGTATTAAACTGATCTCTGATGCAATATTCACTGGGGGTTATAATTTTTTATAAAAACGTCCTGCTGATACCTCTATTGTTAGTTCATTGAGATGTACTGTAACTCCTTCATAGAGTCACCTCAAAGGTCCCTACAGCAGCATTATCAGGACGTGCACTCTTGTTTATACCAAGAATACCTTGTCTCATTAACAGACAGGTTTATATCATTATGTTCAATGGTTTCAAACAGGCAATTGTTGTAGTGAGACTGCTCTCAAAATATATTATAAAAAGGCATTAAAGTCATCTGATGACTCGGATAAGCTGCTGTCGACAAATCAGTTACTCTTCTTCTCTCTTTCTAACCTTTCTCTTTCCTATCAATTCTCTCTGTAACCATCGTATCTCCTGTCTCTCTCTCACTTACTGGTCTGTCTGGTGTTTTCAGTGTCTCTAGCCCTTCCTCACAGCTGCTCTGTCTCACACCTTTACAAGGAGTTCAGTGAACATTCCAGCGGTCACCCTGATGAATCTCTCTGAATAAAGGGACACATCCATTGGCCTAAATTAATGCTGCTTAGTAGGCACATCAGGAATTTGTGAAATGCTGAGCGTCTTCACACGTCGGTGGCCCAGAACAAAACACTGTGACAATCATTTATTGGGATTCTATTTGGATGTGACATACTCCCCTGTTCTGACTCAATCAACTGTACAATGGTTTTAACATTATTGAAAGTACCGCATCTGTTTCTTAAACTATAACAAATACTAGTTTTATGTTTTTATATCACAATAGCTCAATGGCAGACACAATTCTATTTTAAATCAGAAGTGGAAAAAACTTTCACAGTAAAGTTGTGTAAAGAACTTCCATTCCAGTGGAGGTCATAACATTGTTCCTCTGAGGGCCCTTCCAGTCGAGAACATGTGAAGAAATGCTCTCCGAGTGACCTTCCAATGGACAAAATGGGATAATTTGACCTCTAGGGTGCCTTTCAGTGGAGAAAACTGAATGAAGCGCCCTAGAGGACCTTTCAATTAAGAAGACAGAATGCAGTGCAGTATAGCCTTTCACTACCCGATCTGTACCGGAAACCCGATCGGTTCTGTGCATGTGCGCAAATATTGATTTACGGCGTTGTTGAGAAAGTCTCAGAGTTTTAAAAATAACGTTATTGAACAACTATTTCAACAACAACATCCAAAAATAATATAATACCGAACTGAGGGCACTATATACACAAAGAAAAAAGATAACTTTATCTTGATAACACATCTTTAGAAATACACATTGATACACTCAATGACAAAATCCAATGGTCTACTTCAAAATATATATATTTTTATTATCTTAACTTCAAATAAGTACAGTGGTGTAATTGAGCATATGTAAGTATTGTATTTAAATACTTTTTTGATATATTTGTACTTTACTTAGTGTTTTCATTTTATTGAGTCTCTATACCGAACTACATTTCGAGGCAAATATGTTACTTTTTACTCCACTACATTTATTTTAACACTCACAATTACTAGTTACTTTGCACATATAAAAAACTTGATATGCTGTTATGATATATTGCAGTACTGTACCAGTTATCTACATATCATTTGTAGTATCTACATTTGGTCCACGTTGTCAAACTACAATGCTCTTTCTTTCACTTCTTCCAACGTTGAATACATATAGTATACCTTGATATATATTTCATTGTTCATAATTGAATGACTTTATTTAAGCTATGCAAGCATTTAACTAGCTTTTCTTTGTTAATGCATGACGAAACTAGCTCCATATTTTGACATTCTTTACCAAAAAAGGAAAGAAAGTATTTAATTTTAATAAGGACTACCGTAGTTTCCGAACTATAAGTTGCACCTGTGTATCATTTGCTCTTGTAAATAAATGTGCCGTTAAGAGAACAAATATATATATAAGTCGCTTCGGTGTATAAGTCACATTTATCCACTGAAGTCTTCATCCTCTGTGTCGCTGTTAAACACTTCCATGTCGATGCATGTCCTGCTCCGGGCTGTCCTCAGACTCACCATCAGAATGAGCTCCGATTGGACCGGCCTTCTGAATCCCGACAAGATGGTGTCGGTCTTCACTGAAGCCCATGCTGTGTCGATCCATCCCACAACATCCTAAATTACACATTACGTGACGCATCCTCCCGGTTGCCGTGACTTTTTTCTTCTTCGGTGGTACAGCAGTTTTCAGTTGTCACGATTGTATACAGTGCCATCTATTTGCCGGAGCTTGAACGTAGTCAGACAAAATACAATGTATAAATCGCAGTACCAGCCAGACAGCTAAAAAAAGCGCAACTTATAGTCCGGAAAATACGGTAATTTAAGTCTTCTATTTTATAACTCGTCAAACAAGACATAACATCATTTTATTTAAATCCCAGGACGTGCGTAGAACCGATCGGGTTTCCAGTACGGATCGGTTAATGACATAGGCTGCCCTACACGCGCGAAAATATGTGCTTGCTGGTTACTGATGCACTCAGCTTGCGTCCCCTTATCTTTTCTGCCCTTACCCCTCAGACAGCCTGGGTCCCCCACTGGATAAATGGAATATTACACACCTTATTTATTTAAGTATTGTGTTAATATGATTACTGCTACAAGAATCAATTACAATCATCTGCATGTGTGTGTGTTTGTATGTTTACAGGAGGATGGCGTGGTGTCCAACAGTCTGGAGGACGAGCTGGAGGTAACCACGTATTGGTGGGGGGAGTGGGCTAAGTGGACAGCCTGCACTCGTGCCTGTGGAGGGGGAGTGATGTCACAGGAGAGACACTGCCTCAAACAGAGGTCAGTTCTCTCATAAAACTAAGTTCTCGCAATGTGACTGAACAGACTTCTGTCCCCACAACATGAAGCATATCCCTGTGTTCCCTCCAGAGGGAGTTTCTCTCCCACACACTCCCAAACGCCTGAAATGCCTCCATTTGACTCTTTTGTTTACTTCCGTAACATTAGTGACATCATATGTAACACTCGCGCTCCTATTTGATATATTTTCAACACACTGTACGTGATAGGCTTAGTGGCGGAACATCTCTAAATGGTGGACCTATCACAACATAGGTCGGTCAGTCAACAAATCAGAGTAGACTGGGCTCTGGTTTCAGACAGAGGGTGAAAACAGGTGCTGCAGCACAGGCAGTATGAGAAAAATAAAGAGCTTTTTGAACATTAAAGCATGGAGACATGTCACAGTAGAAGCACAACATACAAATATTAAATGTGAACATTAGCAGAATAGGGCAACTCTAATATAAGAACAGCTGACAGCCTAAAACTGATGTTTTATTCATTATGGTTTTGTCAAATCTTTTTTTAATTTTATGTAATCTCTCTAAATGTTTGGTTTTTTTCCAAAGAAAGAAAGTTGCTGCTGGGAAAGACAACATGACCTGTACAGGAACCGCAAAGAAATATCACCTCTGCAACACTGATGTGAGTCACAGGCTTCTAGTTAATTTCTCATTACTGTATTTCACATCATTATCAAAACAAGCACAGTCCTTCTGACTAGCTGACAGTAAAGCTCTGTGATTGGTGCTGGCGGCCTTCAGGCGTGACTGTATGTAGCTGTTTGAAAGTGAAGCTGGGCGGGGCTCAGAAAACTATCCCTGCACAAATAAGCGTTTATATTTTCTTTATTTGTATTAAATACTGTTAAACCGAGTCTTAACAAGTGTGAAACAGACCTGTTTTAATGGTCTGTGCTGTCTCTGCACTGCAGGAATGTCCTGTCACTGGGAGGAGCTTCAGAGAGGAGCAGTGCTGGTCCTTCAACTCGCAGCTTTACAATGGGAAAAACTACCAATGGAAACCCCTATATCCTGGTATTAACACCCAGAAAACACCTTGACAACCTCACTTTATCATATTAAACAGACCATAGGTGACTGTGGTATTTGCTGTCTGAGCTGCTAGTCTAAAACATGCTTCTCATTTTGATTTGGAAGTATTTTTTATTGAACCACTTTGTTGTTCTCAATAAATGATTATCTATGGTGGCTAACAGGTGTAAACGCGCTACAACAGTCCAAAACATTTCCATTAGGAGAAACGCGCTGCAGTTTAAAAAAATATGCAAATAAAAAAACTAATGCTGTCAAAATGATCGCGTTAACGGCGGTAATTATTTTTTTGAATTAATTGCGTTAAAATATTTAACGCATTTAACGCGCAGAATGGCCCGCCCCATTCATCCCACCAGCGTCAGGGTATGGCTGGGGTAGGCTACACCCATACCAAGAAATGGCTTATCCCCACCATGAAAAATGATGTTAAAGTAAACAAAAATAAAGTCCTCCAACTCGGGCCGAGAATTGCACAGACGGCAGTTAGTAAGATTGATTTCAGTAGCCACTTGTCTGGAAATACCGAAGACCAGAAACGGTTTTGAAAACTTTTGTCACGTAGTGATCGTCTTCTCAATAGAACATCTTTGGTAATGTCTTCTGGCCAATCAGAATCAAGATAACGGCGTGGTGTTGTTGCAGGAAGTCCCGACGGAGAATACTTTTGCTGTAGTACAGGGGTGCACATAACTAGTAGGTTATGTGCCTAATCTGAAATGCGTACCGTCACTTGTGTCACAAAGCGCATTTGCGTACCGACGTACTTGTGAAGCTTTTCCAGAAGGCGGTTAGATGACCGGACGACAGAGTCGGTCTCCGTGTGCACAGACAGGGCTGCTGTTAACGTCGGTCTGTACAACGGAATTGTGCCAAAACTACGCCAACCGGCTGCGGAGGGAGACTCCCCCCCTTCACTGGAGCACTGCGCTGAAACAGCTGATTACAACGTTCACACTCTGTGGTCACGAAGTACTCCACTAGCCCCCCCCCCCCCCCCCCGTCGACTTTCCTGAAGTACTCCCCCGTTGATAGAAATCAACACGTAATGAATTAAGACCCCACGGTTTGATGATTGATAGGTGTGTGGGCTGTCTTTCATTTTGACACACAGAAAAACGTTATAATTCATACATACTGTATGTTAAATGGATATATCCGCCTTCTTTCATTTATCTTTCCATTCCCACAACAATATACATAAAGAAATGGCATATTTTTGACATAGTTCGAATGGTGATTAATCATGATTAATTAATTTTTAAGCTGTGATTAATCTGATTAAAAATGTTAATCGTTTGACAGCCCTAAAAAAAAAACAAATATGGCAAAACACATGCAAATAAAATAAACATCTTCGCCAACTTGACAACACATGCGCAGAATTTAGAAAACATTCATCAACATGTCCAGTGTTTACTAAAAACACTGCATAAATGAAATGTCGCAAATTAGAAACGTTGCAAGAAGCTCAACAAACAACTGAAACAGGAACATTAAAAAGCTTGTTGACGTTCAGGGATTATAAAGTTCGTGAACTGTCATGTTTCGTCAAGTTGGTGAATGCTTTCTAAATGCTCCACATTTGTTATCAATTTGGTGAAGATGTTTCTTGAGTTGCATTTGTTTGGACACATTTGTGTTTTTATATCTGCATCGTTTCTGAAACTGCATCGCGTGTCTCCTAATGGAAGTGTTTTGGGCCGTTGAGTCGCGTTTGCACCTGTCGGCCACCGTAATTAACTAGTAAAAGCAGAAAATAGGATTTTTTTAACAACAGTGGAAATCTGAATATATTTTCAAAATCTGTCTCCGTTTGGCTGAGTTTTTCATAACATTTCCATATATCTATTTGATTATACTGTATGTCCAAAAGACTGAATTTATTATTGTAAAATGGCTCCATCTCTAGAGGAAGAAGAATCAATGTATATGACAAATACAAAATGTAATAATTTGAACAATTAGTCCTACATTTAAAAAGAAATATTGACTGTGCCTGTTCACAAATGTGATTTTTCATGTAATCTAAAAATGTAAAAGTGGACCTGTTCGATACCAGATCTCTACCTTTTCTTACTATATTAATATAGTCTGTTGCCAAAAATGGGTTTAAACTAAAGGTTAATGTTCCTTTCCCATGGTTCCTGCATTGAATTTGGCAGTCAGTCAATCAAAGGATACATTCTCAGAGTTTTAACCCTTTTTAGGTTTTGGTGTCAGATTTTCTGTTGGCAGCAATGGTTGGAGAGTGTTTTAAGCAAACCTGCACTAAACAGCAGACAGACACAGGAACATAGCAGCCAGCTGGGGAAGAATATGTAACATCTAGCATTCAAACAACAGTAATTAGCCGTATGTCGGTAAAAGTAAATAGTCTTTTATTGCTTCTAAAGACAGTAACCTTCACCCTGTGTTCCTCACACAGACGACTACGTTCACATCTCCAGTAACCCCTGTGACCTCCACTGCACCACGGCCGACGGCCAGAGGCAGCTGATGGAGACGGCACGAGACGGCACGTCCTGCAAGTACAGCAGTTACCGCGGCGTCTGCGTGGACGGTAAGTGTGAGGTGAGTCCAGCTTCTTCTTTACTTTGTAGTTGTTTAACTTCCTCTCAATCTGTAGCTTGAGAGGAGAATATGTCCACATCACTGAGGACCTGACATGGACTCTTCACACCACCACCATCACCAAAACAGCTTAGTTAACAGCGGCTCTTCTTCCTCCGCAGGCTGAGGAGGTTCAACATGGACTCCAGGATACTCTGCAACTTCTACAGGTGCACCATAGAGAGCATCCTGACCTTCTACAGGTGCACCATAGAGAGGATCCTGTAGAAGGTCAGGATCCTCTCTATGGTGCACCTGTAGAAGGTCAGGATGCTCTCTATGGTGCACCTGTAGAAGGTCAGGATCCTCTCTATGGTGCACCTGTAGAAGGTCAGGATGCTCTCTATGGTGCACCTGTAGAAGGTCAGGATCCTCCTCTCTATGGTGCACCTCTAGAAGGTCAGGATGCTCTCTATGGTGCACCTGTAGAAGGTCAGGATGCTCTCTATGGTGCACCTGTAGAAGGTCAGGATGCTCTCTATGGAGCACCTGTAGAAGGTCAGGATGCTCTCTATGGTGCCCCTGTAGAAGGTCAGGATGCTCTCTGTGGTGCACCTGTAGAAGGTCAGGATCCTCCTCTCTATGGTGCACCTGTAGAAGGTCAGGATGCTCTCTATGGTGCACCTGTAGAAGGTCAGGATCCTCCTCTCTATGGTGCACCTCTAGAAGGTCAGGATGCTCTCTATGGTGCACCTGTAGAAGGTCAGGATGCTCTCTATGGTGCACCTGTAGAAGGTCAGGATGCTCTCTATGGAGCACCTGTAGAAGGTCAGAATCCTCTCTATGGAGCACCTGTAGAAGGTCAGGATTCTCTCTATGGTGCACATGTAGAAGGTCAGGATGCTCTCTATGGTGCCCCTGTAGAAGGTCAGGATGCTCTCTATGGTGCACCTGTAGAATGTCAGGATGCTCTCTATGGTGCACCTGTAGAAGGTCAGGATGCTCTCTATGGTGCACCTGTAGAAGGTCAGGATCCTCTCTATGGTGCACCTGTAGAAGGTCAGGATCCTCTCTATGGTGCACCTGTAGAAGGTCAGGATCCTCTCTATGGTGCACCTGTAGAAGGTCAGGATGCTCTCTATGGTGCCCCTGTAGAAGGTCAGGATGCTCTCTATGGTGCACCTGTAGAAGTTGCAGAGTATCCTGGAGTCCATGTTGAACCTCCTCAGCCTGCGGAGGAAGAAAAGCCGCTGTCGAGCTGTCTTGGTGATGGTGGTGGTGTGATGAGTCCATGTCAGGTCCTCAGTGATGTGGACAGCGAGGAACCTGAAGCTGCTGACTCTCTCCACCGTAGTCGCATTGATGGCGATGGGGGCGTGTCCCTCTCTCTGCTGCTTCCTGTAATCCACAATCAGCTCCTTGGTTTTGCTGACGTTGAGATGGAGGTTGTTATCCTGGCACCAAGATGTCAGGGTTTCGACCTCCTCTCTGTACGCCGTCTCGTTGCCGTCGGTGATCTAGCCGATGCCGGTTGTGTCGTCAGCAAACGCGTCACGCAAATTTGACGCTTGAGTCGCGTCAATCGCATCATTTGCGCAGCTAAAACTAATTTGCATCTATCCGTGTCTTTAGATTTAACTTTACATGTAATCGCGAAGCGATTTGTGTGAACGCACCATAGGACATTTCTAGCCGACTAACAGTTGGTCGACTATTTGAGGGCAGCCCTAGTTGAGATTTGAATTTAAACAACTCCTTTTTTTGTCCCTTTCCTTTTTATTTTTTATTCAGAGAATAACTGGCTTTGTTAGTGGTAAAACAAAACTCTTCTTTTGGCACCCCACAACTTGGCTATGAGTGATCAACAACTGGCAGAACCCAAAACAAATACATTCACAAAAGGCTTACATGGCGTTTAGGAAGATTTACAAATGAGACCAAAAAAAGCCCATATGTATGCAAAAGAGCCAAAGATCAGTTGTTATAGTTACAAGCATTTAGAGTGAAATAATAAGTGTCTTTTATGAGAATTGATGGTGTCTGAAGCGCATTTACAATTGGGATCCGTTCAAACAATTTTGTTTAGGATGCAGTCACTGCAATAACATAGTGACAAGATACAATACAAGTTGTGTCATTAAGTGTTCAGCTCTCCTACATGTCATTTTTGAAAAGAAAGGAGAAAAAACAAGATTAAATCACTGTCAAATGTGTAAAGCGTCTTGCATCAGTTATTGATCAACTCAAAACATTTCTCAAATGTTTTAAAACACTCAATAACAGATAACACAAATAAGTGAATGTAATGAGTACTTTCCTCCTTAATAATTGAATTCATTGCTGATAGTAGTTATTTTGCATCACTAATTACAATAACATTAATAATACATTTATTTTGACCAGAACTCAAAGGCTCTTTACATGAGACTAATAGCAATAACTAGTCAATAAAAGTACACACATTAAAAATAATAATGAAATCTCATGATAATAAATATTTGCATCATAACCATGTTGTAACTGATATTTAATTAATTGTGTAATGATTTAAGGAAGATATTTTATAATTGTAATCCTATCTTCTTTGACTTCCTGCTTTGCCATTCAGCCAATCGGATGTGACGGAGTGCTGTTCTCCTCCAAGACCTTGGATAAGTGTGGTGTCTGTCAAGGGGACGGCAGCAGCTGCAGCAGAGTCAACGGAAACTTCCGCCGTGGGGCCATGACTCTCGGTGAGTTGGAGTTTAAGTATCCCAGGCTATCCTCCTACAGATGTTTTTTTTAAATGGCGCCCTTAGTTCAACCAGAAAAAGTCTTCTTTGTTAAATAAACAACATCAAATGAAAAAGACTGAAATGATACTGACCACTTTCGATTGCCTCGTCAAGGTTACTCGTTTATCACTCAAATCCCTGAAGGATCCTGGGACATCCAGATCATTGAAAGGAAGAAGTCGGCCGATGTTCTCGGTGGGCACTTCCTCTTTTTCTGCTCCACACAAACAATGTATATTTCCTGATTTCACACACGAACTTACGCACAAAAGCTTGACTGTCTTTGAAATGTTCAATGGAATTTAAGTCAAATTTTGAACCTGGTCGAGAGAAATGTCTTACTTGAATCTCAGAGTTTTCCATTGATCTTGTCCCCCAGCTGTGACTGACCAGGCCGGTAACTTCTTCTTTAATGGAGCTTACAAGGTAGACAGTCCCCAGAACTTCCATGCAGCAGGCGCCGTCTTTAAATACCGCCGGCCTATGGATGTGTACGAAACCGGAATCGAATACATCGTCGCCAAAGGCCCCATCGACCAGGCCATCAATATTCTGGTACACTCAACACTCAAGCCTCTCTATCTGTTATATCATAATCAAAGGGACCCGATGTTGAAGTATAAATGAAATCGGCAGGATTTAAAAGCTAACGCATGGCCTCCCATCACTGCTAAGCTAAACGCAGTCTTGTGTCTGTGTGATGACGGATTTTATGTTGGAGAACGAAACGTGAAAATCTCTTAGGCTTGTGTTAACCACAAACCATTTTTTTAGGCTTCCTTTTTTTTTTTACTGTTGAATTGGAAACAAGGGAACCGGAAGTAGTACAATGCAAAGTTACTTCAGAGTTTTAGGATAGGAGCACCACTCTATTGCAAAACCAATCAGTCTCTTTTTTCTCCTCTAGTTTTCCTAATAGCATTCCAGCCCACCAACCAAAAACCAATCAGAACAGAGGAGTCTGTATTACAGTGTCAACCATGTGCCTTCATTGCTTAAGAACTTTGATTCAATTGTAAAAATTGGCCGTGCTGATCAAATATTAATCCAGATTCTGTTACCGAGACCCCATTGTTACCTTGTGATTATTCTACACATTGTTCCATTAAATCGCCTTTAACAACCGTGCAATCCATCCCGCAAGTCTGCGCTGCACGTTGTCCCGTGGAAACATAATCTTTAACAAAATATGCTCAAACCTCTTTCAAAGTTCATTCATACTATAAATAAAGTAAACCTTTTTCACAAACTTTTATTAGGTATTATATTATAGGATATTCTGAAACACGTTAAAATGGATGGTAGTTCAGGAGTTCCGGAGGTTTAAAAACAAAGGACTAAGCTCAACATTTGAACAGGAACAACATATGTGTTTTGTAAAGGTCCTATTGTGAAATCAGTATGTGTAGCGTTGCTCCTAGTTTTGTTATCAGCTGTTCTTGTTAACTTGTTGACACCAGTGTAAACTAAACTGACATTTCCCTGTCGTCACTCAGGTGTGGAATCAGAATGGCCGCACACCGTACATCACATACGAATACACCATCCTCCGAAACTCCCTGCCCCCCGTCCCGCCTCCTCCCGTCTACACCGGATCAGACACTTCCGCCGGAGAGGTTTCTGTGGAGACGGGGGGCCTGCTGTCTCCTAACACCAGTAATTATGACCAAGCGGCCCCTGAAAGCCAATTGGAGCCAGGAGGTGACGACGGGCAGAAGGGCCAGGAGACCAACGAGGTGTATGAGGAGACAGCATCCATTGACTGCGACCAGGATGGAGCAGCTGGCCCAAAACTGACAGGTAAGGACTGTTATCAGATTGGATCTCTGTGTTATTTAGTGTAGTATTTAGTTCTGATTCAAGTAAAGCTCATTTTGAACTTTTAATTAGGGCTCGAGCACTAAAGCGTTTCGAGAAAACCTACTGTTGCGCAGATTATTATTATGCTGCGCTTTAAACGCAAACATTTCGAGGATCAGTTTTCTGATTTCTCCTCCGTGCGCTCTAGTGCCCCCCTTCTTAAAACGAGTTTTGAAAGGCCATCACCAGCCAGGCCACTACCAGTTTTCTTTTGTGCCATTTTCCTGGATTTATTTGTCAATATTTACAGCGTTGCTGCCCATAGTGATAGCCCTACACTTTAAATCTACTACCCCAGAATAAACATATGGACATGGGTTACTATTTTTTTTAAAAAGTGCAAATCTATTTAGTTACCTATCCATGTGAACATATTTTAAGTGGAGGTGGACCTCAAATCCTCTAGGGGGGCCCGGGGGCATGCTCCCCCGTTAAGATTTTTTTTAAATGTTGGACTTAAATGCATCACCGCGGGCCGCCAGTTGGTGGTCACTGAACTAGACTAACAATAGCATAACAACTCTACCAAAATGTCCGTTATGTTGATTTGCGCCTCTATGGATCCAGCCATCAAAAACATTATATTCAAAAAGGAAACAAAATGCATAGACTAGGGATGTTAAGATTCACCGATTCGCATCAGTGCACCGGCATAAACGTTCAAGATGCTAAGGGGGTTGTAGCTCCGCTTCGCGTCGGGCCGAACCACGCCCCTTAGCTGTGATATAATAAGCATATATCACGGCCTGAAGTGAGCTATTGCTTTTATAAAACGGTTACCAAGTGTGGCAATATGAAAAGAAAATACACACTCTAATGCATCACTTTGAGGGGGAAATAAATAAACTAGATCCATATGAAACAGGACTGTATACATTTAAATAATCATAAAATAATAAGAACATGGCCATAACCAATAACATACCATATCCAATATGAAAAAACATTGAAACTTGTTTTTGGTTCATTTATAGTTGTGAGTGTGCCTGGGCTCCTGAACCAGCCTCACCCGTCTCCCCCCTCTCCCCCCTCCTCCTCTTTGAGGCAGCAGCAACGACTAGTTTTAGCTCTCAACACGTTTTTAATGTTTATCTTACCTTTTTTCACCTAGTTAACATTTTTTTTTATTATTTATGCATATTTTACTAATCACTCCCCCTTCAAATGGAAATATATGTTTACATAAATGGTGACCAAACCGTTTGAGACCCACAGAGATAACTTAGACTAAGTTAACTATCTAAACACTCAGAGAGTCCTTTACCTCACCTGAGCTGTAGTTATTAGTCTCTCAGTCTGACAGGAGAGGACTCTCCTCCACCTTGTTGACAGCTCATTATATCCGTTAGCGCCGCTAGCTAGCACCAGATGCTAACAACAACAATACACGTAACCGGTGCGCGCGCTTTCTCTCTCGCTCGCTCGCGCCACACATACACTAACACACACCCTCCCGAGCTTGAATAACACACAGAGACCAATCGAGGGCATTAGTGTATGATCTGTATGAAAGTGGCCATGTCGGCAGGCCACATCATGTAGACAGCCAGTCACCCTCTGTGAGGCAGAGTCAGACCCACATTTGCGCAGCGTTGCGTTCACAATACATATATAAAAAAGGCCTCAGGCCAGCAGGCCACTTAACAGGCCAGGCCATCGGGAAACCTCCCGGTCCTCCCGATGGCCAGTCCGGGCCTGGCCATCACTCTCTCCATGTAAGTCCGATGGACTCGAAACTTGGCACCCTGGCCAACTTGGGGCCCCAAGCGACATTGTGAGATGAGGCCCCCCCCCCCCCAACCGACAGGAGTGAAACAAATGTTTTGGGAAACAAAGTAGGCTACTTTGCAAATATAATTCCTGTTTATTATTATTATCAACACAGTTACTTTTTTATACAGTGAGGTAAATGGTAAATGTGCCTAAGTTCAGTATGCGTTTACAGGTGAATACGTCTGTATTTCCTGCCAAATACTAGCCTCAAAAAGATTAAAATATAATTAATGCAAATAAACTACTTCTATTAATAATAATAATCATAATCAATTCAATAATATAAATACTATATTATTTTATTATAATATAGTTGTAATATAGTCAAGACAAAACATGCTTATGACATGCTCAAAAACTGATATTTCTTAAATCTGTATTCAAATGTAGTTCACTCTGTCAGCAATGTATCAACAACTACACACACATTTCTATCAGTATTTCTCTGTGTTGTGGTTGACATGATGATGACTGTTAGGAGTTAAGGGGGGGTGCTAGTGGATCGCCGGAGCTATATTAGATTAACATTAACATGCTTATTGTAGTTCTAAGTGCACTGCCTTGCTGCCTGTAGCACCATCCTTGATGGAGCATATGTGTGGGCTGGACCTGTATTTTACAGGAAAGGAGTGAGCAGTGGGTCGAGTTGTCGATTCTTGTTCTGTTTTCTGTGACTATCTTCCTCACCCTCTCAGACTTTCAGTTGCGCGTGCTACCATGGAAACCAAACAATGGTGTAGCTGTATTAAAGTCAGAGTGGAAACAGTCCTGAGTAAATGTAAATCTGATTTAGTCAGAAATCGGGAGAAATGCGGGAGAAATATGACCCCGGGAGGAAACCGGGAGAGGGCAATGAAATCGGGAGTCTCCCGTGAAAATCGGGAGGGTTGGCAAGTATGGGGGAGAGGCTGAGCATCACCATGAAATGTGCAAATTGACATAAAAATGAATAAAAGGGGAAAAAATGCTCCATGTTTTTTAGGCTGTAAACTTTAACTGTTATGTAAGCCAACTAGACAGACAGTGTAGCATTCTTCCTCATTAGCAGATAAAAGGCATAACATACTTGAATGAATGGTAAATAAAGAATGCTGGAAATAACTGCATCTCCATTAGCCTATATGCTATGCAGAGACTGCCTTCTTCATGTCGTGAATTGCAGCTGATGTTTTAATATGGCAATTGGCAATTTGACTTATACAACATTCGCAAGTTGTACATTTGACTCATACAATAACCCACCTTCGAGTGATGCTCTAGTTTCTTCAAGTTTTGTTTTTTTTCCCTCTTGCTTGCGCCGGACTGAAACTGTCTTTTCACCGACATCTCTTCACCTGCACTAGTGGCGTATCAAAGCCGTGATTGGTCAGATGTCCATTGCAACGGTGTCGGGTTACAGACGTGCTCCCCTTAGGCGCATTCACACCGCAGTACTTTTCCCACTAAGGTTCATCAGAACTTAGTTCATGAGAACTCTTTAGTTCTGTGAACTCTTTAGTTCTCATGAACTAAGTACGGATCGCGTTCACACCGGAATAAGTCCCTGGGGGAGGATTAGGCAAATGAAGCCGCTGACGTCACTTCTTCTTCTTCTGCTTTGGGTTTACTGGCAGGCCGCAAACCACTTCACGGCGTATACTGCCGCCCAAAGTCCCCGGCCGGAAGTCCCCGGAGTTGGGGACTGGCTTCAGTAGAAGCTGCTGGGACTCCCAGCAGCTTCTACTGAAGCCTTCCGAGTAAATCGTCAGAACGCCGACACCTCCTCATCTCCACCGCTCCCATGTTTTATTTTGTGTTGCCATAAGTTAGTCTCTCTGCGTTTCTGCGCTGGGCTAATGCTAATAATGCTAATGCGGGGATAATAAAATGGCGGCTTCACATCACTTTTTGGGAGGTTTACGGGCATTGTTTGCAATCAGCCCAGCCAATCAGAAATAGGAACCTTTTTCTCCCACGAAAGTCCCTGCTCTCTAGCAGGGACGGAAAAGGGGGTGAAAAGGTTCTCATGAACTAATTTTAGTTCCGGCTCTTTTTGGTGTGAACGCAACATTTCGGAACTATATCGGAACTAAAGTGGGAAAAGTACTGCGGTGTGAACACGCCTCTTGTCACCTCTCACTCTCGCGGGGGGTGCGCGGAGAACTGAGTGGAGAACTGCGCACAGCAGCTGAGGCCCTCTGGGCGGGGCCCCCTGCGCAAGGCGGGGCCCCATGCAGGCGGCCCTGCTTGGCACACATATTCGGGTGAAAGAGCTCTACAAAACATTCTTATGGCACCCCAATCCCCCCTATTCTATCAACACTACACTTTAGTTTACGATGCACATGTTGGTCAAGTTGGTGAAGATGTTTCTTCATGTTCATGTGTTTTGGCATATTTGTGTTCTTATATTCGTATCTTTTTTTAAACTGTAGTGCGTCTCTCCCAATGAAAATGTTTTTGGGCATTGAAGTGCTTTGCACCTGTCGGCCAGCATACTTAATACCTGTTTTCCTGTTATTCAGTGGAATTTTCCACTTTCTCAAAGCATTTTCTGTCAATCTACTTATCAATACATTAATAGGTTTGTCTTTTTTTGTGTGAACTGTAATTTATTTGAAACAAACACATCATATTATTCATCTTAACTTTTTTGAAGTGTATGCCAGCTGTCACAGGAATGTAGTAAAAGTAACAAAATGCATTAAAAGAAAAAACTCAAGTGTAGTACAAATACCTCAAATGTGTACTTAAGTACCTGAGTAAATGCATTTAGTTACTTTCCACCACTGCAAATAGCACTTTGAGGTTAGAGTCTTAAATGATTGATGCCTACTATGATACAAAAAAAACAACCTTTGCATGGAAGGCCAAAACCAATATATCTGTGATAAGACAATAATGTCTATGCCGATATATTGTCTGTGAAAAAGGAAAAGAAGAACTGAAAGGAAGAGAAAGCAAAAATAGAAAAATAAATCAGAAAGTGTTTCACTGGCAGATATGACAAAATAGGTCAGATTTTACAACTGATATTCCGTTGTGTGTGCGTGATAGCCCTTTGGAGCTCTGCAATATTGATGATAAAGACACATAAAATGGATCGGCAGCAGATGAAAAATTCAGAGTTTCATGGTGTATTTTTTTCCCTATTTAAAATCGGTTGCATCACAAACATGAGCGGTAATGGCCTTCTTGGGGCTCTCAGCTTGTTCAGCTGACTGCCAAGGCCATTACACCACCGCTGCGGGCGGTGAGACGAGATGGGGAGGAGGATGAAAGGCCGACAGCATAGTACAGACCACTGAGCTGAGCTCTGACTTCATCTTCACAACTTCCCTCTCTGTTTTCATTCACTCAGTGCTCCTCAAAAAGAACATATTCTGCTCATTTTCAGGGTTCATATTTGTATTTTGTGTTCCTCTACTCGGACATGTCTCTATGCTTTAATGTTCAAAAAGCTCTTTATTTTTCTCATACTGCCTGTGCTGCAGCACCTCTTTTCACCCTCTGTCTGAAACCAGAGCCCAGTCTGCTCTGATTGGTTAGCTGGCCGGCTCTGTTGTGATTGGTCAACCACTTAGAGATGTCCCGCCTCATAGCAAATCAAGTGCAATGTATTTGAGGGTCAGCAGAAGTGTGAGTGTTACATAGTGATGTCATTATGTTACTGAAGTAAACACAGGAGTCCAATGGAGAAGTTTCAGGCAGGAGGGGGTGAGAAACTCCCTCTGGGGGCGGAACTTTTAGCCTTTGCAGACCATAGACATGCACAAAAACCTAAACAACATACTTCAGGGAATAATAACTCAGTATTATTGATGTTTTGTGCATTGATTCACTAGATGAGAGTAACACATGCGTCACTTCCGGGCAAAAAGTACGGCTCCGCCCACTTTTGGGGGAAAACAAAGCTGTCATTTGAATGGCGGTCAATACAAATTGAATGAAGTTTTTGCCAATCCGATCAGAAATTTAAGAAAACAGCTGGCGAAATTACAGCCTCGCCTACTGATTTTAATTTAACCATATATCGAGCCTGATTGTAGATTTCAAATGATTTAATGTGATTGTTTGCCTGACTGGCCATCGTAATCGGGCTCTTTGAAGATCCAAAAATCCACGGTTTTCAAACAGTTCTGATCGGATTGGCAAAACTTCAGAATTTGTATTGACCGCCATTCAAATGACAATGTTGTTTTCCCCCAAAAGTGGGCGGGGCCGTACTTTTTGCCCGGAAGTGACGTAGGTGTTACTCTCATCTATACAGTATTTACGTATATTTAAGATATCAGGTCACTGCAGAAAGCACACAATAATCAGATTATTCTAATGCACATTAACCTGTTTCAGTATACATTTGTCTAGTAGAGCAACTAGACTAACAATAGCATAACAACTCTACCAAAATGTCCGTTATGTTGATTTGCGCCTCTATGGATCCAGCCATCAAAAACATTATATTCAAAAAGGAAGCAAAAAGCAGACTAGGGATGTTAAGATTCACCGATTCGCATCAGTGCACCGGCATAAACGTTCAATATGCTAAGGGGGTTGTAGCTCCGCTTCGCGTCGGGCCGAACCATGCCCCTTAGCTGTGATATAATAAGCATATATCACGGCCTGAAGTGAGCTATTGCTTTTATAAAACGGTTACCAAGTGTGGCAATATGAAAGAAAAATACACACTCTAATTTAAATAGTTTTTATTAGTAAATAATGATGTTCAAAATAAAATAGTCCCTCCGTTGCCTTCTGCACGAAACATAGTGCAAGGTGGTTGCTATGCAACAACACTAACAGCTAGCGAACATATTAGACAGAGAGCGTTGATCCATTATTTGGCTATTTATTTACATTAATTTGTATGTTGTCGTTTATGATGCACCCACTGAAAAACTGTCCAGCATCAGTAGCATGGCTTACGTGGTTACTTGTATAGGTTGAGGTTGTATTAGGCTCAGGCTGTTGCTTGGCGTGGTGAGAATATTGCTCCACTTTCTCCGGTCCCCGAGATTCGGCTTCCAGTAGCTCTGGAGAGAGCTTTCGCACCTGTGGCCACTAACGGTCATAATGTCTCGGCTTTGTTTCAAGACACGCATCAGACAGCTTTTGAATGGTGGTACTTTTCCAGTTGGTCTACCTGCTCTTCACGTAGCTCTGCATGTCGTCGTTTAGGTGCTTTTTTTTCTGGAGATAGGCACTCCTCAATCCACTCCTCCATAGTAAGACCCCCCCGGATGTCGAAGTTAATCTTAAATGTTTCCATCTTATGCTTTGTAAGTTTGTTTCGTAACGGAAGAAATGTAAATATATTTATAAAAAGTCAAATCAAGCAATCTGATTGGTCGATAGTGTTTTTGCGGACCTTTTTGATTACAGATTTGAAAACATCGTTGCTTGCTTTAAAAGTAGCACAATTCATGATGTCAAACCTTGGAAAGTATCTAGATATCCCTGCCCTAATGCCAAAGGAACTGCACACTGAATATGTTTTGCCGTTTGATGTCTATGTCTGGACCGCTGCGTAAAAAGGAGGGTTTCTGCCCCGTTACTTCTCCGCTGCTTTCTTGTTCCAGTTTGAAAAGCAAACTGCAGGCAGTTTACTTTTCAGCCCAAATGTGTAGTTTTTATCAGACGCGGAGGGATACTGACTTGTTGTGAAAAGTAACTACAATTCTACCCGTGGTATATGCTCAGTATATCACGGCTAAGAACCAATCAGATTGCTTGATTTGACTTGTCCGTTTTACAAAATAAAATATACAACGGCTGTAACCTGATGCTTTAGGAGCTGTAGGTGTGTGTTGTACAGTGTGTAGATGTGTGTTGTAAAGTGTGTAGGTGTGTGTTGTACAGTGTGTAGGTGTGTGTTGTAAAGTGTGTGTTGTAAAGTGTGTGTTGTAAAGTGTGTAGGTGTGCGTAGATGCGGCGGACAGACGGGTCTCAGTTGGTTTGGTTTCCTCTGCATACTTTTAATAATTGTAAATACAGCTTTTGGCCTGTAATTTAATTTCTCCATTGTAGCGACCAGAGAGGGGGGGGATATATCCAGTCTCTGATTGTGTTATGTTATTATGAGAGCGCTCTGATACTTGTTTGATTCTGAAATCGTATATTTATATAAATATATAAATATATATGTGTGTGTATATTTCCGCATCTGTAGCCTGTTATTGTCTCATTATACCACACTGTCAATGATTTAAAACAGCCTGTCCTCCAACAAAAAACGACCATAGGTCGATTGTTCAGCAGCTTAATACGACCCAGAGTCACATTTTAAAGTGTAGCACCTCTAGTGGTCGTGTAAGAAACAACATGCTCCCGTTGATCGCAAACGCTCCGGAGGGTCGTTTATTCACAAATAACCCTCTCTGGAAAATCCTAAATTGTAGGATAGTTTGGCCATTAAAATGCTTTTTGATTAGATTTCTAGCGAGAAGTGTATATTGTACTTTTATAATCTACGTCCAGTGGATGTGTAGGATCTATAGTTTGATAGATATTACGAAGATGATTTGAGGTCTCGCCAGGAGAACGTGTAAAGTTACCGTCAACCCTCACAGGGTGAAAACAGTATTTCCGGTCTCAAAGTTTTCATAATAAAACCTGAAGTATTCCCCTCACTGTCAAATGATTACACAGTGATATCTGCATTACTCATCCACTTAAAAACATCAGTTTATCCTTGTTAATTACACAATATTGATTGGTCTAAATTGTGTACAATGCTTTTGTGTGTTTAACCTTCGATTCGGAGAAACAAATTGTTTTTTCGGAGTTTAGACACTACAGAGTTTCCGAAGAAACTACACTACCCAGAATCCCCAGCTATCATTTAGGATTACAACATCCACCTTGCTTTACAAACCCTGTGACTAGTCCTCAAGCTCTGTGATTGGATGTTGGAGTGGCAGTGCGACAAGGTTACGCCGAGCGTCAAACAGCTCTTTGAAATGGAATAGAACCACGGCAGACTATCCAAAACTGGACTCGGACGGGTCCAGCCCACTAGGCGGTGCGGGTTAAAAAAACAGTGGTCTAGTTAATAAAACATAATAATATCAAACATAATATTGCTATTAACTTTATTGTGAAATTAAAACATAACGGTAAAGAAAAATAGAGTTTCAGTCTCTCGATTTGAAGCTTATGCATTGTACCATGAACCTGTATAGACCTGTAACAGTCAACTGCATGAGGAGTTGGAAAGGTAGTTCAATAAATCAGTAATATCTTTAAAAACTACAAGTCCCTTTCTATCAGCTGTGCACTGTTACGGCCCGTCCACACAGCGGCGTGCGTTGACGCTTGGCGGTGGGCGTGTCTGAAGCTTGGGGATTTTTTGCGACCAACGCGACCAACAACCAATCACATGAATCTCCCGCCCCCGACATACAAAGCAATAGCAATGTTAAAACGAAGTAAACTGGATATAAAATCCCCAAACAGGCGAAAACCTACCAGTTTCACCCACTGTCTCTGCCACCTCCCTCCATGCCTCGCTCCTCCGGTTTGTATCCCGGTAGATGAACAGAGACTGATCATACAGCACCGGGTGATTCACTACCGCTATAATGAATTTTCCCTCAATTTTTTTGAATATGAGGAAATGACCTGCGTAGTCTCTCCCAGCATACACGCGGTTTGATTGGCTAGCGATTGTACTGGTAGATTTGCATAAACGGGATTTCATTGGCTGACGCCTCCGTCGAGGCGTCAAAAGTTGAACATTGCTCAACTTTTGAAGCCAGCAACGCCAGCAACGCTCCACGTCGCTTCCCAAAATGCAGTTCGGCTAAAAGTGACGTCACCCCATTCAAAGTGAATGGGCAGAAGCGTTGGAAGCTTCAACGCACGCCGCTGTGTGGACGGGCCGTTATGGTGTAAATCAGGGTTCATATACTTTTTCACCAATGATTTTCAATGACTTTTCCATGACTTCTCAATGACCTTTACCTCATTTTCCATGACCAAAAAAAAATTACCACTGAAAATGGTTTATTTTAACATGGAACAGGAAAATAAGGTCTGCATATGAAACATGTTGTGCCTATCTAAAACAAATCAAATAGGCTTACTAGCTTCTACACGCTGAAGCAACTGTAGTCAGGGATGCAAACTCATCAGGTATGAAAAAGGTGACAAGGACCCGAGCCCCCCGACCCCACGGAATAACGGCTTTAAAATGAGGAATAACAGATGATTTTAGCAGTCAGAACAACTAAAGCAGCAGGTAATAATAACAGAAACGCCAAAGAGTCACATCTAATACAAATATATAAAAGCATTTATTTTAATTGTGTAGCAGTCAGTTTATAATTCTGGCAGCACTGTTGAGCATTTTGAAAATGTATTTCCATGCCTCTGTGCAAGGCTTAGTCTTTCTATCTTTATAGCCACTGGTGTAAAGTAACTAAGTTCATAAACTCAACAAGTACTATACGTGGGTACAATTTTGAGATACTTGTACTTTATTTAAGTATTTCAATGTTTTGCTACTTCTACTCCTCTACAGTTCAGAGGTACATGGTGTACTTTTCCTCCACTACATGTATTTAATACCTTTACTTACTTCACAGATGTGGATGAATGATGTGAAATATAATCAAGTGTTAAATCAGACTTTAGTTCCACCTGGAGTAAATCCACAAGCTACCCTGCAGTATACAAAGTCATTAAAACTAGCTGCACCTTCACCAGCTTTGAGAACACTTTCATGATCAATCATTATAAAACATATCATATATATTATTCTGAAATGGATCAATCTGCACAAGGACTACTTTTACTGTTGCTACTTTCACTATATTTTGATGAGAATACTTTTATACTTTCACTTGAGTCACATTTTGAATGCAGGACTTTTACTGTAACAGAGTATTCCTACACTCTGGTACTTCTACTTTTACTCAAGAACAAGATCTGAGTACTTCTACTTTGACTCAAGAACAAGATCTGAGTACTTCTACTTTGACTCAAGAACAAGATCTGAGTACTTTTACTTTTACTCAAGTACAATATCTAAGTACTTCTACTTTTACTCAAGTACAAGATCTGAGTACTTCTACTTTTACTCAAGTACAAGATCTGAGTACTTCTACTAAAGTACAAGATCTGAGTACTTCTACTTTTACTCTAGTAAATATCTATACTTATACCACCTCTGTTTATAGCCTATGAAAAAAACTATTAGAAAACGAAGGCTAAAGCTAACGTTAGCAGATAGTGACAATGATATTGCGACAGAAAAACTTTTCAGTTCACATCACGCTCTGCCGCTCTGCCGCTCTGCTCGGAACACCTGAACGGCCCGTTCTAACAGCTGTTCACCAGCGGCTCAGTCTGTGCCACAGTGACTCCGCACAGTTAACGAACACACCGTAGATAATGTAGCTGACCCTCATCCCGGAGCAGCAGAGTTCAGCCGGCCCGACAGGCAAGAAGACTCGAGCACACAGCTCGCGCTTCATATATTAAAAAATAATACCATGCGCGTCATGATGGCACATAACAGCTCGCGACCGCAAATTATTTCGGCAATTAGATAAAATGTAAATTATATTTGACGCAACTTTAGTTACATTTCCATGACTTTTCCAAAACTTTGGGAAAAATATTGTTTTCCATAACTTTTCCAGGGCCTGGAATTTGCATTTTGAATTTCCATGACTTTTCCAGGTTTTCAATGACCGTACGAACCCTGGTAAATACAGCATATCTACTAATTGGATCAAATATAAAAGTCAGCCGAATTAGTGTTGATACTGCAAGGAGACTTATTGTGTGAAAAGAAATGGAAGATGTTGTTTAATTGCTGATATATTTATGATCCACGTCACATATTCAGTTTCGGCGGCATTTCTTCCAGTTTGTCTAGAAGTCTTCTAATCAGGGCTCTATAAATAACTACGGCAGATGTGTAATATTTAATGCAGCCGAACCGTGTATTACAATGCCGTTATGTGATGACTTCCAAAGAGAAAAGCAAGAACACTCGGAATAAAGTATTATGTTTTTTCTTTTTAAATGTTTTCCGATTTCATATCGCATAAACACCATCTCCCGACGTGCATTGCGGCTAAAACATCCAGGATTATGGGTGTAGTTCGATGTTTTAGCCTATCAGAACCTCTGAAAAAAGAAATGTGTCTCTCAGAATCTAAAGAGAAAACCCTATGGGAAAAACACAAAAGCATTGTACACAATTTAAACCAATTAATGTCGTGTAATTAACAAGGATAAACTGATGTTTTTTAGTGGATGAGTACTGCAGATATCACTGTTGAATCATTTGATCATTGGTTTTATTATGAAAACTTCGAGACCGGAAATACTGTTTTCAACCCGTAACTTTACATGGAAGCTGCCGCATATACACGCTCTCCTGACGAAACCTCAAATCATCTTCGTAATATCTATTAAACTATAGATCCTACATATCAACTGGATGTAGATACAGTATACACTATATATATGCACTTCTCGCTAGAAATCTAATCAAAAAGCATTTTAATGGCCAAACTATCCTACAATTTATGATTTTACAGAGAGGGGTATTTGTGAATAAACGACCCTCTGTAACGTTTGCAATCAACGGGAGCACTAGAGGTCAAAAACTTTAAAACGTGATTATAGGCTAAGCGCTTGAACAAATGACCTATTTGGTCGTAATAAGGGCTTGAACAATCGACCTATTTGGTCGTATGAGTTGGAGGACTTGTTGAATTAAAAGTAAATATATAAGTCATCATGAACACAGTTCCGCCCATCAGACAGAGGCCGTTTCTCAATGTCGAGTATACCTGCTGCAGAGCCACTATTTCAAGTATACTACGTCATCGAGTGGCGCCGAATTTAACATGCATTTAAACAGTCTTTCGGCGCCACTCGATGACGTGGTATACTTGAAATAGTGGCTCTGCAGCAGGGTTGCGTTCCGATAATCCAAAAATTAGCTCCTAAATTCTAACCCTATCTCCTATTCCTTGACCTCTGAGTGAAACGTCACGGGGTTATGGGATAGTGGATAGGAGAAATCAAAAGGATTTAGGAGAAGAGACTGCGGTGCTTAGAGAATCCGAATGCACTTTCACTATCCGACGTGTTTATGATGCGCCAGCGGACGTCATGAATGTGCGTCTGCTGCTGTGGGGAAACCATGGAAACTACAGTTTTCTATACAGCGGACTACAACATGGATGTTTAATAAGAACAAGGGACTACTGTAAACTCATCTAGAGACTCTGCACCGTGCTCTGATGCTGTTGTTTTATGCTTTATGAACGTGGACAAGAGAGAAACATATTCTTCATGACCAAAGTTGGAATTGAAATAAAAAAGGAAAGTGAAACTTATGCTCGTCACCCTCTCCCTCCGGTCCACATTAATACAAATGATCCCAATACGTATGATTGTATGAACTATGAACATATCTTAAAATCAATACAAATGTATTTATTATAAACGTTAGTCCTTAACATCTATCACTGTGTATATCACCATTCAAACATCTTTTAAAAGTTGAACAACCCCCACACAGCTCAGTAAAGACTGTGAGATGTTGACTTTATTTGATCATTTCAGTAAAAACTAACGTTCATATTTCTCTTTTTGATTATAATACTGATGAACGTTCAAAACAAAGCACTTTGGCAACTTACCACATACGTTTTAAAATGCTTAATAAGCACCGTAACTTTCATGATATCATTTATCCCATTATCGTTTGTGTCCGTGAACGGCCGACTGTTGAGTGACGGCAAATGCTGCGGCTGCAATGCATTGTGGGGCAGCATTTTCTCCTCTCCTTTCGGTTACGGAGGTCCAGTGGTTCCTAAGCTAAAGGAGGTTATAAAGGAAGTTTGAAACCTCCTTTCCTTTCATTTGGAGAATTGGAACGGCACTTATCATGGCTGCCACTGAGGGACTTCCGGGTCATTTCACTTGGTTAGGAAGGTTCCTAAGCTAAATGGACTATTGGAATGGGCCCCAGGTATGTCACTACCCGATCTGCAGCTCTGCCCGATCTGCAAGTGCGCATGTGCGAGATGGTCCGCCATATTGGACAACTCCGGACGGCAACCCAAGTAGGACAACATTGACACAGTGGCTTTTGGCAAAGCTCAAAAGGAAAACTCGAGAGAGATGAGTTATTGTTATTACAACGTGACTTCACTATTATTTAACAACTCTTTTTATTGGGTTCTTTTATTTGGGGTTAAGTACATTGTCAGAATAAGTGAGGAATGAATTTAACTTCTGTTAGACAGCTATCATATACTGAATACATATTTACTGTGAATGTGTGCAAAAATGTATGGCATATAGCTGTCTAACAGAAGTTAAATTCATTCCTCACTTATTCTGACAATGTACTTAACCCCAAATAAAAGAACCCAATAAAAAGAGTTGTTAAGTAATAGTGAAGTCACTTGTAATAACAACAACTCATCTCTCTCGAGTTTTCCTTTTGAGATTTGCCAAAAGCCACTGTGTCAATATTGTCCTACTTGGGTTGCCGTCCGGAGTTGTCCAATATGGCGGACCATCTCGCACATGCGCACTGCAGATCGGGCAGAGCTGCAGATCGGGTAGTGACAAGGTATACTCGACATTGAGAAACGGCCACTGTGCTGCTGTGCCTCCTGTCATCATTAATGGACGTCTCTTTAAAATGACTGCTCAGAGGAGAGGATTTCTCCTTTCTCTAAACGCCTGCTACTTCTACTCCTCTCTCCTCGCTTCCCCTCCTCGACTCCTCCGCTCGCATCTCCTGTGGGCGGGACTAACACGCGAGGATGGGAGTCGAGGAGAGTAGTCGAGGAGGAGGAAATTAGAAATGAGAAAGGTCTTTGGTTACGGTCCCTTTGATTCACTTTAAAATATCTTCAAGAAAAGTATTTCAATCCGAGCCAAATTTGTAAACTAATTACTCAATTGCAACAATACACACAACTTGATTTGTTCTTAAAACATAGCTGAATTCTCCCTATTTGTATCATCAGAAGGAAACAGCAATCACACAGGTGGCACTGCCAAACCTGCACCTGCTGGTGGGCCCTTGGACATGGGGACAGACTCCCCAAACCTCATCTGGAGGGTGCTGCTGGACGGCCGGATTGGCCCCGATGAGCTACTCATCAACATCTCAACCAATCAGCTGCTGACGGAGGGAGACAGTTTGTTCTCGTCAGAGGTGGGACCAGCGGAGGAGGACCTGATAAGCCTGGAGCATGATGGCCCGTTTGGTGTCAACGAGACACTGGAGTTTACTCTGGGTCGCAAACGCAATGAGAGCGTAGACAGTTCCTTCCAGAACAAAACAGTGCAGAGTAATGGGAGGACCTCCAGCCGCTCCAACAGAACGAGGTAATCCAACAGAACACAGGTAAAGGAGCATCAAGTAGATATTGTGGGGCAGCTGTGAGGTTAGTAGTTTGTCCCTGCAGTCAACATGTCGATATGTCCTTGGGCAAGATACTTAACCTCAAATTGCTACCTGTAGCATGGCTAACGTTGTGTTTGAAATGTGAATGTAATGGCGCGTTTCCACTACAGCGCGGAGCCCCGTTTAAGAGGGCTGTGACGTCAGCGGCCCGCTTTTGGTTGCGTTTCCACTTGGCCTAGTACTGGCTAGCGGGTCCTAATTCACAGTTTTTCTGGCCCCATAAAATCGGGGTTCTAGGGCCAGGAACAACCAGGCTGTGACGTCACTCTCGACTGCTGATTGGTTAGAGAGAATCGTCGCAATATATGCGACGCGTCGACGCATACGAGGTAGTAGCAGATACAGCCAGGTAGCGCTTTGCTAACATGGCAACATAAGGATATTTGGCGTTTGTAATAGCTTTGGCTTGGTCTGAACTTTTTGCGAGTGGTGGAGGCTTAAATGCTAGTGGAAGTTGGGTTTGCACTTCAGTCTTTTGGTACCGGTGATATTCACGTTCGGGTGATGCCTTTTCAAATGAGTGTGCAAGTTTGATGTATTGCCAGCCGCGTAACCAATTTTAGTTGAACAATGCCGACAAACAGCATTGGTTCGGTCCACCTGTCTTTGTCCGTCATCCTTGTACGTAACTACGAAACCAAAATGTTCCCAAACCGGAGACTTCAATGATGCTGGAGGATTTTCGAGCTCAACTTTATCTGCGTTCACCATCTCGACAGTTCCTCAAATTACTGACTACATTTGAACGCATCCCTGTGACCAGCTCTCATAGTATGCCTCTCGTCCAATGAAATGACTTACTCGCTCTATGACGCGTTGAATACAATGTGAGCAAATTACTCTGAATGCTGCGACGCAGCACCTGAGATTACTTCCAAGAAGTTTTTCACGTTCTCAATTGTTTACGTTTAACGTTATATTCGTTCGGTACACTTCGGAACACACGTGTACCGAACCGAAGGGCCCGTACCGAATAATTTTGGTACGGGTACGTGTACCGTTACACCCATAATATGCACGCAAAATCTGACTTCTGCGTACCTATTGCACGCATTTCCAATGTGTAAATGTCATGTCATTTTTACGCAGACTGAAGACAGTGGGTTGATATAAACAAAAGTAAAACGTGCCATAAGAGAACTTTTAGCAGCTGGGACAAAGGAACAAGGCCTGACATCCCCCACAGAACAGACCCCTCTGAAGACTCAGACCATATGGAAGACATGGTGAAGCTCTAAGTGGAATCCTTGTCGACCCAAACAGTCCGGAAGAAAGCAAAGGAAACGTTGGAAGCATTGGTCATTGATGGAAACGTTGTTAATAGATAGGTCTTGGTGCAGCCATGTTTTCATAAAGTACATTAAAGAGCAACTTGCAGGTTGTTGTTTTTACTAAATGTATGCTTAACCTTGTCTGAAAATTACAATTAAAAAAGTTAATGCGGGATTTGATATGTTTTACAAGACATAAGGGCAGGAATTCAGAGGGAAAGTAGCCGTTTTGAGCTCTGCTACTAAAAACAATTTTTTTTAACGTCAAACGCGTCATATTACGTCACACAGGGGAGCAACTTTCTCGGACTCCTTCTCTGCCCAATTCACGGTAGTAGTTTGTAGTTGGTTTGAGTGGTTGTGATTCAGTGGTATTTTTTCGGTAATTTTACATTGCATTTCACCATTTTTAATCATGGTGAGCTATTGTGTTTGTGCAGGTTGCACAAACCCCAGCCTGTCATGACATCGAGTCCACAGTTTCCCTAAAAGGAAAAGGACCGGAGCCAGCTTTCGTTCCTGGGTGCGTTTTGTGCAGGCGAAGAGACGGGACGAAAAACGCGGTCGTTTGTGGCGCTCATTTTAGACAGGAGGATTATGAGGCAAGTGATCTGATGGAGTTCAGGATGGGATATCGAAGCCAGGACCGTGTGAGGCTGATAGCTAGTGCGGTTCTATCAATACACCCAGCTTCTTTATCAGCTCCGCTAGCAGCAGCAGCATCCACCTCCCCTGCAGCACATACTCTCCACAGCTGAGGCTGAGGCTGGCATTTCCCACACAAGCACCTATCAAACAAAACGTTTATCAGGAAACCGTATTACATCCTCCCTTCAGTCCTCTCTCTCTCCCCTTCGGTACAGCACCGTAAGACATAGTGTGGAGTTGCATTAGGTAACGCGAGATACGGCTGATACTTGCGCATTAGTTTCTGTTATGAATCAGTATAAACAGTCCTGCCAGTAACGTTACTATATTATCAATACTACTTTAGTTATAGCCTGATATATGTTAGCTAACTTTACGATGTTGTGATATGACCGACGTTAGCTAACATTAACTGTAGCTAACGCCGGTCACTCACCAAGACAGCTGCCCCCGGAGTTGGGGACTGGCTTCAGTAGAAGCTGCAGCAAACTTTTCCGAGTTTTACGGGGCGTGGTTTGCAATTCGCGCAGCCAATCAGAAATGGGAACCTTTTTCTCCCATGAAAGTACCTGCTCTCTAGCAGGGACTAAAAAGGGGGTGAAAAAGTTCTCATTAACTAAGTTCTAGTTCCGGATTTTTTTGGAGTGAACGCAACATTTCAAGAACTATCGGAACTATACTGGCAGGGCTCGACATTAAGGACTGCCCGATGGCCCGGGGCCATCTAGTATTTAGCTCGGGCAATGAAGCCTCACCTGCTGGTTGTCCGATCGGGCAATCTATTCTTTCACACACACATATGGGTTTTGGGCCGAGGGCGACACCGTACTTCCGGTATCCACCATTTCACGCGAGGTGCAAGCAGAATATCATAGTCTATTGCCTTAATCAATATAGTCAACTCTAAAATACCACATATATGCATTGGCATGATAATAATTATTGTGACAAGTGGGGTATTCACCTGGTGTTTCCAGAAGATAGACGTAGATGCTGCCAAAATCGACCGAAGGCCACTTTCAAGAGTCGTTTTTCCATACATCTGCAGGCAGTCTGTAAGGGCAATCGGACAACCCACACAGCTCTAGTTTATGCTGGTAACGACCTAGAGCACACCCCTCAAGTCCAGAGATGTAATCCGAAAACATGCAGCGATTTCTTCGGTCGTTAATTCAGAAAAAAAACCTAGTGCGCTCTGCCTGGCTACATTACCTAGCTGTTTATATTAGCACCTCCAGGATATTGGCACCTCCAGGAAAATGGCGTATTTCTATATAGATATATGGCGCGCGTTGCATTGTGGGTAGCTCGTGACGTCACTGTGTGTGAAAGAATTATTCCAGTATCATGCAGCTCGCGGATCCAGTAATGAGTGACCCAACAGTAAAACTAAACATATCTATAACTAGTTTAGGTAGTTTGAGAGGTAATTAAAATAGCTACGTGTGATATTCTAACCTGAAGTGTGTGTTTTGTCCGCTCACCGCTGCATGTGATTATGCAGAGCTGCGTGTCGACTCGTCAGCAGCAGCTGATCTCTCTCTCCCGTCAGATTAGACTCGCGTTTATGTCCATATCGATCAGATCCAGCTAGTTCTAGTTAATGATATGACTACCTGCTTATTAAAAGACACCTAAACAATAAGTGTCGCTATGCAACTGGGTGAGGCCACAAAGTATATCGCAGCATTTGTTTACATGCCCACCGGAACCCCGAGGCTAGGGTTGCCAACTTCCAGAAATGGAGAAACGGGACACATGCATGTGTCCCCCGCGCCCGTGCGCGTGAAGATTTTCTGGCGGATTTAGTTACTTTTTTTTATTACTTTATTAAGGTTTAGGGTTAGGGTTATGTTATTTAATTATTTTGGGGGAGCCAGCCCCTAGAGTTCGAAAATGTTTTTGGGGGTCAAATCCCCCAAAACCCTCAAAATGTCAAAGTTGCTGCATGTGAGGTATAACATCACATGCAGCAGCTTTGTCTTGTTCTGCAGTTGAACTGCCGAAGAATTTAGTTATATTTGATGCACCTTTATTTTGTGTTGCTCGCTTGTGCATTTCTGTGCCAGCATGCTGTTTCAGGTCGTTTTCTCCACCGTGACCTATTGAAAACTCCCTTCGACACAAGGTGCAGAAGACCCGAGACAGATCTCCACTAACGGGCTTTACCCAACTGTGTTGTTCTTCCCACTGTTTGTTGTAAGACACAATTATTTTCTTTTTAGAAGGGCCAGGGCCCAGAACCACATCCTCTCTCTCTTCTCCTCTTTCATTATCACCTCCTCCACCGGCAGCGCTCATTTCCCCACACGACTGAACAGGCCATGGGAGCCTGCCTGCAGACCTCCAATCTCAGGACAGTTCCGGTGCAGGCTGCCAGTGGAGGTGTCCTGAGAGTGGAGGTCTGCACCGGAACTGTCCTGAGAGTGGAGGTCTGCAGGCAGACCCCTCTCGAACAGGCTGACATGCCACACAAACAATGATGCGGCCCAGCGGAGAAAATCTCACACACACACGTGCGAGCATTGTGCCTGCCCTGTCAACTGAGCGGTCCTTGCGCTCTTCCCGCATAGAGCACACAAACACACAGGCACGCAGCCAGACACACTGCATTGTGCGCAAACAGAAACATATTTTTTATTTTTCCCTTTGCACGGGAGTCCGGGACAAACAAAGTCTCGTACGGGACACGCCCCTTTTGGCTCAAATACGGGACATCCCGGCTAATACGGGACGGTTGGCAACCCTACCCGAGGCATTACCAACAGATCAACGCACAATCAACCCACACAGGACATCTCTTTCTCCACATTAAGTGTTAGACATTAGAATTGACTATTCTTGTCCGTCACATACAGTAGCGTGGCGTGGGGAAAAAAATAGGGGAAGCCAATAATACGTCCTTTCTTTTGGGTCGGGGGTGTGGTGGTCAATGTAATAACGTAACCAGATGAGTGATTACAGCACCCGGTATCATTTTACACACATTTGTATCAGATGCAGGACTTACACACGCCTGTTATCTAACCGACAGGTCCGCACGCACTCTCCAGCCGAAACTCTAATAAGCATTCATTCACAAACTAAATCAGGAGACCTTTCACGTTTTACGTCCGATTCACTCCTTTTTTCCTTGCTGTACACAGCTCCAGTTTGGGCATTGGCCTGTCATCAGATTGTATTTGTTGTTGCTGCTGTAGCGGAAGTTTAGTACAATTATTTTTGATGAAATACTCCAAATCTCCACCCTCCATAATTGCACTTGCTTCAGTTGCTTGCTACTTTCTAACGGCGGTGAGAGTGATGCAGTGACGCTATCTATCTTCTATCGATTAGATTTATGATTCAAAAATTATAAAAGTAGGGTAGACATGTGGATATTATCCGACTGAACAAAACTTGCATTTATCTAACAGGTTCGTTTTCCACTGACCTTATTTCGAGCTATTTTCCTAAATCCTATGGAGAAATCCCATTGCTTTTTTGTCGAGGGAAACCGAGAGCAGCTTACTTCCGGATTTTAGGACGCGTCACTGCAACACTAAGTTGATGCGATTTGATTGGATTGTGAGGCAAGGGAAGCCAGCCGCCTCTGGCTTCCCTTGGCATGGCCCTGACCAATCACAGGTTGGCAGGGGCATCACGTGAGCCTCATCTGATTGGTCAATCCCTCCATTTTTTTTCACCAAGGGAAGCCAGATTCGGCTGGCCTCCTCTCGCAACAGTGAGTGCAATCTACTGTTTCACCATAACATCTACAGGGGCGCTGTTTGTTTCACTCTTTGTAAAATACTCAATGAGAATGCGGGAGAGACGGGCCGGCAGCAACACACAGCAAAAGAGAATTATCGAAACAAAACAAAGTGTTTTTATTTATTTATTTAAATTATAACTACAATCCGAAAAAACAGGGAAAGCCTGGCTTCCCTTGGCCTCCGGGAGAAAACGCCACTGGTCACATACTCTTCTTGTCTGTCACATAAGTGGCGCAACTGAAGCGGTATTGCGCTAAAGGGAAATTATTTTGACCGGACATTTTGACCGAAGAGATTTAGATTTGCCGGCTAACGGGAACTCTGACCTCGCCATTTTGTGTGCTTCGCGGATGCGCTCGGCTCCTCTCGACTGCTGCTCGGGTCTGCTCGGTCAGCTTCCGGATGAGGAGGCATTCGTTCGACCAACTTACAGTAGATAACATTACAAACATTTTTAACAGGGGCCATAATAGTGTATAATGTTTGTTTTGGCGGTTATAACAGAATGTAATGTGTTCTACTTTTTTACATCTGGGAAGGCATTTGCCTTCATCAGATGGAAAGTGTCTTGACCAACAACTTAAGTATTTCTTATAGCTATGCAGGGCATGCAAGCGAGCAAACACAAAACAAACAAGTGAAATGAAGAATAAAATTGAAATTGTACAATATAATATTGTGGTGGTTCACCTTATAATTCAGTCTAGAGAATGCACCAGACAGCATCTAAGACCTGCAAACATCTAAATGTTCTAGGGGGAGGCCCCCCAAACCCTTCGTGAGTCATTTCGTCCACGCGCATTTTTCAGGGCAATCTCTATTGGGCTCAGGGCCATCTGTAAATTAGCTTAGATGGCCCACAAGAGGGCCCAAAATCCTTAATGTCATGCACCTACTGGGAAAAGTACTCCGGTGTGAAAGCGTCTAATAGCAGCAACTCAACAGCGGGGAAAATGTCTGACTTTTTTTGCCGTCTGCGAGGAAAATAAATGGGGCTCAGAGCCTCAGAATACTGAAATCTGTATTTTTTAAATCTTTTTTTCCTTCTAATTTGTTATTATTTACATTGCTTTTAAAATCATTCTGTGTGACATGAAAAAAATGGGGAAATCGTGTTGGTGAACACGAATCAATAGATTAATTTTGTGACTATAACACGAAATGCCGTGAGACTGGGTTGGTGCACTAGACAAAGCTGGGAGACAAGCAGATGGAAAGGTAGTAAAGGAGTGAAACAGGTAGTCTAATGTTCCGCAACGCCGATGTAAGGGGATGGAAACAAACAGACAGACAGTTAAGCAGGTAAGCTTATAGATATACAATGGTTAGGGTTAGACAGTCAGGGAGCTGGGTAGAAAGAGCAGTAACAAAACAGACAGTAGGGCAGACAGATAGGCTAATATACGGGTAGGCAGGTAAATAAACAGACTGTAAAAGGGACGGACAGAGACATAAATCAAAGGATGTAAGAGCGGCAGGTAAATATACAGGATGTAGGGCAGACGGACAGAAGGACAGACAGACAGACAGGTCTTCGATTAATCATATTCATAACTCACATAGGCTCGCCAGCAGCTATAAAACAGGGGATGACACGCCCTGTCCTCTGAGACTCTGAGAGGAGAGGAAACGAGCAGAGCAGAGGAGCACAGAGGGGAGGAGGAGGGTGAGGTTGGAGAGTATAGCTACACTTAGAAAACAAATTGAAGAAGTGAAAAATATGATGCAAAGGGGAGGAAAGTTTGCTGTCAGGCTGTAGTAACCTCTGGGGAGAAAATAATGTGCAGGAATCAGTCTGGCTTACATGGAGGGATGCCGGCGAGGAATAACTCAAAGTGATTTTCAAATAAACGTCTGGCGGAGGCAGAGGGATCGACCGGTGTTATGACAAGAATGTGCATGTGACTTTTATGTGACGGGATGAAAAAAGCAAAGTGCGTCTGGCCGTCTGCTAGGATGCAGGCTGTGAATCAGCTGTCAGTCTCAGCGTATGAGTGTGTTTGAGGGTCTGCACGACTGAGTATCCTTAAATGAATAATAATATATCACTGAAAATAGATTTGTTTCAAAATCGCTTGTTTTGAAAAGGATTGGGGATTAAGTGCTCTTACAATTTATCTTATTACCAAAACAAAAATAATACAAATGTATATAGAAACATGTGTGTGTTCGTTTGTGTCTGTGTTTGACAGGGGGAATCAAAGGATCTTCCAGAAGAACCTGAAGCTGAGTGCAGCTGATATGTACCGCTGGAAGCTCTCCTCTCAGGAGCCCTGCAGCATGACCTGTTCTATAGGTACATTTGAACACACAAACACAAGTTGCAAATCCATGACATCTTATCAAACTTTGAACCCAACAGACTGCACAACCAGTTGCCCTATCACTTAGGTATAGAGTTTCTGCTCCGCCCCTGACTAACAGGGTGCTTTCCCAGCCTTCCCGTTACAGCTGAACATCCGTTTTTCTGTTTTACAATGGCGTCGGTTAGCAACCAGGAAGTGACACCAGTAATGACAAACAGATGAGAATGCTGCATAAAGTGTAAATAACATGTTAGCGGGACATTACGGAGCTCACGAGTCCGCCCTGTGAGGCATGAAGCGCTCTTCATGCCTCACAGGGCGAACAGTGTGAGGTGGGTTTACTGGTGTCATTTCCCCTTACATTTCAGGGCACAGCACTTTCTTGACATGACTGGATACAATTTTAACTGAACCTTCCAACAGTAAATGCTTAGCTGGCAGAGGGTGTGCCTATTGTTATATATCTATGGGCGTGCCAACTTGCCAATTTGTCTCCAGATTTAGTGACGTCAATAGCCCCCGGAAGAAAAACATGGAAAAAGACAAATCTATGACGAAGCGTTCTGGGGCAGCATAGACACGTCTTTTCTGTGTTAGAGTTGTACTCGCTATAGAGGGTGTACTTTGAGGGTTTGTGACTTTGCAGACCGTTTACATACAGAAAAAGCTACATAACACCAAGCGGCAAACTCTGGGGCAGAGCCGGGAAGCCCATAGGAAGTGCCACAAACTGCAGTTCATCTAGTGGCTGGTAGGAGCAGGCTGCAGAAAGGAGCAATTTCCATAGACCCCCATGTTAAAATGCCCACATTTACAGTAGAAATAAACATGTTTCTACCCCTGGATGCAATACAACTTATTCTGGATATAGTTAGATTCCACCTTCATGATAATGGATTGGTGAGTGAGTTTTATTTATAACGCATCCCTTTTAGTTATATTAGGTCTTAACGTTTTTGCATAAATTAGGGCGTGGTCACATTGAGTGACAGCTCTCTGCGGTGACTGCTGCTTCTAGCTTTCTGTCCCTCTGCTAGCTCCGTTAGCTATGTTAGCTCCAGGGTGCTGCAGGGGCTCAGATGCTCGGCTGATCCGGGGAACACAACTTGAACTCGGACGTGTTTGTTGTGTTGGTGCCTGGTAGAGTATTCTTCATTTAAATATCTGACTTATCTTATGGCTCTGCGGTTAAAACAGACCGTCCCTGAATGCAGTTTCTTCGGTAAGTGAAATTCAAGCACTTTATTTCTTACTGGTCTTTTTATTCAGCTAACGAGGGAGTGGAAGTTACATCTGTGCTAACAATGCTATCCGTAGCATAGCAGTTAAAACATAATAGAGAAGTGTAAAACATTAAGAAGGATTATACTGTAGAACAAAAGGCTTCTGTGTGAGGTTGGTAAAATAAGGTCATCCTCGAACATTAGTCAGTTTGCTAGTTAACTGTATGCATTGTTATTGTTAATTTAAATTCGCTATGCATGACGATGCAGACAGCTACAGTAGTGTTGAAGAGCAGCGTACTGTACATGAGATTAACCTCACTATAGATATTGCAATATGGTTTGTTAAGCTGGAGTTGATTATTGAAGTTTACTGGTTAACGTTACCATCATAATAAACAAACAAACCCAAACATTGTTGTTTTTATTAATATTATTACCAATACTTACTAAGCATTTTATTATCATTACACTGGAGAAACCGACTTATTGTGGCAGCAGAACGTGAACATGTAACTTAATGCCTGCATTTATGGACGAAAAATAGCGTAGTCAATGCTTTAGGGACAAGGAAATCATTTGTTTAAATATTAGATATGACGTTATGTGTGCTTCTTTGACAATTAAGCATATTCATTGCATTACATTTGTTAAAGATGTTTGTCTTTTACCCTTACGTGTGTGTTACAAATGCATGTGAATGTGGCATAGGACATATATTTGACTGTCTCATGAAAAACTATTCCAAAGTAATAGTAAAATAAAAAGGAAACCCCAACCATACAATAATACACAATCCAACTGATAAGATACAGTAAGGGCTGTGATATCCAGCACTTTTTTAAAAAGGATAATCAAAAAGATTATCACATGACGTTTACTAGGGCTGTACCCGAATATCCAAATATATATATATGTGCTTACCCTGTTGCTGCTTTGTACAACTGAATTTCCCCTCGGGGACGGGGATTAATAAAGGTTCATCTTATCTTATCTTATCTTATTCGGTCGTTGGCCTACTATTCGGGTTTCAATTTCGTTATTCGGATATTCGTTTTTTTTTTTACTTTATAGACTTAGGTCGCATTCACACCAGCCTTGTATAGTCCGGTTGAATCTAACCCTGGTGCGTTTACCCGCTTGGTGCGGTTTGTTTGGTTCGGTGTGAACACAGTCCGAGACCTCTGAAGTGAACTATACAATAGTGATGCTCGAAGAGCCGGCTCTTTTAAGTGAACGACGGGAGCCGGCTCGCGCCCGTGAACAAGCCGTTTTTTGGTAAGTAATACAAGACAGAATGATATGATGATCTCCGCGCTACGGGTGTTCCGTGCATGCTTGCAGTGCAGAGTCCTGCACAGGTCTGATTTTCAAGACCCGCTCCCGCCCCGAACCCGCATAATTTATGAGCAGTGAAAACATGCAATTATTAACACACGCAGTTGTGTACAGGTTGGCTCTACAAGTATGGGTTGTTAGTTATTTTCTCCATCTAGGATGTTACCAAAAGCCTCCCAGACGTTGGGATTTCGCTCTTGAGGAAGAGACAATGCTGTATCCTCCGCTAGAGAGCTTCGCCTCAGCCATTTAGAATGTGTCGCACTCAGCAGCAGTTTGCGGTGCAGAGGTTAGGATTATGTGCGGTCCCGTGGGGGAGAGGTCTGAGGATTTAAATATAAAATTGAATTATTATTATTTTAATATATTTATTATGCAACACCCGCGACCCGACGCGCATCTTCTTTGTTTTACCCAGAACCGAACCCGAAAACTAATGTTTGAAAAAATACCACCCGCAAATCACTTTTTTTTGTGGGTCACCCATCGGGTAGTACCCGCGTGACATGTAATATCCAAGGATTAAAGATTGTTGGATGCTGCTGTTTTGCACATTGCAATACATTTATTTTTATTATGTTTTGTTTATGATTAGAGACGGTTGGATGCTGCTGTTTTGAGCATTGCAATATATGTATTTATGATTATCTTTAGCTGCTGCTGTCTTTTTTTCTTTAGTTAATACTGAAATAGAGCCCTGCTGTTTTGTTAGGGCTTTTTCTTTAAGTACAATTTTAAAATGTTGATACAGTAGCCGTCCTTTTTTTAAATGTCTATGCTTAAGTTTAGGTGTTGCTATCTGCTTTGTTTAGCGTGGTTCTACAAGCAAGTCAGTGCATTCATTGGGTGGTATCAGAGAGTTACAAGGGTCTGTAAATGCAATGAATACTTCAGTACAAAGGATGTATTGAATAATTTAAGTGATATATGTGTACATATAAATCATTAGTCAAAACAGGGCTAAATTGGATTGAATCATAAAAGGTATATGTCGTCGAATGAAGGGCCGTTTGGGACCCGAAAGAGCCAAATGATCCGGCTCACTAAAAGGAGCCGGAATTCCCATCACTACTAAACAACCGGACTCTGGCCCGCTTAAAAGAGGTGGTCTCTGACCGCTTGCAAGTGAACTCTGGAGCGGTTCATCTCGCAGTCCGTACCAAAACACAGGAAGCGTAGTATTTATGCGTCACAAGAACGCGGATGTCTTCAAAAATCTTTAGCGAAAGAGTGAAGCAGAATGAAGAGTTGAACAGTGTCGTGTAAAGTAAAAATGCTCCGTCAACAATACATAAAAGTCAGAGCCACCTGTCGTCGGTGAAACGCCCCTCCTTACTGCAGAACGTCTCTCATATGGGTAATGTTTTTTATCGCACGATGTCTGATTGTATAATCATACACCCCGTCCACTAGAGTCTGTTGATATGCTGTCCAGATTAACAGCAGCATGAAAATAACCTGCCGATGCTCCATGGCGGAGGCTACGGTAGAAATTGCCGGGATTTGCCTTTTTACCCCCCCTTAATGTCTGACCAATTGTTGAACAGCATTTCCGTGCACATGACTTGTGTTTAAAGTGTATAGTCCGTTTGAATTTTACCTGTGTGAACGCAAACCGAACCTTCTGAAAAATGAAGGTCCCCCCCGCGCACCGAATATTCGCTGCTCATTACTACCGAATATCTGGAGCCCGACATTTTTTATTCGGGACAGCCCTGTAAAAAAGTCTGTGACCAACACATGTTACTTTACTATCTGTTTGTTTAAAGTTTCCAGGTGATGCAGACAGACCAGAGGATGCTGAACATGAGAGACAGACCTAGATTCCTAATAGCTGTGAATTTCAGCATGGAGTAAAAGGTACAAAGACTCTTTCATACTGTACAAAGAATCGAGAAACGTTTTGGTTTAAATAGATAAAGTAACAACTATAATAATAATAATACATTACATTTATAAAGCGCTTTTCCTGGTGCTGGTACTATGACACTGATATGCATCCATTAAACATGACTAAACTTTACTTTGTGAAAATCACTACCATTTGTCTCTACATATGGTCTATAAAAACGTGGTAAAAGTGGTTCTTGCAGTGAGACAACCGAACAGCATGATACTACAACTTTGCACTAAGTTCTGATAACAGTTGAATATTATTTTAATAATAACATATTTTAATGTTGATTAACTGCAGACTGTTCATTCATAATCTGATTATCTTTGTAGTACAAAGTGATGAATTTAAAAAACACATTAAAATAATTTTGTATTTGTATAGCCCTCTTTCATAAAAAAATAGCCCTCTTTTCACCTTTCATAAATAACACACTTACTCTGTGTGCAATAATGTCATGTTTTATTTTTCTTGTCATTTCTGTTAGGAAAGGACTAGAGATGTTCCGATCCGATCACGTGATCGGGGATCGGAGCCGATCACGTGATTTTCAAAAGATCGGAATCGGGAGAAAAAAATCGGGGATCGGGATTTTTATTATAAAATATTTATTATTTTATTTAATGTTACAAAACAAAAATGACCATGTTCACGCCTTAAAGTCATCCTGAGGCCTTAGTTTTGGTTTAAAATTACACAACATCATGTATGTGTTGCTTCTGTTGGGCTTGTTTTCATAAACCTGGTTGCTTATTTCTCTCAAAGCTGGCAACAGAGTGGGCGCAGTGTCTAATAGTAGCAGTAAGCTAACGAGAGGCTACGTTCAGCTGGTGACTCAGGAGTCGGGACGGAGAAAATGTCAGGAGTTTGGAAGTATTATAAAATTGAAAGCGAAGGCAGTGTAACAGCCAGATGCAATGTTTGCAAGGCGGAGGTTCCGCATGGTGGAAAGAACAGAGCTACGTTCAACACGACCAATCTAATACGCCACCTGAGAAACAAACACCACCAACAACACCAACGGCCACTCAGGTAACGGCACTGAAACAACCCACACTGTCAGAGACTTTTAAAAAGGAAAGAGAAACTGCCCCAGAACAGTGAAAGGGCCAAAAAAATAACAGCCAAGATAGCTGAATTCATCGCATTGGATGACCAGCCGTTATCTGTTACCTTTTTTTTCTCTTAATGCATTGCATGAAGATCGGATCGGGAAAAATCGGTATCGGCAGATTGTCAAAATCAAATGATCGGAATCGGATCGGGAGCAAAAAAAGGTGATCGTGACATCCCTAGAAAGGACATATACCTGAAGGACACAACTGCCTCACCGTTTTCTCCGAGGGGCAAGAAGAAAATGAAAGGCTGATATGAGATTAAAGACCAATATAGGACATTCACTAAGAAACTACACTTTTATTGTGAACACAAAGATCTGCACACTGAATAGTGTGTAGTCAAACAGGACCATCATTTGTTTGTGACAGCTGTGCCCAGTATGGGCTCACAGATGCAGTTTGGTGGTTTCTTCATCAGGCCTGGTCCTCCTCCATCAGGCCTGGTCCTCCTCCCAGAGAAAGACCGCTCCACCTCAGGCCCCGGCCACACGAGGACGAAAACGGCTAAACGCATAGGATTAACGCAAACGCAATCGCAAAAAAGCTTCCGTCCAAACGCAATATTCACCGGATAGTGTCTGTCCACACGAGACAGCTCCATTTAGCTCCAACCGCTGGAGAAGCTGCAGTACATATGCCGAGCCTGTACGTGGCGCTGTAACTTCCTCCACAAAAGCAGCGAAGAAGCATGGTTGTCATGGTTGCCCTTCTGTTTATTCTCCGCGGTGGGGGCCGAGGGAACCGGGCAGAGTTTTTCGCCGGTCAACGTGTATTAAAGTTTAAATCTTCCGGACAAAATTATAAAAGTGCCGGTCAAAGGTCTTCTTTGTTATTTATTGAGCTTTAAAACAAATGAATAACGAATCTCTCTTCGGACAGCATCAGTGTCTGTTTCATGCAGCAGCTGATCCAGTAATGAGTGACCCAGCCGACAGTAAAAATAAACATATTTATAACTAGTTTAGGTAGTTTGAGAGGTGTCTCCGTCCTGTCAGATTAGACTTCACTCGCGTTTATGTCCATATCGAGAGAAAGATAAATAATCTGAATTCAGTGTGCAGTTTACTTTGACGCGGGGGTGAGCATCAGAGGTGGGGAGAGGCGGGGCTATTGCGTCATCATTATCAGAAAATGATCGTATAGGGCGTACACACGGAGCCGTTTGACCCCCCAGAGCGTTGCGTATGCCGTTCTATCCACCTTGGGACCCGTTATCGTTTCCGCAGTCGTTTAGTGCCATATTCGGTCGTCCTCGTGTGGCCGAACGGTCTATATGACACTAAACAGTAACGCAAACGACCGTTTTCGTCCTCGTGTGGCCGGGGCCTCAGTCCTCTCCAGCCAAACCCACAGACAGGACATCCGTCACACTGAGGTTTCTCCCAAAGTCTCTGCAGCTCCCTGGACACCACGCTGTCTCAATTGATCCACACTGTGAATATGAGAGGGGAAAATGTGTGTAATAAATGCTTAGACAATAAGAAATATGAAATTAACTGTAAGAAATGGCTCAGTTTTTTAAATAAACAATACTATTACTGTATTTCAATATCTCATGTCTGAAAGTTTAATTTAAAAGAAGAAGAGGCACCTAAAATGAAGATTGTTATTTCAATACATTTAGTCTGGTTGTGGAGGAAGCACACAGGTAAGAGCACTAACTAGCTACCATCACATGTTACTAAGCTTGACTTGAATTTATTAAAAGTATAATTAAGTAACAGCAACAAATCAATAACTAAAATCATGCAATCATGCAATGTTGAATTTACCACATAGCCTATTGTATATTTTAGAAACCTGAAGGCATTTATAGATTTGTATGGAAGTATTATTCCAAATCTCAATACCTTAGATTATTATTGAAAGTTTTGCTGAATAGTTTCATGTTCACTTACCTTAAGCAACGTAAAATGTGCAGACCGGGAGCAACAGACTTAGGTTAGCCGGCTAGCATCAAAGAGCAGCACTGCTGAGCATGTTAGCTTAGCTTGTTAGCCTCGGCTAGCTCTGGAACTTCCAGCTCGGTGGAAGCAGGTCCCGCCTCGGCTCCGCCTCTTTGCCCTTATTTGGATCAGGCTGGAGCAGGCGGGAGTTAGACTCTGACGTCACTGTCCACACTACGTCCATTTATATATACAGTCTATGCATAACACACAAAAGGACGGGTAATAACTGGAAAATGGGACCATTTACTATAATTCACTTTATTCCGTAAGATGAAGAACTGTTTGCCATAAGCAATTCCCTGCCTCGCTGCCATAGACTCATGTATATGACCACCAGTGGTGAACCGTCAGGGCCTTCAAGGTTCAGAGGATACCATAGAACCCTGCGGCGGGTGTGTGTGTCTACAGAAGGTCCAGTTGTGATAGACACGGTTCGCCACTGGTAGTCACCATCAGGGGCGGCATTTGGGCAGGCAACTGCTTGGGGCCCCGGACCAGAAGGGGGCCCTCAAAGAAGGTTGATTAAGAAGGTCCACAGCAACGACAACATGAAACCCCCTTTTTTTTCGGCAATGACATGTCCCGGAAACCCCCTCAAGGGGGCCCCATGCATAGTTAGTTAGTTTTTTAGACAACGTCTCGTGAGTAATGTGCAGTACCGGAGTCCAACAGAGAGGCAGCAGCTGCGGGACAGTAGACTGCGTACTGCGTAGCCTTCCCTGCCTTGAAGAAGAAGTGATCCTCCGGTGTGAAGAGTCTGCTTTATGCGCTCCGCAGCAGTAGCCAACAGAGAGGCAGGAGCTGCGGGACAGTAGCCTAGAAGTGATCCTTCGTTAGCGTGAAGAGTCTGCTAAGCGTTATGCGCTCCGCAGTACCTGAGCGTGCCCCCCCCCCCCCCCCCGGTCAACAACTTCAAAATTCTGGGCTACATATAAAAATCGCTGGCCCGCAAAAGTGTCTATTAGATACATTTTGGCCGTTGGACAAATGTAGTTGGTGATCCCTGATCTACATGCTACCACTAAATCGGATAATGAAAACAACAAAATAAGTTACCATAGTTATGCGGATGACACACACATTTACATAACCATTTCACCAGGAGACTATGCTCCAATTCAGACACTGAGTAAGTGCATTGAACAAATCAATGACTGGATGTGTCAGAACTTTCTCCAATTAAACAAAGATAAAACTGAGGTAATGGTTTTTGATGCCAATGCAGAACGTATAAAAGTTAGCGCTGAGCTTCAGTCTCCAATGTTCAAAACAACAGATAAAGCCAGAAATATAGGTGTAACAATGGACTCTGACCTGAGTTTCAACAGTCACATTAAAACAATTACTAAATCAGTCTACTATCACATTAAAGGTGGGGTAGGCAAGTTTGAGAAACCGGCTCGAGATACACTTTTTGTTATATTCCATGGAATGCTCTTAACATCCCGATAGCAATGAATATCTGAAGTGCTTTGACAAAAAATCCATTAAAAAATGTCATCTGTGGAAGCCGTAGTACTGTAAAAAGCACGACCAATCATTTTAGCCGGCACGGCTAAAATAACTGGATGGCCTACCTGCCTGTCAGCCTTCCATCTGTGCACAAATTTATCTCGTGCCCTCATTGGTCATGTGCGCATTTGTGTGTGTTGGAGGAGGGGCTCTGTGAGGAAGTCTGAAGGAAGAGGCAGATTTTTTCCGGCTGTGTATTTTCAAATTCTAGCGCACTCGAGCTGGTTTCTCCAAAATTACCTACCCCACCTTTAAGACTATATCTAGGATTAAAAGACTAATGTTAAACTTGTCCATGCTTTTATCTTCAGTAGACTGGACTACTGTAATGGTGTCTTTACATGTCTCATTAAAAACTCTATTAGAAAGCTGCAGCTGATTCAGAACACTGCTGCTCGAGTCCTCACTAATGGCGCATTTCCACTGCAGCGGGGTAGCCCCGTTTAAGCGTCCCTAAGCGTCCTTGCTCAGGCCTCGCTGGCCGTCCGAGGCTGTGGCGCATTTCCATTACAGTTTAGGACCTGGGGTAGCAACGCAGTGTAGGCGGGGCGATCGGCTTTTTGGCGGGCTTTTTGGGCGGAGCGACGCTGGCTAAAACTGCAGTGGCGTCATCTTCAATGCGACACAACTCACAAAACACACACAACAATGGAAGATGTGGAAGCGATCGTTTACTTGTTTCTTGGTGTGTGGCTTGTTATCACAGCAAGAAGGAAAGTAAATATTTGAATTTCAAGCACCAGTAAGTACTGCCCCATAATAAGAACATTTGAGGAAATATCAGATCATGAAAAGAAAATCTTTCTAATAAATTAAGCGAATATCAAAGCTAACTATAAACATAAATACTAAAGTGTAAAACACAGCAAAACTATATTCATAAATCGATCTTGTGACGATTCTCTCTGACCAATCAGCAGTCGAGAGTGTTGACGTCACTAGTTCAGCCCTGGCCCTGGCCTGATAGAACCACGATTTGATGGGGCCGGAAAAAGAGGGAAAAAGTACCCGCTAGCCGGTACTAGGCTATATGGAAAGGCCACCAAAAACTGGCCTGGCCGCTTGAGGACGGTTAAGGACGCTTAAACGGGGCTACCCGCTGCAGTGGAAATGCGCCATAACACTAAGAAAGTGGATCACATCACTCCTGTTCTGAAGTCTTTACACTGGCTTCCTGTGTGTCAAAGAATAGATTTCAAAATACTGCTGCTGGTTTATAAAGCACTGAATGGTTTAGGCCCAAAATACATTTCTGATCTTCTGCTAAATTATGAACCATCCAGATCTCTCAGGTCTTCTGGGACGGGTCTTCTTTCTGTCAGAGTCAGAACTAAACATGGAGAAGCAGCTTTCAGTTATTATGCTCCAAATATCTGGAACAAACTACCTTTGCTTCAGGGTCCTGCAGGTCCGCTGCAACTCTTACTACTTTTAAATCCAGGCCGAAGACTTTTCTTTTTGCCGCTGCTTTTAATTGAACTATTCATATCTTAAACTGCACTGTACATTTTATTCTTGTATTTTTTCTTTTAATGCCTTGCCTTGCCTTGCCTTATTACACAGCTTAGTTGAGTACACGATTTCGATAGCTCAATTTTGAAGAAGGAAGTTGAAAGTGAAGTGGTCCGGTCTATTTAACGTCAGCTTTGTTTTCACTTTCTCCATCAGGAAAAAAAATCCATGGAATACTTGTATTTGTGGAAGGCTAAACTGTCCCTAGTAGAGAAGAAAAAGAAAAACAAGTGCAAGAGAAGGAAAGTGGTTAACAAACATCCAGAGAAATCTGCAGAAGAAAACAGACAGTTAGGGAACACTAGAGGAATCGTGTTAACAGGAAAATGTAAACAGACTGAACCCTGATCCTTTCAGGGAGATTCAAGATCCCATACCTTTGCGTCAGGGTCCTGCTCACTCTGTCGGGTTCCCTTTAACTTTATTGACAGGCTCGCTGCATATTATCCTTTACATGAACATCACATGTAGAATTTAGTTTTCTTGTGATTAAAATGTGCTATACAAATCATTTTCTTTTGCTCACAATCCAGGAGTGTCAAAATCCTTCGTCACATGTATCCGCTATGATGGCATCGAGGTGCACGACATGTACTGTGACTCTTTGACCAAACCGGAGCCGGTCCACGACTTCTGTATTGGGAGGGAATGTCCGCCCAGGTGAAATGAAACATTTTATTGTGCCAGATATATTTCTTGCAATCATACAATCTGAATGTAACTGTACAGAGCCTTGATGAGATAGGATGAATGTGGTGTTTTAGATGGGAGGCGAGCAGCTGGAGCGAGTGCTCGAGGACTTGCGGGGAGGGTTTCCAGTTTCGCCAGGTTCGCTGTTGGAAGATGCTCTCGCCGGGCCTGGACAGCTCGGTCTACAGCGACCTCTGCACCATGGCCGACCTGGAGAGACCTGTGGAGAGACGGCCCTGCAAGAGCCCCGCCTGTGGGCCACAGTGGGAGGTGGCCGAGTGGACAGAGGTACCAGATAAGACTGTAATGATTCCCCTTCTGCGAAAGCGCTTGAAATATGAGGAGAACATTAACAAAGAGGTGTTTTGGTGGTGCAGGAATGAGTCCTAAAACCCAGATATAGTTAGCATTGTACAATTTTCTGACAATATTTGTTTTTAAAAAAAATGTGTTTTTGATTGGATCCGTTCATTTTCCACATATTGTTCTACATAAAATACCACAGTACCCCAAATGTGCATTCTCGAAGCTTCTATGTGCCTTTTAAAACAGCGGTTGCACACGCGTGACTATTATGAGGTTACTAAATGTCATCATGCCAAACATTAGCCACATTTGGCTTAGCGATGGTTACGTGAAGTCATGCGACCATCATGTAGCATTTTACATCTGGAGTTTGAATTTACTCTTCAAAAATCATAAAATTGGAGTAAATATGTACAGATTATCCTGCTGAACAACCGTAAGCATCATTAACGTATTTTTGCCAACTTTTCATTGAATTTAACATACTTGTTTTAAACGCGGTTAATACAAGATGAATTAAAAAAGATAAGAAGGATTTATTTACAAAATGAATATATAAAAATAAGATACATGTAATCAAGTGTCAGAATCCTTTTCTTCAGTGAACTGTTCTATTATTTGCTTTTTCAGCCCTTTTAACAACATTTCTGATAATTATTTATCAAAAATATTTTTGTGTTAAAGATCCCATGTCATGGCCATTTCTACTGATCATAATTCCAATGTTGAGGTCTACTAGAATAGATTTATATTGTGCAATTTTCCAAACTCACATTGGTTTCTCATACAGCATCTCTGTAAAGTATGTGTATTCACCGGTATTCACTCTGTCCTAAACGGCTTGTTGGAGTTCCTGCCCCCCCCCCCCCTCCCTGTGAGCCCAGTGTGCTCTGATTGGTCACGTGACGTGAGAGGCGCGTTGCAGGAGCAGAGGAGCAGCGAGACAGGCTTCCGTGTGCGGCGATACAGATCAGGGGCGGTTCTAGGGGGGGGCCAAGGGGGGAAGTGCCCCCCTAACACTGACCTCTGACCCCCCTGTGGCCCCCCTAACAATGAAAAATTATTTATTTTTGTATATTTTGTATATTTTCTGGTACTCGGTTTGCCAAAAACCGCAGCATTTTGTTGCTGTAATGTGAAATTGTGCAGACACCCTTATGTAAAGTAGAGATGTAACTGTTCATTGCCTTTATTTTTATATAAATATGGTGTTAGTGCAAACATTGCACTATAACTTAAGCTGAAGCTAACAGTAATAACTATAAGATCTATCTGAAATAAATAAGTGTACTGAATCAAATACCAATAACTCTATTGCATTGTTTTCTTATGCGCAATTACTTCATACTGTCAAGTTCTCTTTTTCGTCCTGCATTTATTGTGCCCCCCTCAGAAAATAACTGGCCCCCCAGTGGCCCCCCCCAGTCAAATTGGTCTAGAACCGCCACTGATACAGATACAACGAGAAAAAGCGAAACTCATCCTGAGCAGCACAAACACTCACAGCCGAAGTAAAAACAATATGTGTGGCTTGATATTGAGTAAGAAAAAGGTTTATAACGCTGTGAGAATGGGTCTGGCCCTTCCTACATCCAGGACATGGTTAAACCGTACACCCCAGCACGTGCACTCCGCTCTGCATTATTATTAGTATATAAGTGCTTTGTTAATAGTTCTATCACTTGAAATGGAGTCGAAAGAGATGAGTTTGCATCAACCAAACGGCTCGCTGCACCCTCGCTGCGAAGGGGACCCACGTTCCCATCAGCAAAAACACGTGGGTTTGCTATCCTGGCTCCAAAATGGTGGAATGAGCTTCCCATTGAAATCAGGACAGCAGAAAGCTTACACACCTTCCGGCGCAGACTGAAAACTCATCTCTTTCGACTCCACTTCGAGCAATAGAACTATTAACAAAGCACTTATATACTAATAAAGGACTGGCTTACCTAAAGCCAGTTGAGTAGCACTTGAAATGTTTTTGCTCTATGAAGCCTGATGTACTTATATGATTCTGTTTTCTTCAAGTTTGTATTTTGTTGGTCGAACGCACTTATTGTAAGTCGCTTTGGATAAAAGCGTCAGCTAAATGCAATGTAATGTAATGTAATGTCTGCGGAGAGCATTTCTCCGCGATCCCAACGTAGTGGCCCGAAAAACGTTTACCCATTTAAACAGTCGTGGTAGATACCTTGTTTGTTTGAAACATCATAAATACACAAACAACAATGAATACTTACAGATTGTGTACCCGAATCTCCCGCTGGTCCAAACAAAGTAGGAACAGCATCGTTCTTCAGTGCCCTACGCTGTACATATCCGACATGAATCCTGAAAGGTTCGGGAAGCTTTGTTTCGTGAAAGGCTGGCAGAGGGTGCGGCCATAGCTCTGGGCGTGGCTACTGGGTATCCCTACGTAGCGATACCCAGGAAGTAAATGAGAAATCTCCAACGAGGCGTTTTGGGGAGGTATTTTCTGTGTTAGAGTTTTACTCCCTACAGCAGGGGTGGGGAACCTCCGGCCCCCGGGCCGTATACGGCCCGCGAGACCATTTGGTGTGGCCCTCGAGGTAATTTATAAACACACGCAAAAAAGAAAAAAATTAAAGAAGTGTAGACCGCAAAATAATTAAACAAGTGAGTGCCTGTTTTTCCTGGCCAAGGTCAGGGTCCTTGAACACAACACAAGCCTAACGTGTCATCACGTGGTATATGTCTCGTCTGACAGGGGTGTAGTTTTGACGGAGAGCACCAGAACGCAGCTCCGCTCCGGCACTTCCAAAAATGGCAGTACCCATAAGGAGCCGTACACATGCTGCAGTTTCTGCGTGTCTGTGTCTTTAGTTGAAAGCCCAGTGGCGATCTGTCATACTGATCATACAGTCAATAACTTTGTTGTTATTAGCATCTGGTTAGCTAGCTATGCTAACGAATATAAGAAGCTTTTTCTACAACCAGTGAGGTAAAGGCACATCTTTATATGATCATTATAGGTATAAAATACTATATGACAGTAAAAAAAAGTTGTTATTAATAAACAAGAATACAGTTTGAAAGGAGTGATTTGTAAAATATCCATAAAGAAAAAGAAAATCTGCTTACAGTTCTGTTTCATATGGGTGTTGAGAGATGTATCCATAGATCTCCTGATGTTGCTCTCAAAGTGCACCAGATTGATGCTTTTAACTTCAACATTTTAAAAAAAATCTTCCCGGGGGGGCATGCCCTGGACCCCCCTAGAGAGGTTAGGTCCCCCCCACTTAAATCATGTTCACATGGATAGGAGTCTAAATACATTTGCACACATCTTGTGTCCATATCTTTCTGTTTGGGTGGTCATGCCACAACCGTGCACGTGCATGCATGAGTCATGGCAAGATATCTGAATTAAGAGGTTGCTTTTTCTTTGCACAGCATGAAAGAAAGGTGAAATTAGTGGGCTGTGATTTTAGTATTTTTAAGCAGAGGTCAATAATTTGTACGGCCCTCGGAGGATGTTGAAAACATTGAAATGTCCCTTGAGAGGAAAAAGGTTCTCCACCCCTGCCCTACAGGGTGTACTTTGAGGGTTTGTGACTCTGCAGACCGTTTACATGCAGAAAAACCTTCATAACACACAAGGGGACATGTAATAACCGGAAAAGCATGACATGGGACCAGTGTTCAAATTACCCATTTGCTTTCGGGGGAGCCCTATTTTTTTTTTTTTTTTGGCAATCATATAGGCAGATCTGAAAGATGTATATGTTTCCTGCATTAGATCAACATTGATTGCCAATAGGCCTACCTTGTTTGGTAGGCCTATTTTTTCTCATCTCCGAAATCTCGATCGCTTTTTCGTGTGCCTGGCTCTTATGGTGCTTATAAATCTTTTTCTGCAGGTTATTCTGTTGATCACTGCTGACTTTTCCCTGAATCCATTCTTGTGAAAGGTGCACTCAGGTGGATTTTTTTGTGAGCGGCAGGGAGATCAATATAGGCTACTTTTTGTCTCTTTGCAAATCTCACATCCCCATTTTTAGATTTTTTTTTTAAATGACATGGATACCTTTCATTCCACTCACTCCATATTTTCTGTGTCCAGTTAAAAGGCAGGTCATGGGCATCGTCAGGTTCGCTAGTGCAGGTGGCGCCGGCGGCTGTGGCCGTTGTTGAAGCCTCTTCAGGCTCCGCATCGGCAGGCCTCTCCCTCTGTGTGGAGCTGTCAAACTTGACCCTAACGCTGCTTACAGCCGGCCAACTAAAAGTTATTCCGTTCACGTTGTCATTTTTAGACGCTTCTTTGCTTGTGAATTCAAAAGCTGCGAGGCTTGGCTGTTTTCGTTTCGCCATATTTTTTATTACAAAGCCAGAGTTAAACAAAATATCAGTATGAAAATATCAAATACCGTGCCAGCATCGCCTGCCGTAACCATAGCAACGTAAGTAGCGTAAAGAATGCAGCGCCGCCACGTACAGATGGCAACGCCCAGAAATATTCATAAATATAAAACAAATATTCAGAAACTGTAATGAACAATGACTATTATTTATTTCAAGAACTTTTATTTACAGAAACTCAACATTTCTAATCTGTGTGACACACATATGCACGATTGTTTTGGGCTCCCCCTATTTATCTCAAAGTCAGCCTTCAGGGGAGCTTCCTCCCTCTTCGGGGGAGCCTGGCTCCCCCCCATTTCGAACAGTGCATGGGACCTTTAATATTCTGTGAAAGCACCAATAGTTAACCCCACAATATCGTGCCAGTATGGATATTGAAATCTTTGGTAAAATAAAATAGATATTTGACTTTCTTGCCCAGACAGAAGTAATAACTTAGAAACATGTGTGTCTGTGTACCCCTTCTTGTTCTAGTGCCTTGCTAAATGTGGCCGCAAAGCTCAGGTGACCCGTGATGTCCGCTGCTCTGATGAGACCCGACCATGTGACCTGATGACCAAACCACCAAACATCAAAAACTGCACCGGGCCGCCCTGCGAGCGCCACTGGACCGTGTCAGAGTGGGGGCCTGTGAGTGTCTTACTCTGCATCTACACAGATATACTGTCTGACAAGATATACAGCTCTGGAAAAAAATGAAGAGACCGATGTAAACATTTGACAAATAAAGGATTTATGATTATGATTCTAATGCAAAAGCAGATACGGTTGCAATTTATTATTTTTACCAGAGCTGGATGCAGTGGCGGCTGGTGGAAATTATTTTAGGTGGGGCTATTGTAATGGTGAATAAACCACACTGGGAACATTTAGAGAAATGACCCCTTAAATTATGACTTCTGGTGATGTTAGAGATATGAGAAGACTGATCAATACCTCCATAATCTTCAATGTGGTTCGCTATGAATCTTCCAAAACCTCCAAACACCTTGTCCTGGACATAGTTTCTAGAGTAAACTGTGCAACAGTACAGTAGGCCCACACAAACTGCAGAACACCGGTTCTTTGGGAACACTCAAATGATTGAATTCCCATTTAAAATCAGGAGACTAATACAAACATTATATGCAGACACAGACGTGGTTCAGAAACACAGAAATATTAGAAAACAGACCATTAAGGCAAAATATCTAGTTTGATGGATGCTGTCAAAACTCAACTATATACAATAATATGTGTGTGTGTGTTTATTTATCACGGGCACATAGTATCTGTCCCCGGCTGTTTGAAGAGCAAGCATGGGAAACAAAAGACAGCGTTTACCTGTTTGCATCCAGCTAGTCACACAGTTACAATCACACTCCTTGTAATTGACATAATTAATAGATAGTTTAGCTTCTCACCATCATTTGCTGTGGCCCACTGATGTTAACGATCGTAACTGACTTGCCACGTGACTTGCAAACTCTCGCGAGAGTTTTACACAAGACGGATCCTTCTAGCCATAACCCTGCACCGGGCGCTGAGGCATAGTTTACAGATAGCAACAGTCAGCTGCTAGTGGCTGCTGCTGCACTGGTTGAGGGCTCCTCTCTTAGCGCCCAGACGAGAGAGGGTAATGATCTATGGCAGTGATTCTCAAATGGGGGTACGCGGACCCCGAGGGGTACGTTGAGGTACTGCGGGGGTACGTGAGATTTAAAAAAAAAAGTTAATTCAAAAAATATTTTTTTAATTTTAATTTTTAATGTGGGAAGAGGTGGGCCGGCGCCCCTAGCGCCCCTATGGGCCGGCCGCCACTGGCTGGATGTGTGTTTTGCCTTTTACCACCATGCTGCTGATCTGCTTGCTGCTGTCAATATAATATTTACCAGCCAGGACTTGTTTTCACCTTGTGTCATCATGGCTTTTATATGTCTGTCTGTGGACACATTCTTTCACCAGACAATTGTATTATGTACACCTGTGCCATTCACAGAACCAATCAGAAAAAAGCACATTAAACTACATTCCGGATATTCCGGATATCTGACTCCTAGCGGAAGCAATTAGCTCTTCCATTCCCAGTCAGTGATATTACGTTGCTTCTGAGGAGAGGAGGGAGCCAAGGCTTATATCTTCTTTTCTCTATAAATCTTGAGCCAACTCTCGCTCTTCGTCTCTTCGGGTTACCCTGCATCCTCTGTGTCCTTCAGATTTCAGTGGGGATAGTCTTTGTTCCGAGTGCTATTCCTGCTTTAGCGCGATTAGCTTTTCCCTGGTGTAAACAAGACAGTGTGTCATACCTCTGTTAAATTCATAGAACATGAGATCTTGTGAGATACTTTACTTACAATGAATAAGTGTTAACATGACTTTATCTGATGTGACATGGCCTGATGCAGTTTATTCTCTCCTCTGATGTGGTGTGATGTGACGTAATGCCATTTATATTCATGCAATGCTACATTTGTATTAAATATGATGTGAGGTGATCTGACTTAATGTGACAAGCAGCGTTTGACCCCGAGCTTTATTAAAAGACATGGCTCAGGAAGGCCATGATGGCAGCAGGAATGCATTCTCTGGATAATGAATAAGCTAGTTTGACCCCTGACACTCGTTGCAGTGCTCGGGGTCGTGTGGCCAGGGGAAGACGGTGCGTCACGTGTACTGTAAGGCTCCGGAGGGTCGCGTGGTTCCTGAGAACCAGTGCTCTGCGGAGGACAAGCCGCTGGCCATCCATCCCTGTGGGGAGAGAGACTGTGCTCCACACTGGCTGAGCCAAGACTGGGAGAGGGTGAGACACACATTCACAACTTCTGTTTATTATTAGACCTGAAACTGTGAATTATTTCTCATAACAACATTGGAATTATGTAATCGAACTGGTATTTTAAAAGTCACCTATTATGCAAAATCCACTTTTTCATGTCTCTTCTACATAAACATGTGTCCTCTCTGTGTAAAGAGATTCTGAAAGTTTCAGGAACAAAGATTCTCTCACTTTTTGTCCTGATCCATTTCTATAAAAACCTGTCTGAAAATGAGCTGATCAGATTTTGGCCACTTTATGATGTCATAACGATGTTTTGTCTTGTGTAACCATTAGCCAATCACCAACCAAGGTAACCCCCCCCCCCTTATCACCTGAATCTCCTCCTAGAGCACCATTGTGTTCTTTGTAACCAAATATCTTTCAGAGGGGCGTGGGGAGGGGCTCCTTATTTTCATCTAAAGTAACAAACAAGTTATGTGTTAAAAGTGAGGCACAATGGTTGACCTCTTTCAAAAGAAGTCTGTTTGAATGTCTTGAAGAGAACAACAAAGTCAGATATGGATAACCTTTTGTCTGTAGTGTAACACAACCTGCGGTCGTGGCGTGAAGCGAAGACTTGTCCTGTGCGTCGGCATCAGTGGTGGAAAGTTCCAGACCTTTGATGATGAGGCGTGTGGGGGAAGCGAGAAGCCGGAAGAGGAAAACACCTGCTTTGAGAGGCCGTGCTTCAAATGGTACACCACCCCCTGGTCTGAGGTGAGGTCTGCACCCACACACACCACCTCTGATATGAAGGGTTTATCATCAATGTATAACGGCTGTGTTCCTGTGTTTCCTCAGTGCACTAAGACATGTGGTGTGGGTGTGAGGATGAGGGACGTCAAGTGTTACCAGGGCAGGGAGCTGGTCCGCGGCTGTGACCCCCTCACCAAACCTGTGGCCAAACAGACCTGCACTCTGCAGCCCTGCCCCACTGAGCCCCCAGGTAACACTTCAGGGAACCCAACCTACCTTTTCATCTAAACTTTTAAAAAACAAGGGCCTACGGAAAGCTCCAAGGTTTGATCTGGCGGCCCACATGCGGAATCCGCTGACCAGCACGCAGCTCTGAGTCCAACTAGCGGAACTTTAAAGGGGACCTATCATGCAAAATGCACTTGTTGATGTCTTTTATACATAAATATACCGTCCTGGTTGAATGCACTTATTGTAAGTCGCTTTGGATAAAAGCGTCTGCCAAATGAATTGTAATGTAATGTAATCTAATGTAATGTAATAAATATGTGTCCCCGGCAGGGTGGGATTTTCACGGCGGCCATGACGGCCATGGCCCCACAAATAATTGTACGTCCTACGGCCACGATGGCCTTTGGGCCCCTCACACTGTTAAAATCTCGAAGTTGCTTTAACTGCATTATGTTGCGTTCACAACGGACGCGATGCGAATATTCGCATTGCTCTAACCGCTGGAGTTTCACCGCGGCTGTCAGCTGTGTTTACTCCTGTCATTCAAACAGGATGCGCTGGAGAGGGGGCGGGGCTTATATCCATGTAAATACTGTGGTGGAAACCAACTACGACAAAATTAACCTATTTTATCGTGATTTAATTGTAATACACGGTTCAAAATGATGCCGAAGTAACAACATACTGATAACGGTTAGTAAAAACCATGCTTTGACAATTGTGCAGACAAGACGGCAGGCGAAAAATCTTTTAAAATGCGTGTTTTCTGAATGGATATCGGATCGATCAGGCTAAACTAACGTTGTAGCTGCTCCGTCCAAACTCACAACATCGTCCTAAAGACAGAATTAAAGCAGCGACTGTATTCGTCATGACACAGACAGCCTGTGGTTTGTACATGTTTAACTTTTGTCCAGTTCCTGAACAGATATGAGGAGCTGTGAGGAGTTGATTAAAGAGACTCTCACACACACACACACACACACACACACACACACACACACACACACACACACACACACACACACACACACACACACACACACACCACACACACACACTCACTCACTCACTCACTCACTCACTCACTCACTCACTCACTCACTCACTCACTCACTCACGCACACACACTTTTGCATTTCAAAGTATTGCTTGTTCATACAGTTGGATGTTGGAGCTTCACTGTGCACTGCTGAATGATGTATGTACAGAGTTTGACCCTTGAAGGCTGTTTCTTCTGCTCTGAAATTGAATATATTTGTTACATATTAATAGAACTTTAGATTTTTTTATTTGATTTTGGATTTGTGAATGGGAGAAGTAGTAGATGGAAAACATACCAAACACTAATCATTCAAAGTAAAGTATTTCATTTTATATACGGTAATACTAAGGAGGCATAGGCCTATATGATGATATAATGTTTGACATTATTGATATTAAAAAAGTGATTTGTTTTCCATGTCATTCGTGTGTTTTTCTTATCAGAAAGTGAAGTTATTTATTTGTAAGCTCCAAATCCTTATTTTTCCCTCAATGGCCTTTCCGCCCTGAAAAAATGTGTGACACCAAAGGCCAAATGGCCTTGCCCCTAAAATGACGAAAATCCAAGCCTGGTCCCCGGTGTCTCAGGGAAGTCACAAAGTGTCAGAAAACAAAACCCTCTCTCTTTTCCTCCGTACCCAAATCTCTAAACACGGGGGGTACAACGGAGCTGATCCAGATTTGCGTCCGATATGACGTGGACCCACAGCAAAGTTGTTATCAGAAACAATGCCCGACGTGTTTTGGATGTAATATGGTCTTTGTTTACATTAGCAAGCATCACTAACACTCAGAGCTAACCTGTACTGGAGAGAGCATGTGTAAAAAAGCAGGAAATTAAAAAAGGTACTCACCTTGTGGTAAACCCGCAAGAGAAAAAGCATTTGAGCTCCATACTGTTTCAGAAATAATCCTTGATGTGGTTTGGAACATGATATGGCATTTAATTACGGCAGAATTTAACTATCTGCCGGTAGAATTCTGAGCAGGCACAAGCTCCCCCTTTTAGGGATGTCTAAAATGCATGATCTGTTTGGTATTTTGAGCAAAACACATCATAGACATGTTTTATATATTTTTATATATCTGAGACCCAAAATATATGCCTAAATATAGCATAATAGGAGACCTTTAAGGCACTGCCCCCCCCCCTCTTTCCCCCCCATTTAAACACTGTATATATAAATAAAGGCACTCCCTGGCCCAAATAATATATTTAAAAACCCAGTATGTGCAATTCACAAGTTTCCAGCAAGTTGCCCTGGAAGTATATCCCTCGCAGCGAGCTAGACAAGCTAATCCAGGAAGCTAATTCCTGTGTATATTTTGATCAAGTCAATAAATTAGGTCAAATTAAAGTTTATTTGGGAAGCTTAAGCAGGCTTGTGCTACTTTCAGTCATGTTTTCCCAAATCTTTACAGTGGCATGACATATACATGGTAAATTGACACCATATCTGGTTAGTAATAGAGGCTAAATATACATGTTTGTGTGTCAAAAAAACCTGCCCAATCAAAACCAGCCCAAATTGGTTCAGTGGTGCATTAATAAGTCCCAAAACCCGGAATAAACGTAGCATTTCATGACTTCCTGTTCCCTTGTCTTGAAGTCAATGTTTTTTGAACGTGTTTGTTGGTAGAAGTCTGAAATAAGGTCTGTAGTTAACAGAAGCTGATGAGGAAATACCTCAGTAGCTACTGTGTCATAAATAGCGCGGTTGCTAATAAGTGACTAAATGAAAGGAAATGATGTACTTTGTTTATAGCCTAAAATGTGCCTTTTACCTCTGGCGACTGCAGTTAGCCTTCACAATCACAAAGTGGTGTCAATATGTGGAGATTATCCTGCTGAACAAAACATGTAAGTATAAACTTGGTTGTTACAAAGCTTATTTTCTTCAATATACCAAATTGCAATGGAGAAATCCCATTGATTTGACTTCCGGGTCCGGTCCAAAAATGCGTCATCACTGCTAAACTCTATTGAGTGAGTTTGCCTCTTGGCACCTTACAATGTGTTGGAGTGCTAGCTAATAGAAGCGAGTGTTACATAGTGATATCACTATGTTACGGGAGTAAACAAAGGACCACTATGGAGGCTTTTCAGCGAGGGGGGAGTGTGTGGGAGAGAAACTCCCTCTGGAGGGAACAGGGATTTAAGCCTTTGCAGACCATTGACATGCACAAAATCCTATATAACACACCACAGGGAAGGGAAAAACCCCAAAAGCAAAATAGGGCACCTTTAAAGGTCCCCTATTATACTGTTCTTCATCAATATATTATAGGTTTCAGATACAAAACATGCCTCTGAAGTGTTTGGCTCGAAATACCAAACAGATCATTGCAGCATCGCATAATCCCCTCTGTTTCAGCCCTGTTTCCAAAGTGCTGATTCTCTGTCTGTTCCTCTCTGAGAGAGATTTGGTTACAAATAACTCAATGGTGCTCTAGGAGGAGATTCAGGTGATAAGAGGGGGGGGGGGGGGGGGGGGGGTACCTTGGTTGGTGATTGGCTAATGGTTACACAAGCTAAAAGATTGTTATGACATCATAAAGTGGCCAAAATCTGAGCTAATCTTTTTTCCTGAAACTTTCAGAATCTCTTTACACAGAGGGGAAACATGTTTATGTATAAAATAAATGATAAAGGGGATTTTGCATAATAGATGACCTTTAAATGTAATAGCTGACATGTGTGAACTGTTTTCCAGATGAAAGCTGCCAGGATCGTCCCTCCACCAACTGCCTTCTGGCGCTGAAGGTCAACCTGTGCAGCCACTGGTACTACAGCAAGGCCTGCTGCCACTCCTGCCGGGCCCTACGACCTCCAACCTCCTAGTCCAGGACACCACCACCTTGCTCCAACCCCACTCCAAATCCAGCACGAGGAATGGAATGGAAACAATTGTAAGGACACTTCAGTTACTGTGGACAATGAGAAAAAGCTGGAAGTCCAGATATTCTGCAAAAATGTATTTAAAATCCCCGTTATTATGAACTCAAAGAACAGACAGTTAATGTTGATCATCAGAATTCTTCTATCATTATACTGTATTTTAAACAAGATGTTTTTATCAGCTGCTATTTCGCAAACCTCCATAATCAGATAGCAGTCAGCTTCCGTTGTGCTCGTCGCTGCAAGGTGAAGATCTATTAAATTATTTCCAAACTTCATATACTGCATGGCTAGAATATTTAATGCAGATACTGTTTATGGAATATTATTTAATTGTGTTTCAGTTTGGTGTCTGGCATGTCAAAAGTTTATATTTCCATTCCACCCTCTGCCCGCTTGGCGCTGTGCCGGGAAGCCTGCAGGATATGGAAGCATATTTATTAGTCATAGCACATTTTCATTTATCATGACAATCCCGATGTCAGCCAATGGTTACTCATCGGGTCAACGGATGCCAGTTCTGGTCTGTGTGTGTGACAGAGGAGAGGTTATACAAACACAGAAGATTCTTGACACTTGAAGTATGGTGGAAATATATTCAGACGTGTACATGTATGTCTCATTTTTAACTATTGTGTACTGTGTTTATAACTGATACCTCTTTGTACAAAGAGTATGGACTGTTAATAATAAACTGAAAACCTAATGGTATCGACTTGTATTTCAATTAAAGGACAGTTTGAATAAATATACTTGTATCTGTTGGGGAATAATTTGCTTAGGTATTCAACCTTTGACACAGTTCATCATGTTCTCCTCTCACTGTCTCCTTTCCCATGGCATAGGTCTACGGCCTTGGGTATTGCTGCTATCTCTCTTAAGGAGCGGCAGCTTGGGCGCATTGTTGTTGCCAGTCTATGACAGAGCACAAGCCGCCATGAGGTAGTTTACTGTTCAGGGACGTAGGTTCCCTGGCGCACATTCTTTCCTATGGACGAGAGCTCTAGTTAGATTCAGGGTCCATCATTGTTTCGTCTCGCTGATAAAGAATGTTGATTATTAAACTTCGAACTAGTTAAAACCTCGAGCTGCAGAAAGAGTTCTTCAGAATTGGTTTGGCAACCGCTGTGTCAACTCGTGACACACCACCTGTCTTGTGAATTCTCCGGCCGAAGCTCCAAATAAACCACCAGTGTTTGCCATCAAAGCTCCAGCTCTCCTCGTGCCTCTCCGAGTCCTGTTTCCAATTGCTTCAGAAGTTTCCCCCACAGTATCTTTGTTGTTTTTATTTTAATTTGATGATGGTTCAAGGACTTTGCACTTTGCATGATTCTTTTAGCAAATAAAGTAAAAAAACAAACAAGGTATTTAGATGGTCTTGATGAAATGAAGATGATGGGACTAAATCTGTAGAAGTTTGTTATAGTAAGGCACTTACGAAAGCCGAAAACAAAAAACAGCACATGCAATTCAAAATGTCAGACTTCCGGTTGGATGTCTTTTTTGTACATCTCCACATGACACATATGTTGGGGGGTTTTACTTTGACAACAGTTTGTGGGCTTGGCTTTGCCAGTTGCCACACTCAAACCCAACCCCCTTTAAAGGTCCCATGTCATGGCCATTTCTACTGATCACAATTCCATTGTTGAGGTCTACTAGAATAGATTTATATTGTTCAATGCTCCAAACTCACATTGGTTTCTCATACAGCATCTCTGTAAACTACATGTATTCACTCTCTGTCCTACACGGCTTGTTGAAGCTCCTGCCCCCCCCCCCCCCCTCCCTGTGAGCCCACTGCTCTGATTGATCAGCTCGCCCACTCTGTTCTGATGAGTCCACCACCGTTACAGCGGAACATCAGTGATTATGTGTTACAATGGCGTTAGCAACTAGAAAATGACACCAGTAATGACAAACAGACGAGAACGCTGCGTGGGGTCTGGGTGCCGTGTTGGCGGGACGTTGCGAGGCTCGCTGCTGTGAGGAGCGGACAGTGTGAGCTGGGTTCATTTCCTGCTTGCTGCGTGGGATCTGCGAGACAGCGAGACATCGCAAATGGACGCGGGAAGGGGGGGGGGGGTGCTGAGGGGGCTGCAGCACCCCCATCTGCGAGGCTCCACCAGAACGAATGTCATTGCAGATTCAAACTGATAAAAAGCCACAAAACCAAATTCTGCTGTTCTACAACAATATTTACACAGAGGCAAGGAAACACATACCAACAAGTTTTGCATTATTTGTATTTATAACACTGTAATTTATGTCACTTTCACACAAAGTATCAGCAGTAAATGCAGGTTTGACAGCAGCGTACACCCCCTGCTGGTCAGCATCAAACCTCATCTACTATACTGCAGGATAATAAAAAACACATCAACTACTGAAGCAGAGAGGAAACAAATCCAACAGTTCCAGTCTTTTAAAAAGGCAGACTAATGTAAAAAGAAAGAAAGAAAAAGCTATGGAAAAATGAAATTAGTTCTCCACAAAAGGAACTTCAAAAGTGTGGAAGCTGCAGCTTTGCCCCCAAAACTCCCTGAATGGATTCATGTCTGAGGCCTTTTTTGATTGACAAGGGGGGGGGGTTTTCTTCGACAGAGACCGGAGACTACCAGGATGTCTTCCTCTATGGCTGCATGCAGAGTCCAAGTGGTTGAAGGTCAGGACAAGCGAGAATTTAGTATCTTAATGTTGCAGTCCACTCGAAACATCTCAGAAACATAAATAACTAAACTTCAAATGTGTTCATTACACAGCTTTATTGAATACTTGATAACAAAAGCAATCAATATTTTGTTGTGTCAAATGATCTGTTTCACGGCAAGCGGGTCATTATGCGAAAAAACATTTGTTGCTCTCGCTGTAAATGATCCCTTAGGTGTAAACTTTATGCAGCATGGATTTGTGTTTATTTAGCAACAGGCTGTTTTAAATACAGACAGAAAAAAAAGTTGTGACTATATGGTAACCCTAGATTTAAAAATAATATTAATACTCAATATTCGTAGGTAAAGCACACAACATTTAAGAATAGAAATGTCCAATCTTTATGTAATATCAGTGTTTTTTTTTTTAAGATGCCTTGCTGTTGGCAATTTGGTGACATTTATGAAACCTTTTTGTCCTGTTGTAGTATAGACTGGTGCAGTGATGACGTATTTTTGTAGGCAGACCCGGAAGTTAGCATTGCAAAGGGGTCCTTCGACAAAAAGCGATAGGATTTGCCCATTGATATTTGGTATATTGCAAAGGAAAACGGGGAGCCGGAATTGGTAAAAGTGGCTTAGTTATTTCCGGGTTTTAATTGTATCCAAGCACTGTGCTCGAAGTTCAAATTATTTCAACTTTGACCTTGTTTACTGCTGACCTTTCGACGCACAACCAATCAGATGACAGCTGTATGTAGCAGTGCAATCTAGCAGGGTAACCATAACAACAAAACTAGCTTACTGTTCTCACCGCAAGGATCTGTTCCCAAATAGTGGTGAGAAAATCACGCATCATGTGAATACAGATTGAATCACACAGATTTCGTGTTGTCACACTTATGAAAAACACAAGACAAGATCATACATGACACAAAAACAGAGCTCCAAAGCTCTTTTTTTAGCAGCTTGCTTTTATCTTCCATTTTTCTTTTATATTACAGTGTTAGTTGGCTAAATACGATTTTTTTTAATTCCATATAATCTTAGGATAAATGAAGGATTTATCTACAGCTTCTGGAGTCGGGCTGTTTTCTCTACTGGCGTGAACCAAACAGTCATCTACTTTACTATCATTAAGACATACCAAAATGTGCGATCAATCTTTTCTTACAGTAAATGCTCATGTTGGTGGAAAAACCAGGCCTACATCACAGCATCTATCTACAGTAGGATGTGTTTAATAGGGAATACATATCTTCAAGAATCACAGCCATAGGATCTTTGAATGCTTCAGAAAAGCCCTTAAAATTGTGATTTGAATTCACACAGTAAAACACTCACATACTGATAGAATGACGAGCTGCTCTCTGTTGACTGAGAAATAACTCAAAACAGACAAAAAACACAACGCGGTGCTGAGAAATCTACAGTGAAGATCAACATGGGTCAGTCTGAAGCTCCATGTTATGTCAACAATATCTTTGCTTTTATTTTAAACCAATTCTAATTAAATTCAAAGTTTTGACTTTTTTATTTAGAATATTGGTATAAGAAAATCCTGACTTTCTTGTTTTGCTAAATAGCTGAATTTGAGTTAGAGTAGCCAGATTTCATTTTTTTTTAAATGTATTTATTATTAATTTGACATGAAGAATGTTGAAACTCAAACATATTTTGGAATGTTCTTTTTCAACTAACCAACATGCAAATTTGATCTGATAAAAAAATCTGATTCATGACATTTTAGATTATAATCCTGAATTTAAACATTTCAATTGATATTGGAGAACATTTTTGATGTTACAATTTAATAAAAATGTATATTATTAGTAAGTCACTATTTAAATAAATAAATAATTAATTATTATTTATTTCCTTTTTTTTACTCTATACCATAAATCAGCCTCAGGGAAATTGAAGGACAACGTAATGAAAGTTGTGATGGCTGCCTATATTCACAGCATTGATTTTAAGCACAGGTGTTTTCATTTGGCTGATTAAACCTCACTCTTTGAGAAGATCTAATCAGACAGAAGTTGTGAAAACACCTTTGCTTCAGCCTGAAGAGATGATAAACTATATCAAAAAAAGTATACAAAGATACTTTTTGGACCTTTGGAGGTGTTAGGTGAAGTCCTCTGGAAAATAAATAAAGGTGAAATGTAAAACTGTACAGTCATTGCTACACAAGCATGTTGTGTGTGGCATTATCCACTAGTATATATTTCCATTGCATAAATGAATCACAGTCAAGTGGTAATAAAGTACACATACTTTATGTTCATTACTACAGCCGAAACTGGTGTGTTTGGGATCACACTGTGCACAAATACTGGCTTTCTATAAACTGCGGGAGAAACAATAAACACCGACTGTTAGTGAAGTCAGTAACAGATTTGATTTGTAAGTTAAAAATGTTTCTAAAACACCTCTAAATGAGAAATGTCTATCTTTTTCTTCAAACAAATCCCATAAAAAGACCAAAACAAACAATGTCTATCCCTCAATAATTATTTACTTCATGTCTGCGGCTCTCAGCCCCATGTCCATTTTGTTCTAATAAAAACATACATCTTTTAAAACATTCTTATACAGATTGTCACTTGGTTACTCTTTTCAGTGCTGATTAATCCGTATACGGCTCTTTAGTTACTAGTTGTGGCAACATGATGGTGATTATAGGATTGAGTCAAAATAAAGTCAAATGTGTGTTCATGGTAGTAAAATAATATGTGATGTACAACAGTGTGGCTCACTATCTTTAAAGGATACTTGTTATAGGTACATTCACAGTTGTTTTTGGTCTCCACACTGGATTGGTTGACAATAACACCAGAGTTCAGCCTTTGAAAGAAACCTTGTTAGCTTGAACAATGTTAGCTGGCTAGCTAACTGTCCATTAGTTTCCTTGGAGAAAGGTAAAATGGACATTGTTAGGGATTTGACCTCCATGTCTTCCTCTGTGTGGTGCATTCAAATAAACAAAGCGTGTGTTGAATGAACCGACAAATTGGAAATTGTCTTTTTTATACACTTTTTTAACAACCACCTAACTAGCTATTTAGCAAACAAGCTAATTTTCAAAACACAAAATAAGCCACACTCACAAAGAATCAAAGGTGAAATGTGTAATACTTGGTCTCCTGCTTCAAACTAAGAGGGGGGCACCGTTTTATCTCTACTAATGGGTCCATACAATCTACATTTTCTGTCATCAGCCACGAAGGAAGTGGAAAGGAGCCTTATAACTAGCAGCAGGGAAATCATAGTCAAAACTCAACCAAGCTGCTGAAACTGAGAGCTGGTCTAAATTGATAAAGCTAACGCATGTGTAGTATTAGCTTATAGTTTCCAATAGTTCATTTGTGTTTACCCCTAAACATGTTTTTATTTGATTAAATCCAAGATAGCAGAAACATGAACGCCACCTTTGTCTTGTCGTCCCAGCCGCCAGGAAATGTCTTAGCTTGGAGGAGAGCGTGCCGCAGCTCACAGAGGTGGACCTTAAGTTAGCGGTTGTAGCATCATGAATGGATCAACATGTGATTGACAAGCCCTTAGGCAGCGTTACTTCTCTGTCCTCTCGTGTTGGACTGCTGGCAGACGTTTCTGGAGGTACAAGTGATATTAGACAGGATGGGCAGGGGCTTGTCAGTTAGTGAGCCTATTTGAGTGAAGATTTCTGCAACTCAATAGATGTGTCTGACATATAATCAACAAATTAACCTCTTCACATTCCAGGCATAGATAATATAAGCTAAAACTAAATTCCAGGCCATATCTTACAGATTGCACCTTCAAGTCAAAACTGACTGAATGTTTTCTGTACGCATTTGTTCCAGAGCTGCACAACTCCATTTTGCTGCCAGGAAAGGTGTGCAATTGCCCAAAAGCCCTCAGTGTTGTTGTCCGTCAGCACAACACCCACATCACAACACTTATATGACATGTTAATTTAGTGTGTTTGCACACAGCACCGAGTCAGTGCACCTTTTCACCAGGCCAGAAGGATGTTACTGCTTCCATCCTGCCTGCTCCTAGACATCAGTGCTAATGCTTTGGGTGACCACCTCCTTCATGGTGACCGAGCGAATAAGGTTCTGGTAGAACCTGGCCAAGTCTATGGGCAGTTCAAGGTCCTGCTGCTGCACAGTCCTGTAGCTGATCCTGCGACCGCCGTTGCACAGCCTCTCCGGGTGCTGCAGGTAAAAGGGCAGAGTGCAGCGGGTGCAGGTCGGGCAGAAGGCATGTGAGCGATGGCACCTGCGCGGTGGCTGTGTGGGGGAGTAGCTGGCAGGACCATTGGCCTCAGTAAGGAAGGTAGGGGGGTAGTTTTCCGTTACGTCGCTAAAGTGCTCCGGCGTCGGAGGCGTAGGGGGAGCGGACAGAGCCAGGGGCGGACAAGGAGACATAGAGGCGAGCTCTGGTTCTTCCTCTTCCCCCTTCTCAGACTCCTCCCTCTTACAACAGTAGTACTGGAATGGTTACAAACAGGGAATGGATACAAGTCAGAGTCAGTGTAATTAAATGTTTAATGTTAATCATGCAGAGGCTAACAATAAGAAGTCATGCTACTAAACAAAACAACACTAGAGCTGAATTCATCGATCCACCCTCTAGGCTGAGTTATTATGTCAGAATGTATTGGATAGATTGTTCATGTTCATGTTTGTACATACTTTTTATTAAAACAATCCCCTCAGGATGAACTCTACTGATTTTGGTGATCCCATAAATGTTATAAAAACGTCAACGTTGTTACTACTAGCGATTTGTGGACTTTGTTTTATTTGACGTTTTGGCCGTCGCCATCTTGGTCTTTTGGAACCAGGTAACGTTCTAAAACGAAGACCATCCATCACTCAGACTTGATAGCACTGCGGGAGTGAGCTGTCAATTGCATGGTATGGCCTAAAGCTTACCCTGCTTACTGGTGTAGGACCTTGATTACAAAGTACACATTATGTGGCATATAAGACAACTTGAAACCAGCAATTGGGACCATAAACTTATCAGGAAAATGTTAATTAGTAATAAAGTACTAAATAAGTAAGTAAGTAATAAATCAAGTAATAAGTAGGGTAATTTTTTCATAGACTGGCCCCACTTCCCATTAGATTAATGCATGTTTAAGCATTGTTGCTTTGGTAATCCTTATAGTGCCATCATGAGCGTAACATTTGTCATTTTGATTGAAGCAACTATTATATGGAGCAACACATCATTTGTGTCAATGTTTGTCTCAGTAAACTGTAAAACTAGGATCCTGACTTTTTAGCTAGAGCAATCAACAGGCCATCATTTAATTTGTCCAATTCTTGGGCTCATGATCAAATAATCAACCTCAGCTGTCAGTTATTCTTCAAATGTTAACATGATAAACTGAGCTGGAAAACATTATATTTGCTGAACATTAGCATGATAATATTAGACTCAAGCATTGCTGTGGTAACTAAACATTACTGTAGACTCATCTTATTAGGGTTTCGGTTAAATGCTTTGAATCTTGATAAACTTGGATTATTTTTAAAAAGACTCTGCATTTGCAAATGAGTTTTGGTTCTTTTTCTGTTCAACATTAGTGGGTAGTAAAACAGTCATACCTGTAACCTACATAAACACAGTACAGCAACGATGGTCAGTAAGATCACTGTAGCCAGAATTCCTCCTGCAATGACCACTGTCCCGGCTGACATTCGAAATCCTCTCCATCAACAGCCTGCAGGGAGGAAGAAGAGGACAGAGGTGGGACGATGGAAGGAAGATCAGAAGGAAACAATGGAGGAAGTAAAACAAGAGGGTAGCGCAAGAGAGGAGAAGAGTGAAGAGGAGGACGAGAAGGAATTCAGAATTAACTGACATTAGTTGAGAACGTTTCAATGGTAAGGAACAATACGTCAATGCTAACTTAGTTTCAAACAGGACACAAACAGAAATCTCCTGGGTGAAAGTCCTTTTTGACAGTTGCTCTGAAAGTCCTTTAACAATGTGGAACGGCTTACGTTGGAGTTTTTAGAAAGCCCAGTTTGTCTCATAGAGATGTTAAAAAGTGCCTTGCTACGTCAAAATCAGTCACACTACTTCCTGAATACCGGCTATACATCCACCCAGCCAGGGAACTTTCTCACAAATTTCGCTAACGTTACCTACAGGTTCTAGTAATGTTTTTAAGAAAACGTTTTAAGAATAGTAGGGCATAATGTTCTAACAATGTTATCAAAAACATTTAAAAAAGGTTATCACCAAACATTTTAAGAATGTTTTTGGAGAACATTATCCTACCTTTCAGAAGAACATTCTGGGATCCAAAATAAAACTTCTAGCTGAAAACGTTTTAAGAGGGCAACCACAAGAGGGGCTTGTCAGGTAAACAACAAACCAAATTGTAATAGACTACAATTTCACTTTGAGGTGAAACTTCAAAGCAGCCTTAAAGTAAGATCTACCCAAGATGTTAACAAATCCCTGCATGTGTTCAAGCATCAAAGGTGCGGAACAAATGAAAATACTTTGTATGTTGTATTTTGTGTCTCTACTGCACTGTAAAATATTACCATGATTTCACAATATTTAGCTGTAATATTTTACAATAAATTACTGTTTTACCACTTTACAGTCTTTACCTGTGATGTTTACAATATAATACTGTAATTTTGAATTTCACAGTGAAATCAATGCAGGCACAGTTAATTACTGTGAATGTACAGGATAAATGATTACCAGGATTTCCCAACATGTTACTGTATTATTTCACAGTACAATACTGTATTCAGACCATCCTCTGTGATAACACAACACATTAAGTGATTTTCTTGCTTTCTTGCTCTTGCTTGGCTTTAAATACTAATTTATTTCTTTGGTGCAGGTTTTACTTAAATTGAAAGGGGCACCGCTGCATGTGCCTTAAAATAAACTATGCAACATTTAAATCTGTAAAATTGAAATTGTTGTCTTGGCTTATTGTTTTCAGGTGCTTCCTGGGCATTAATCCTGAGACGGGCTCGAAAGCCAAAAAGAGGCATGGCAATTTAAACCCCCACGTCAGCACATTCTTCAGAAAATTGTTGACGTCGAGTGGATGTCTGTGTAGACATGTGCTCCCCTCCTTGTTTTCTTTTCTGTCTCCCTGCTGCGCAGGTGCACCTGGTCTGCCCCTGGCTCCGCCTCTGCCCAGGTGTTCCAAATTCTACTCAGCCGTGTATATATAAAGAGAAGCTGGAGGAGAAGGATGTTTCGCCTATCCTAACGCCGGGAGACACTCTCCTTAGAATACCTCTTTGCCATTTTGAGCTGTAGGCCATATTTTTGCAGATGTGTTTATGTTTAGCCTGGAGGACCTGGTAGTCCAGTTTTTGGCTTTATTTTGTTTCCCATAGGGTTTAGAATTGATTTCTGGTTAGGGGGGGGAGCTCTGGGTCTTACGGTCCGTGGTGTGGCTGCCTCGGGTTCCCTCCTTCTGTTTGTTCCTTTTGGCCACTCCTCCAGACCTCTTTTTGTTTCCCGTTTCGCTTGTGTGAGCAAACTGCTGATTATCAATAAATGCTCGTTACCAAGTACCGGTTATTGCGTGTATTCTTTCATGTTGCGGGTCTCAGCACGAGCTACTACCGCAGAGTAGAGGTTGGGACCGTAACATGTCCAAGACACTGCGAAATGTACTTTGCACTTCAATGGAGTAATACAAAGTTTAAATGGTATTTGTTTTTCTTTGTTTGATTGAGCTGATTGAATTGTGTAGTTATGGTAAAATCCCAGTTAACTAGTCAGATTTACAATATAATATCGTATTATTTACATTTTTATATTTACAGTAAATTACTGGCTAATGTGTTGCATTACTTCTACAGTAAAAGTGTGAAAATACAAGTAATTACTGTAATTTATGTACAGCAAGGTACCATAATACCACAGCTCTGTACTGCTATATCACAGTAATTCCATGGGCATGGCAACTGTAAACTCACAGTATTTAGTTGTACTTTTATTCTAATTTACTGTAAAATATCTACAGTAAATTACTGTGAAATATCTACAGTAAATTACTGTGAAATATTTACAGGAAATTACTGTGAAATATTTACAGTCAATTACTGTGAAATCCATGCAACTAGTAGCCAGTAATTTACTGTAAGTTTACAGCCAAACATTTTACAGTGTGTGACATGTCTCCATGCTTTAATGTTCAAAAAGTTCTTTATTTTTCTCATACTGCCTGTGCTGCAGCACCTCTTTTCACCCTCTGTCTGAAACCAGAGCCGAGTCTGCTCTGATTGGTCAGCTGGCAATTTCTGTTGTGATTGGTCAAAAAAGTATATTGATATTTGTGTATTTAGACCTGCATATTTATGACAATTTAAAAATAGCCTCAATCTGGTTCAAGTTATTCATGTTAAAGTAAGTGAGAGAAAAGCAACCTCAAGGTTCCGACATGTTTTCAACGACTACCATTAAACATCTTGCATTTTTAAAGTTTGTGTCATTTAGCTGAGTGCTCCCAAAGCAACTTGACAATTAAAGGCAGTCAAAAGAGCAGAGACTTCCGATAACAAAGAAGCACTCTCCATCCCACACAGCTTCAGCCTCCAGGACCGTTTAATTTATTGTTTGTCTTCATGCACATAATGGATACAAAAAAATATAATTGTCTAGACCAGGGGTTTTCAAAGTGTGGGAAGGTGAGCCTCCCTCAGAGAACTTAAGAAGAACAGCCCCCCCCCTCTCCCAATTATTATTTATTATTATTATTATATTATTATTATTATTATTATTATTTTTGTTGTTGCTATAAAGCAGGGGTATTATTATCCAGTGGAATGCCCTTACCTACTGGCCTAGTTAAATGAAAGTGGTTACTTTCTTTTGGCTGGGCAGTGTAGTTTTACACACCGTCTTATTTGACTTTCTCAGACTTAAAACTGTTTTTTGGGGGCAGACCCCACAAAGAAAAAATAATAAATATATTTACACACGTAATCTTAACAGTTTTTTATGCTCATCGAGTCATCTGTGAGCAGAGCATTAAGTTGGCATGCCTATAACAGCTGAATGCGGCGATTACCATCTTGTTCAGCAAAACGCCCCACAAACGTATTAAGATCTAAAGCTTTAGTGCGTTTTGATTCAATGCTGAGTACAGCCAAACTTGACATTCACTTCTCTGTCATTGTAGACCGCAAATACCTCATTCCTTCCGTCTACTTGGGTCCGAATGCTTCTCGTTTTGCGCCGTCCCGTTCAAATGAAATCGCCGCCAATCAGATTTCCTCGCCGGGTGAGGGGTTACAAGGCTCGCGTCTTGTACTGCATTCACTTGCACTCAGACATTAGGGATTTTCTCTCATAGATGTCCAATGAGCCACAACTTTTATTTCAAAACAAAGCTGCCAAATGGGGTGGCAAGGCTATTTTTAGGGTGGCAGTTGCCACCCCATGCCACCCCGGTAGATCCGCCCCTGCTTGACCGGTACTTGCTTTTGATCAAAGTCAATGCGGAAACCCCGCACTCACACTGGTAGGCGGAGGTGAAGGGAATGAGCACTTTTACAGCCTTTTTGGCGAGGTGGGGGAACTCGGTCTCCACAGACAGCCAAAAGTGTGCAAGTGACGTTTTCTGCCAAACGCAGTCTCCTCTCTCACTTCACTAAAAATCGATTCATGTTGCCGCTCGCATAAAGTTAGCTGAAGTTAACTAGCTAGATTTGACTGTTTGTCGTTATTTTTTTCTCATGCTGCGCCTCACACTTTGAAAACCGCTGGTCTAGACGCTATCAACTCAGGCAAAAAGAGGTGTGACAACAACAAGAGACAGACTGACAGCGACATAGAAAGATTATTCTACTTTGAAAGTTATTAGGTGAAATTATAACCAAAACAATTCTGGATAATATGTAATTGCCTATGGACAAAATATTTTTAAAGAGCAAACAAGGAAGAGATTAATAATTCAGGGAAAAGGTAACACAAGGAATGGTTTTCCCCCATTTTTTTAAGTCAAGAGTCTATTTTGAATCTCCTTGAAATTACACGAGAGATAGAGACAATTGAATTATGCATTTCAATATTCACTGTCCATTCGTGTTTTGTGAAATATATCTCGTCCAAAACCAGAAATAGACAAAGCAAAAAGTGTAAATAAGGGAAACACTAAAGGGACACCAGCATATGTTCATTTGTATAACATCTAACATTTAATATGAACACAGACAGAAAAGTAACCAGTTTCCCCTGAGGGCTTCTGCGCTACAGTGCTCATCCAACATCCTCCTGGAGATGGAAATCACTCATCCCTGATGTGCTGAATTTCATTTATGAATCCTTGATATTCAGCTTTCCCTCATGTTTTATACAGCACAACAGGATTCAAAGCAGTGTTTAACAAATGGAATAGTCAAACACCGACATGCGGATGCAGAGTTACATGAGAGGAGATGTGACTAAAGCAAAGTCATCATCATCATCATCTCATATCCTCTGCTTCTTGTGGGGGTGTGAGGGTAAGCAGAAGTGTGTCGTCCAGGGCAGCGTCACACTATGATGCATGTGAAGCTACACGACCAATACGACACCCAACATGCCAAAAATAGTCAAGAGGAACATTTATCTGTTAAAGGTCACCAATAACCAACCAAGGTATTGGTTGGTTATCACCTGAATCTCCTCCTAGAGCACCATTGTGTTCTTTGTAACCAAATATCTCTCAGAGGGGCGTGGGGAGGGGCTCCTTATTTTCATCTAAAGTAACAGACAGAGAATCAGCACTTTGGAAACAGGGCTGAAACAGAGGGGATTATGGGATGCTGCAATGATCTGTTTGGTATTTCAGACAAACACTTCAGAGACATGTTTGTATATATCTGAGACCTATAATATATTGATGAAAAACAGTATAATAGGGGACCTTTAAATCCGGAACAGATAATGGACTCAGAGATATTACATACGAGACAAATCCACAGGCTGATTCATGTGCACAATTACCCAAGGCCTTATTACTAACATTCAAAGCATAGAGGTTTGGTTTTGGTAAATCACAATTTATATATTGTTATCATAGAGGGGTGGAGCGATGAAGTATTTTTGTAGGCTGGGGGAACGAGTCCCTGGACAAAAAGCAATGGGATTTTTATATTGGATTTTAGTTAATTGCAGAAAATAAGATCTGTGGCAAACACACATTTACAGTATAATACTTACATATTTTGTTTGGCATGGGCACTGATCTCTAAACTAGGCGAGCAATTTGATCCCACCCCTTGCAGTCAACACGCCAAAGTATCTTTGGGCAAGATACACTGAAAAAATGGAAATGTTGACTTAAATTAATTGTATTATGTCAATAGATTTAACATAACTGTATTAGGTAAATTGAAGACAAGGCAAGGCAAGGCAAGGCAAGGCAAGGCAAGGCAAGGCAAGGCAAGGCAAGGCAAGGCAAGGCAAGGCAAGGCAAGGCAAGGCAAGGCAAGGCAAGGCAAGGCAAGGCAAGGCAAGGCAAGGCAAGGCAAGGCAAGGCAAGGCAAGGCAAGGCAAGGCAAGGCAAGGCAAGGCAAGGCAAGTTTATTTATATAGCACTTTTCAACACAAGGCAATTCAAAGTGCTTTACAAAAATGAAAGACATTAAGAAAATGGCATTTAAAATCAGTCATTAAAAAGAAAAGCTAAAAAAATAAACATTAAAAGAAAAAATACATGGATAAAAGTTACAGTGCAGTTTAAGATATGAATAGTTCAATTAAAAGCAGCGACAAAAATAAAAGTCTTCAGCCTGGATTTAAAAGTAGTCAGAGTTGCAGCGGACCTGCAGGTTTCTGGGAGTTTGTTCCAGATATTTGGAGCATAATAACTGAACGCTGCTTTACCATGTTTAGTTCTGACTCTGGGGACAGAAAGCTGACCAGTCCCAGAAGACCTGAGAGATCTGGATGGTTCATAATTTAGCAGGAGGTCAGAAATGTATTTTGAGCCTAAACCATTCAGTGCTTTATAAACCAGTAGCAATATTTTTGAAATCTATTCTTTGACACACAGGAAGCCAGTGTAAAGACTTCAGACAGAGTGATGTGATCCACTTTCTTAGTGTTAGTGTGGACTCGAGCAGCGGCGTTCTGAATCAGCTGCAGCTTCCTAATAGATTTTTTAGTGAGACCTGTGAAGACACCATTGCAGTAGTCGAGTCTACTGAAGATAAAGGCATGGACAAGTTTTTCCAAATCCTGCTGTGACATTAGTCTTTTAATCCTAGATATATTCTTTAGGTGATAGTAGGCTGATTTAGTAACTGTTTTAATGTGACTGTTGAAACTCAGGTCAGAGTCCATGACTACACCTAGATTTCTGGCTCTATCTGTTGTTTTGAACATTGCAGACTGAAGCTCAGCGCTAACTTTTATACGTTCTGCCTTGGCTCCAAAAACCATTACCTCAGTTTTATCTTTGTTTAATTGGAGAAAGTTCTGACACATCCAGTCATTGATTTGTTCAATACACTTACTCAGTGTTTGAATTGGAGCATAGTCTCCTGGTGAAATTGTTACGTAAATTTGTGTGTCATCTGCATAGCTATGGTAACTTATTTTGTTGTTTTTCATTATCTGAGCCAGTGGTAGCATGTAGATGTTAAAGAGAAGAGGCCCCAAGATGGAGCCTTGAGGAACCCCACATGTCATATTTGTCAACTCAGATGTGTATTTACCTATAGAAACAAAGTTGTTTCTGTCCTTTAAGTAGGATTCAAACCAATTTAGAACTGTTTCCAAAAGTCCCACCCAGTTTTCCAGTCGGTCTAGTAATATGTTGTGGTCAACAGTGTCAAACGCAGCACTGAGATCTAATAATACTAACACTGAAGTTCTGCCACTGTCTGTGTTTAAGTGGATGTCATTAAAGACCTTTACAAGAGCAGTCTCAGTGCTGTGGTTTGGACGAAAGCCTGACTGGAACACATCGAAACAGTTACTTAAATGCAAGAAATTACTCAACTGTTGAAAAATAACTTTTTCAATGATTTTACTTAGAAATGGGAGGTTTGATATGGGCCTGTAATTGTTCATTACTGAAGCATCTAGATTATTCTTTTTTAAGAGCGGTTTAATGACTGCAGTTTTCAGGGTCTGTGGAAAAATACCTGAGTGAAGAGATTTGTTTACTATATGAAGTAGATCTGAGGCCATGCAAGGCAAAACATCTTTGAAAAATCCTGTTGGAATAATATCAAGGCAGCAGGAGGAGGATTTCAGAAGTTGAATAATGTCCTCTAGGTTTTTATCATTAATCTGATGGAATTGTGTCTTGGTGTTTGAATTGATGTTAGGTGGACATAGGGACAACACATTTGCTGTTCCTGATGCAGAGGCACTGACTGCTTGTCTGATTTTCTGAATTTTGTCAAAATCATTGCACGCCCTGGTGGATAGAAATTCAGAGGCTACTGACACTGGGCGGTTAGTTAGTCTGTCGACGGTAGCAAACAAGGCACGTGCGTTGTTTTTGTTTTTGGTAATGATGTCAGAGAAGAACGATTGTCGTGCGTTTTTCAATTCCAAATTATAAAGGCCAAGTCTCTCTTTATAGATTTCAAAGTGAACCTGGAGATTTGTTTTTCGCCACCTGCGTTCAGCTTTTCGACATTCTCTTTTTTCTCTTTTCACGGTCATGGCCTTTCTCCATGGAGATATTTTCTTGCCAGACACTTCCTTTACCTTAGTTGGAGCAATGGCATCTATAACATTTTTAATTTTTGAATTAAAATGATCTACTAGCTCATTTACTGAGATGTTAGCAGGGGCAAGTGTGGTAGAAAAATTCTGAGTAAACATTTCCCTAGTATTTTCAGTTAAATATTGCTTTGTGGTTACCTCTTTTTGAACATTTTTGTGAACAGAAATAGAGCTCTCAAATAAAACACAGGAATGGTCAGACAGTGCAACATCAGTCACCACAACCTTAGAGATATTCAGACCCTTTGAGATAATTAAGTCCAGAGTGTGCGTGGGCTCCGTCACATGCTGAATCAGTCCATAGCTATCAAGAACAGAAAACAGTTCTTTAGCCCCTCTGTCCTGGGGGTTGTCAACATGGATGTTAAAATCACCAACAATGACTAGACGGTCAAAGTCAATACACACTATAGACAGCAGTTCAGTAAAGTCATCAAAAAAGCTTGCACAGTATTTGGGTGGTCTAGATATTTAGGAACAGAGCTCGAGAGGAGCATTTCAGCTGAAGGGCCACATATTCAAAAGAAGCAAAGTTCCCATACGATGTCTTCCTGCATTGAAGGGAATCATTGAACAGAATAGCAACTCCACCCCCTTTCTTATGCATTCTTTCCTGACTCATAAACTAAAGTTGGGAGGGGTTGATTCGATAAGAACAGCTGCACTGTTATTTTGTTCAATCCAAGTTTCCGTTAAAAACATAAAATCGAGATTGTGCTCAGTGATAAAATCATTGATTACAAATGTTTTTCCTGCCAAAGACCTGACATTTAATAAAGCTAGTTTAAGTTTGTTAAACACACTATCAGTCATGTTTTTGTAACAAGCTGTGGCTGACATGGAATCACTGCTAAATTAGATAAACTCACACAAACGTTTGAGCGCTTCCTGTTTCTAAGAAGATTCACCGCTCTTAATCTATTACCTATCAACACAGATATCGGCAAAGCTATAGGCAGGCAGGGCCCCGACATGTCCTGGAAAGAGTTGAGAGTGCCATACGCCCTTGAGCCTGGACCCCACACATATCAGTTTGCAGCGTTTAGTACACACACATCCTTATCAGGCTTCGGAGACTGCAGATGCTTTCTTGAAGGGAGGGGAGGTGGTTGACGTAGGCACGGTGATGAGACGGGGGAGATGGTGCGGGGGTAGAGGACATGCTGCCAGGGGGGGAGGTGGTTGACGTAGGCGCGGATGAGACGGGGGAGATGGTGCGCGTCTCTGCAGTGATTTTGGTGGGCGTCGGGAGCGGGGGTAAAGGACATGGTGCCAGTCCTGCGTATCGCCTTAGTTTGGTCTTTGAACTCCAGGAAAGAATCGGTGCCAACCCTCTGTATCTCCTTTGTGTGTTCAGCGATCTCCAGGAGGGTGGGCGAGGGTGAAAGGGTGAACGGAGTATCCTCAAAGGCGTTGACAGGGGGGGTGGGGGGGTGACGGGCGGTGGAGACTCCTCCATGTGTCTCATATGTCTCCCATAATCAGAACATTCCTCAGGCGGGTGCAGTGATAATTCTTCAGGGTTTTCTGCGCGATGGTTTGTGTCTTTCTCCTGTTTTGATTCATCTTGCTGCTTGTCCTTGGCAGAGGGAACAGATTGATGACGCAGGCAGTTGAATATGTTAGAGATAAACAATTTCACTCCTGACTTGTTCAGGCAAACTCCATTTGCCTTGAAAAGATGTCTGCGGTCCCAGAAAAAGTTAAAATTGTCAATAAATGAACAGAATGGTCAGTACAGACAGTTGAAAGCCAGGTGTTCAGTGCAAAACAATCTGCTGAATCTCTCCACTCCTCTTCTGACTGGCGGTAGAGGGCCACTGATGAACACATCTGCATTTAGAGAGCTGACAGTTTCCAACAGACATTTAAAGTCTTTTTTCAGCACTTCTGACTGTTGTTTCACAACATCATTTGTTCCAATGTGTAGTACCACATTCTTCACAGTCAGATGTTCAGCCCCAATATGCAGGATCTTCTCAGCCAAGTCAGAGACCACATCCTTGGGAAAACAGAGTACTTTGGTGTTGTTCTTATTACACAGACCTTTTACATCTCTGACAGCAGAGTCACCCACAATCAGAGTTTCAGGCCCAGTCGTTAGCTTTCCCTCTAGCCTTTTACTTTTGGAGTAGCTATTGGTCCTGTGTGAAGAGGACAGGTTATCCAGGTCATCAGATCTCCGGTTCTCGGTCAGCGGAGCGTATCTGTTCTGGATTGTCACACTTGGTGGTTTTAGGGAGGATTGTTTGTAATTCTTCCCTTTAGCAGCTGTCCACTGCTGTTTCCCTAGTATGAATAGGGGTTGAAGAGGCGCTCCTCCGGGGTGATAACAATGCAGGCCAGCCGGTCGCATCACAGATTTCGGAGCTCTGGGCTCTGCCTGTTATCCGTCCTCCCAATCCCATGGAATGATTTACTCTTAGGCTTTGCACCCAGAGAGTTCCAGGGAGGACTACCACTTGTAGATTTATTACCCGGTACACAGCCCTCCTGTTCCTTGGAATCCTTGTAGCTGCTAACTAGCTGTGAGTTAGCATACCCTTCTCCATTATTTTGCAACACTGTAAAGTCGTGTCATTCCACGACATAGTCCATTCACTTCCACGTTAACTTCCAACCGTTGCATTTTCATTTCCAACACAGCCATCTTCTGTATACGTTTTTGGAAGTCATCTGTAGAGAACGGAGGCATTTTGCTACCAACTAGCTTAAGCTAAATAGCATGCAGTAGCCTACCAGGCTTTAGCTGTTGCTAGGCCATGCTACTGTAAGACTGACGTCGTCGTAAAAATGTTGAAATATGGCTGAAACCCTCCGTCTATTTACGAAGATTAACTGTCCAAGTGATAAGTTAATGTCCAGGAGCCGCTGCTCGAAGTTTTCAGAGAATAAGAATAGGAAAATCAGCATAAAAAGTAAGCAGAGGCAGGAGCAAGCAGAAAAAGCGTCTGCACTGTAAGAAAGATAAGGTTGAAAGCAATAATATTATGTGTAAATAAAAATTACAAGGCTAATACATTTAATTAAAGTCAACCTTTCAGTTTTTTCAGTGTACAAATGCTCCCATAGGCCTGTCTACATTATTGAGTGTATTTGAATCCGTCATGTAATGTATAATGACATGTAATGCAGGATAATCTCTACATATTGACACCGGTTTGTGATTTTTTAAAACGTGAATGCAAGCGAACAAAAGTAGCTAGCGTAATGCTTTAGATTAACCTAACGATAGTCGCATGTCATTACTGCTTAGCTAAAGGTGTTTGGCCTGATGACGTTTAGTGGTATCATTTAGTCACTTTTAGCAACTGCTGTATTTACTGTAAGACACGTTAATGCTTGAGACATTAACCGGCAGGGGATTTAGAGACATATTATATGTCCTAGAACAAAACGTGAAAATCTATTTAACTACAGACCGTACTTTGGTAATCAAACCAAAAACCCATTACAAAATACACTGATGTTGAGACAAGGGAGCCCTAAGGTGCTACAATTAAGGACTGATTCCTGCACCACCCGTTAGCATCAGTTTCTTGTCAAATTCAATAACATGAAAAATATGTATTTAGGATGTGAACGGGATATTGCTGTTATAACGAGAAACTGAGCAAATACGCTGCTATAAGATATGATGTTCAAAGTTTCAGATTATAAACCAACATAGACTGTTTATATGAAGTGGACATCGTCTTGATGGTTATCATATTCAGTCACAATAATTCACCTGAACTCCCAGCATCATTTCTGTGATGACTTGAACAAAGCTAAAGAGTGGAAGAGATTACTGGAGCTCCACATTGGGCTGGAAATGATTGCTGGGAAGTCAGTGACACGAGCAACATAAGCTCTGTCTACGAACTATTGATTGGCTTTTTTTGGGGGTTTCCATGGCTACAGAGACCTTGACCCTGCTGACAGCATCAAAGAGGGTCAGGGGTCATTTACACCCAAACAGCCAGCCAACACATAGAAATCACCGTCCAGACACTTAAAGTTCAGCATCCATCCATCTACCATCCATACTTTCACCCATTTATTCACAAATCCATTAACCATCCATTGTACAACCATCATCCATCCATTGATCAATCCTTAATTCCAGCCTATATCAATCCAATCATCCATCATACATCCATCCATCCATGCATCCACCCAACCATCAATCATTCACCAATCCATCCATCACCCATCCATCATCCACACGTCCACCCAACCCACCATCCATCTATCATTCATAATTCATCCACCTATCCATCCATCCCTTCTTCTATCCATAGTCGATCCTTTATCAATCCAACAATACATCTGTCCATCTATCTTTCATCACTTCTTCCATACATCCAACATTCATCCATTCATCACTCTTTCCATCATGAATCCAACCGTCCATTTACAACCTATATATCCATCTATCCACCCATCCATCCTTTCATCCACCCACCCATCAATCAATCAATCAATTTGTACACACATCCATCATACAGCCCTTCTCATATCAATCCATCTATCATCCATCACTCATCACTATCATCAATCCATAAATTGATACATCCTTCAGTTGTTGCTGCACCTCCAACCCATTAAACAGAACTTAAGTTTCTTTTGAGACCTAAATAAATCTCAGATATTTATGTATTATTTTTAATGGTATAAGATCAATTTGTAAAGGAAGATGTTGAAGTTCAGTTATCAGCCCTTCTGAATTTGTGGATGAACTCAGGGCTCGACATTAACGACTGCCCGGTGTCGGTACATTTATGTGTTCGGGGTACCATATGTGTTCGGGGTCCGTCTCTTACCAATGACGTTACAACGTCAATGACGTCACGCATTGTGATTTTGCGATTTCCCCACAGGCTAGGCAGTCAAGAATATTCTAATTAGCTTCGGCTTGATGTGGAGATGTGATTTGATGTGTTGTTTGCAGTGGCGTTTTTATATGTACAAAAGTGGTGTGGCACAAAAAACTCAGATGTCTATATATAAGCTTCTGCAGTGAGGTTCATGGCTGGTGAGGCACTGGTACTGACTCTTCAGGTTTACAAATATTATATTTTGACCTAAATCAAAATATAATAATATTTCAAAAGCTTTTTTAGTCTGATGCTTCAATTAATTTGAACAGACAGTTCAACAGAAGGATACCCAAAAAAATGTAATTTTATCATTTAAATATTGAATGTTCTCTCTTAGTAAGATCCCATTTTCAATAAAATGGTGGTCTTCCCTTGACTTGAAGATGAAGTCCATTTGCCTATCCTTCTGGACAAAAATCTCTATTACTTTTTGTAAAAGTCCTCCTTATCTTCTTTGTAGTTTCAAAAATCTAAATGATGGATTTATGAATTCGAAAATGATAAAAGTAGGGTAGACATGTGGATATTATCCTGCTTGAACAAAACGTACATTATCTAACAGCTACGTTTCCCACAGATCTTATTTTGAGCTATTTTCTAAAATCCTATGGCGAAATCTCATTGCTTTTTTGTGGAGGGAAGCCATGCGCAGCTTACTTCCTGGTTTTAGGACGCGTCTCTCTCCTCCTCTTCACACACCACTTTTCGCGGCACACGTACTTACAGCCAATCAGCTCTGAATTATGTGAGATGACGTATGGTGGGGGATGGCAGCTCTATGCCCCTATGGTCATTATCTTTTGCCACACACATTAAATAGGAAAATACTCTGAGCATGTACAGTGTAGTTTTTACAGTCACCGTTCACTTAGACAGTGAGAGGGAGGGGCATGATCGGGTTTTGTCCCACATGGCTCTAAACAGCTCAATAGGCACACACTGTAGACACTAATTAGAAGAACACATACTAAAACAGCAATTTACAGACGAATCAGATGATTAAACATGATCTTATAATATATTTTATATATTTTTTAATTTATTTTTTGCATTTTGTTGTAATCATTATTTTAATACTTTCTGCTGACACTAGGTGGGGCTGTGCCCTAATGACCAGTCGCCACTGGTTGTTTGTCCCCCAACTCCTCTCCAAAGTTGAGATATGTAATAAAATACTCAGGGGAGTTTCCTGAATTTTCATGCCCAAAGCCAAGCACTAGGCCCTGGGTAAATTAAGAGGCTGATCTGGGGCACTTTTGTCCACTTTCCCTGGTGCTAGAAACTCAAGTCAGAATTCCCTGGAATCGTCTCAGAGAGTAGATGATCAGTGGGGCCTTTTTTTTTTTACTGAAACATGATGTTTCGATGTATATTTCCATTGAAAATGCTAACCGCTAGCCGCAAAGCTAGCATTGCAGCCACTGCTCCGTTTTTGGAGACTTTGCACACGTTTTTCACAACATTTTCACACACTAGGAGTATGGGAGTACTTCCATTTGCTTCGTCTTGGTCTATAGATGTGATTTGATGTGTTGTGTGTCCCCCAAAAATAACAATCGACAGTATAAACATAATTATGTAAATAACCCAATATTGTTTTTGTTACTTTCGTTGCAGTGTCTTAAATGTAATTTAGGTTAACTTCCTGTTTGAAGTTGTTGCTATGGAAACAACATGACGGAGAAAAAAGTAATATCTTCTACATATAATAACGGACAAAGTAAAGAATGAAGTGTAGGCTATGTTTAAATGTTCGGAATTTGACCGTGTATGATGGTCCTCTTGAGTTGCCGTACAGCCAATGGCGTCACAGCCATTGCTCCGTTTTCATGTTTTTTTACATGTTTTTCACAAACATTTTCACACGCTAGGAGTATAGGAATACTTCAATTCGGTTCGTCATGATCTGTAGATGTGATTTGCCCTCGAGCACCCCTGGGTAAATTATCGTAAAGCCAATCACAATGCGTACAATGCGTGACGTCATTGGTAAGAGACAGCCCCCGAACACATATGGTAACCCGAACACATATGGTACCGACACCAGGGGCCTGTACTACGAAGCTGGTTCAACCTAACCTGGATATGTTTGAGTTAGCCGGTTGGCCTAATCCAAAACATACGCGCTCTCGCTAAACGGTACTACGACGCGGGTTATCAAGTGGATCGCTCAAGCCAGCCGTGCCCTATCTAGTTAGGTGCGCGTTCACATGAAAGGGGTGGTATCTGGAGCATTCGACCAATCACAAACATGGAGAAGCGTACTGACAGCGCAGCGTCATACTTCCTGAATGAAAAGTCAACTATAATATTAGACAAATATGAAGAAGTTAAACTTTGAACATCCATGACTTAAACACTTTATCCAGGATCAAAGCCACATAGCTGCACCTGCAAGGTGAATACAGCTGGTAACAGAATAAGTGTTTGAATGCGTATGTAACGGAGTTAAAAATGTGTAGACATAATTATTAGTTATAAATTATGATTTATAATAGGTTGTGAATTTTATTTTTATGAGATTGTTTCCTTTTGATATTTTTGAGTTATGTTTCTGGTGGGAACACTTTCCCGTTGCACATCTTTTCCCATTTCCTTTATGTCATTTCCGCTTTCCCCTCACATTGAAGTGATCACTGCTGAGGGTAAGCTGTGCTAGGAATTGTGTTATAGTTCATTCCAAGACCGAGAACCGGAGATCTGATGACCTGGATAACCTGTCCTCTTCACGCAGCAGGGTAAGGACCAATAGCTACTCTAAAAGTAAAAGGCTAGAGGGGAAAGCTAACGACTGGGCCTGAAACTCTGATTGTGGGTGACTCTGCTGTAAGAGATGTAAAAGGTCTGTGTAATAAGAACAACACCAAAGTACTCTGTTTTCCCAAGGATGTGGTCTCTTGACTCGGCTGAGAAGATCCTGCATATTGGGGCTGAACATCCGACTGTGAAGAATGTGGTACTGCACATTGGAACAAATGATGTTGTGAAACAACAGTCAGAAGTGCTGAAAGAAGACTTTAAATGTTTGTTGGAAACTTGCCAGCTCTCTAAATGCAGAGGTGTTCATCAGTGGCCCTCTACCGCAGTCAGAAGAGGAGTGGAGAGATTCAGCAGATTGTTTGCACTGAACACCTGGCTTTCAACGGCCTGTACTGACCATTCTGTTCATTTTATTGACAATTTTAACTTTTTCTGGGATCGCAGACATCTTTTCAAGGCAAATGGAGTTTGCCTGAACAAGTCAGGAGTGAAATTGTTTATCTCTAACATATTCAACTGCCTGCATCATCAATCTGTTCCCTCTGCCAAGGACAAGCGGCAAGAGGAATCAAAACAGGAGAAAGACACAACACATCACGCAGAAAACCCTGAAGAATTATCACTGCACCCGCCTGAGGAATGTTCTGATTATGGGAGACCTATGAGATAAATGGAGGAGTCTCCACTGCCCATCACCCCCCCCCCCCCCCCCCCCCTGTCAACGTCTTTGAGGATACTCCGTTCACCCTTTCACCCTCGCCCCCACCCTCCTGGAGATCGATGAACACACAAAGGAGAGATACAGAGGGTTGGCACCGATTCCTTCCTGGAGTTCAAAGACCAAACGAAGGCGATACGCAGGGCTGGCACCATGTCCTTTACCCCCGCTCCTCAACGACGCCCACCAAAATCACCGCGGAGACGCGCACCATCTCCCCCGTCTTCATCACCGCGCCTACGTCAACCACCTCCCCCCCCTGGCAGCATGTCCTCTACCCCCGCACCATCTCGCCCGTCTCCATCACCGTGCCTACGTCGACCACCTCCCCTCCCTTCGAGGGGGCATCTGCAGTCTCCGAAGCCTGATAAGGATGTGTGTGTACAAAACACAACAAACTCTTACTGATATGTGATGGGTCCAGGCTCAAGGGCGTATGGCACTCTCAACTCTTTCCAGGACATGTCGGGGCCCTGCCTGCCAGTAGCTTTGCCGATATCTGTGTTGATAGGTAATAGATTAAGAGCGGTGAATCATAGAAACAGGAAGCGCTCAAACGTTTGTGTGAGTGTATCTAATTTAGCAGTGATTCCATGTCAGCCACAGCTTGTTACAAAAACATGACTGATAGTGTGTTTAAGAAACTTAAACTAGCTTTATTAAATGTCAGGTCTTTGGCAGGAAAAACATTTGTAATCAATGATTTTATCACTGAGCACAATCTCGATTTTATGTTTTTAACAGAAACTTGGATTGAACAAAATAACAGTGCAGCTGTTCTTATCGAATCAACCCCTCCCAACTTTAGTTTTATGAGTCAGGAAAGAATGCATAAGAAAGGGGGTGGAGTTGCTATTCTGTTCAATGATTCCCTTCAATGCAGGAAGACATCGTATGGAAACTTTGATTCTTTTGAATATGTGGCCCTTCGGCTGAAATGCTCCTCTCGAGCTCTGTTCCTAAATATCTATAGACCACCCAAATACTGTGCAAGCTTTTTTGATGACTTTACTGAACTGCTGTCTATAGTGTGTATTGACTTTGACCGTCTAGTCATTGTTGGTGATTTTAACATCCATGTTGACAACCCCCAGGACAGAGGGGCTAAAGAACTGTTTTGTGTTCTTGATAGCTATGGACTGACTCAGCATGTGACGGAGCCCACGCACAATAAGGGGCACACTCTGGACTTAATTATCTCAAAGGGTGTGAATATCTCTAAGGTTGTGGTGACTGATGTTGCACTCTCTGACCATTCCTGTGTTCTCTTTGAGAGCTCTATTTCTGTTCACAAAAAATGTTCAAAAAGAGGGTAACCACAAAGCGATATTTAACTGAAAATACTAGGGAAATGTTTACTCAGAATTTCTCTTCCACACTTGCCCCTGCCAACATCTCAGTAAATGAGCTAGTAGATCATTTTAATTCAAAAATTAAAAATGTTATAGATGCCATTGCTCCAACTAAGGTAAAGGAAGTGACTGGCAAGAAAATATCTCCATGGAGAAAGGCCATGAGCGTGAAAACAGAAAAAAGAGAATGTCGAAAAGCTGAACGCAGGTGGCGAAAAACAAAACTCCAGGTTCACTTTGAAATCTATAAAGAGAGACTTGGCCTTTATAATTTGGAATTGAAAAACGCACGACAATCGTTCTTCTCTGACATCATTACCAAAAACAAAAACAACGCACGTGCCTTGTTTGCTACCGTCGACAGACTAACTAACCGCCCAGTGTCAGTAGCCTCTGAATTTCTATCCACCAGGGCGTGCAATGATTTTGCCTCCTTCTTCACTGACAAAATTCAGAAAATCAGACAAGCAGTCAGTGCCTCTGCATCAGGAACAGCAAATGTGTTGTCCCTATCTCCACTTAACATCAATTCAGACATCATGACACAATTCCATCAGATTAATGATAAAAACCTAGAGGACATTATTCAACTTCTGAAATCCTCCTCCTGCTGCCTTGATATTATTCCAACAGGATTTTTCAAAGATGTTTTGCCTTGCATGGCCTCAGATCTACTTCATATAGTAAACAAATCTCTTCACTCAGGTATTTTTCCACAGGCCCTGAAAACTGCAGTCATTAAACCGCTCTTAAAAAAGAATAATCTAGATGCTTCAGTAATGAACAATTACAGGCCCATATCAAACCTCCCATTTCTAGGTAAAATCATTGAAAAAGTTGTTTTTCAACAGTTGAGTAATTTCTTGCATTTAAATAACTGTTTTGATGTGTTCCAGTCAGGCTTTCGTCCAAACCACAGCACTGAGACTGCTCTTGTAAAGGTCTTTAATGACATCCACTTAAACACAGACAGTGGCAGAACTTCAGTGTTAGTATTATTAGATCTCAGTGCTGCGTTTGACACTGCTTGACCACAGCATATTACTAGACCGACTGGAAAACTGGGTGGGACTTTCGGAAACAGTTCTAAATTGGTTTGAATCCTACTTAAAGGACAGAAACAACTTTGTTTCTATAGGTAAATACACATCTGAGTTGACAAATATGACATGTGGGGTTCCTCAAGGCTCCATCTTGGGGCCTCTTCTCTTTAACATCTACATGCTACCACTGGCTCAGATAATGAAGAACAACAAAATAAGTTACCATAGCTATGCAGATGACACACAAATTTACGTAACAATTTCACCAGGAGACTATGCTCCAATTCAAACACTGAGTAAGTGCATTGAACAAATCAATGACTGGATGTGTCAGAACTTTCTCCAATTAAACAAAGATAAAACTGAGGTAATGGTTTTTGGAGCCAAGGCAGAACGTATCAAAGTTAGCACTGAGCTTCAGTGTGCAATGTTCAAAACAACAGATAAAGCCAGAAATCTAGGTGTAGTCATGGACTCTGACCTGAGTTTCAACAGTCACATTAAAACAGTTACTAAATCAGCCTACTATCACCTAAAGAATATATCTAGGATTAAAAGACTAATGTCACAGCAGGATTTGGAAAAACTTGTCCATGCTTTTATCTTCAGTAGACTCGACTACTGCAATGGTGTCTTCACAGGTCTCACTAAAAAAACTATTAGGAAGCTGCAGCTGATTCAGAACGCCGCTGCTCGAGTCCTCACTAACACTAAGAAAGTGGATCACATCACTCCTGTTCTGAAGTCTTTACACTGGCTTCCTGTGTGTCAAAGAATAGATTTCAAAAATACTGCTGCTGGTTTATAAAGCACTGAATGGTTTAGGCCCAAAATACATTTCTGACCTCCTGCTAAATTATGAGCCATCCAGATCTCTCAGGTCTTCAGGGACTGGTCAGCTTTCTGTCCCCAGAGTCAGAACTAAACATGCTAAAGCAGCGTTCAGTTATTATGCTCCAAATATCTGGAACAAACTCCCAGAAACCTGCAGGTCCGCTGCAACTCTGACTTTTAAATCCAGGCTGAAGACTTTTATTTTTGTCGCTGCTTTTAATTGAACTATTCATATCTTAGACTGCACTGTAACTTTTATCCATGTACTTTTTTCTTTTAATGTTTAATTGACTGCCATGTATTTATTTTTTTTCTTTTAATTTTTATTTTATTAGCTTTTCTTTTTAATGACTGATTTTAAATGCCATTTTCTTAATCTCTTTCATTTTTTGTAAAGCACTTTGAATTGCCTTGTGTTGAAAAGTGCTATATAAATAAACTTGCCTTGCCTTGCCTTACAATTTTGTGTGGTAAACCGGCTATTTAAGTTTATGAAAGTGACGTATGTTGTTAAGTGTCAATTTGGGTATATTATTAACCCGTTTTTGTTAAGTTTCCACCGTAAGAAATTGTATTTTTGAGTGATATCTACGGTGTGGTTTTGGCGGGAAATAGACGCGATCTGCGTCATTTTCTTTGTTTACATGTCAACACTTTCTGAGTTTTCTTTCTTTTCTTTTGTAAAGATGTGCAACGCGGATGTAAAGAGAATATTATTTTTGTTCTCAGGTATGTTTGTATTTTGCATTATTACTTAAAAATAAGATTTTCTTGGTAATTTAATATTTTCTCAATGTATAAATAAATACTAAGACATTGAAGTGATCACTGCTGAGGATGTGCAACGCGGATGTAAAGAGAATATTATTTTTGTTCTCTGAATAAATGCCAGAAAAGACACCCAGATGCTTCGCTGTCGTTTCCTGATCGATAACAGGTCGCTTACCGTTGTGACCCGTTACACGTACATCAACAGGTTTATGATATCACTGCCCCGTCTAAGACACGATCTGACTTTCATTACATTTGACTCTAGTGTTTCCTCAACTTAATGTGTTGCTTCAAATAATACTTCTGCATACAGTATGTGACACTGTGAGTGTTGCACGGCCCGATACGGCTCAGCTGACTCAGATAAGGAGATATATGATACATTATGATGTGATGCCGCGGACTGTACTTAATGTTACTCTGATCCGGTTACTTATGTTGTGGCAGATATTTAAGTAAGCTTTCTTAACGCTAATGTTATAATAGTCAGATTGCTCTGAAGATGGGAGGTGATATTCTATTAATGTTCACGTTCACACAGTCTGTGATTTTTGCCGGCCGTCTTTCCTGCAACGGCAGTTTTTCTGTATTTCCTTTCTCCTGTAATATGACTTGATCGCTTTAAACTCCGCACACTGAGCTCTGATTGGTCAGCAGGCGGTGCTTTCACTGAGTTGAGCTCTTAGCCTGCAACCTAACCTGGTCCCGACCAGGTTAGCCGCTAAGCATAAGTTACCATGGAGATCTAGCCTGCTAAAAAGAGAACCAGCTTCGTAGGACCGGAAAGCCGGAGTTTTCCCTGAATTTAGCCGGCTAAGCGAAAATCCTGCTTCGTAGTATACCCCCCTGGGCCAGTTAGCTCGGGCAATGAAGCCTCACCTACTGGTTGCCCGATCGGGCAATCTATTATGCCAGTATTATGCAGCTCGCGGATCCAGTAATGAGTGACCCGACAGTAAAACTAAACATATCTATAACTAGTTTAGGTAGTTTGAGAGGTAATACAAATAGCTACGTGTGATATTCTAACCTGAAGTGTGTGTTTTGTCCGCTCACCGCTGCATGTGATCATGCAGAGCTGCGTGTCGAGTCTCGACTCGTCAGCAGCTGATCTCTCTCCCATCAGATTAGACTTCACTCGCGTTTATGTCCATATCGATCAGATCCAGCTAGTTCTAGCTAATGATAGGACTACTTGCTTATTAAAAGACACCTAAACAATAAGTGTGGCTATGCAACTGGGTGAGGCCACAAAGTATAGCGCAGCATTATGCATTTGTTTACATGTCCACCGGAACCCCGAGGCATTACCAACAGATCAACGCACAATCAACAGGACATCTCTTTCTCCACATTAAGTGTTAGACATTATAATTGACTATTCTTGTCTGTCACATACTCTTCTTGTCTGTCACATAAGTGGCGCAACTGAAGCGGTATTGCGCTAAAGGGAAATTATTTTGACCGAAGAGATTTAGATTTGCCGGCTAACGGGAACTCTGACGTCACCATTTTGTGTGGTTCGAGGATGCGCTCGGCTCCTCTCGACTGCTGCTCGGGTCTGCTCGGTCAGCTTCCGGATGAGGAGGCATTCGTTCGACCAATTTACAGTAGATAACATTACAAACATTTTTAACAGGGGCCATAATATTGTCAATAATGTTTGTTTTGGCAGTTATAACTGAATGTAATGTTTTCTACATCTGGGAAGGCATTTGCCTTCATCAGATGGAAAGTGTCTTGACCAACAACTTAAGTATTTCTTATAGCTATGCAGGGCAAGCGAGCAAACACAAACAAGAACAAAAAAGTGAAATGAAGAATAACATTGAAATTGTACAATATAATATTGTGGTGGTTCATCTTATAATTCAGTCTAGAGAATGCACCATAGCATCTAAGACCTGCAAACATCTACATTTTCTAGGGGGACGGAGGCCCCCCCAAACCCTTCGTGCGTCATTTCGTCCGCGCACATTTTTCAGGGCAATCTCTATTGGGCTCAGGGCCATCTGTAAATTAGCTTAGATGCCCACAGGGCCCAACATCCTTAATGTCATGCACTGGAACTGCTTGACGAAAGGTGATTTGTTTGCTGTGGAGACACAGAGAGAAACTATGCAGCACCAATACATGTTATTAAAATTGTAGCAACATTGATGGTTGTTTGAGATCAAGGTCACTATTTTTTCATTGCTGATGCAGGTTTTATTGTGCAGTGAGACAGCAGCTCCTGCTTTTTGTTTGCCTTTCCATCCTGATTCAAAGCATCCCATTGACAGAATGAGTTTAGATAGGCTATATGTCTGATGACGTCCTTGGTTCTTTTTAATATAAACAAATTCGATTTGAATACCAAAATCAGCAATGCATTGATGATACTAACAATTCATGTTTGTGAATCTGAAGCCGTAATGTGATCAGGGTTAATCTGGCACTGACAATAGTCTCAAACAAATGAACCATTTATTTCTGCTAGTTCAATTTGATAAACTACAGTGAACAGCTGTTTAAGGAAATCAACAAGCCCCTTTTGAAGAAAACAAAACTATATATTCTGGAGTTTTCCAATGGGCTTGGACGGAGAGCATAGTGAGTTTAATATTATTTTGAAATGGAGAAAACACATTGTTGGTTTTGGACTTTTAATGAAATGTGTAAACATTTATCTTTATGCTAATAATACAGGCCAGACAACTAATGCCCAAATTAAATGGCAGTACATCATGTCAGGAGTACAGGAGTATTATGTTATACAGTAAGGGGACTATAAATGATCAGGGCCATAGTCATCATTAAGGAAACTGAGATCATTTACAAGTATTTAAATAAAAATATATTTAATGTGGCTACTTATAGGCCAATAAAAACTTTAAATTAAATGTGATTTAATGTTTAGATTCATGTTATTAATTTGGGTCGACATGTTGATCATTCTATTTTAAATGCCTGTAGGAATATCATTTATTCTTGTTTTTTAATACATGTATGCATGCAAGGCAAATTTACGCTCATAAATGTCTCAGGGACATGTGGATTCATACATTGGCGATTATTTCTGATATTATTGTAAATGTTTATTGATAGAATTGCGTACGTAAAAGCTTGCCATTAGACACAATTACACGCGACCAATAAAGCAATCTAGACAATTAAACATTACGTAATAACGTTCCTTTTAAATGTTAAAAGTGTACTAATCCCTATAATGATTCATAAACCTTTTTTTCTGCAGGATTTGCACCCACTTTACGCCTCTTGTGCGCAGGTTTCTAATATGTATATGGCTCTTCACGACCGATTCCTGGTACTTTTTAAAGTTACACCCATTTAGCTCAGTGCACCGCAAGAACCACAAATAAACATCTGATCATCTTACCCATCACATTAGTATTTGGATCGTCCCATGCCGTCCCCCGCGGCACCTCCAGCTCCAGGAGCCCCGCGGTTTGCGGGCAGAGGTGACAGGTAGGAGGGTCGAGTTTCAGCAGGGAGAGGTGTAACCAAACCTGGAACTCTCAGCTAACAGCAGCGTTTTACATCCACACATTCATCTGACCTTAGAGGACGAGGAGCAGAGATGTGTCTCGGTGCGTCAAAGAGGCAAACTTGTCTTCACATTTCTTCCGTAACTTCAGAACCCGTGCTTTGTCCCGCAGCAGGAGACTTTGAAATGCGGCAAGATAGTTGGCAAAAGACAAAGTTCTATCACCAAATGAGGAACTGTTTCTGTTATGAATGTTTCATTCATGTAACTGAGTCTCGTAATCGGTCGTTGCAGATTAAATCCCGAATTCAGAAATATTTCCTCTCAAGATCCACAGCTTTTTCTTTTTGCTTTAGTCCCTACAAAACGTTGAAAAAAACCAATGCATGATCCAAACACACACAGGGGTACCACAGGAAATCGTGCTGTTAATCTCTGGTCCGCTTAAAATTATTTGCTGGATGTAGGTTCTGCACACTAGATCCGATCTCGTCCTATCTGTGTTGCAGCGCATTCATTTCCGTTGCTGACCTGCCTGGGTGCGTCACAGCAGCGCGCGCTGCAGAAATACTTGAAGGATGCATCCAGGTCTCCTCAAATCTCGCTTTATTGAATCTACTGATATCTTCCTGGTGGTGGATTTATCTGCGTAATTCCATCGGTTTTCAGGAGAAAAACAAAAACAAATAAACACATGTTTTGAATCTACAATGGAAGAAAGTGTACATTTTATGGGCGATTTCTTAACGTTTAGGGAAATTAATTACACTTTTTTGCTCTGAATTGCTTGTTCAAATGACATACACTATGTTCCGGGTGACTTTCAGTGTTTACTATTGTGTGTGTATTCACAAGATCTAATGAGGGATATGTTATTCACAGAGCTGAGAAGTACTCAGATCGTTTACTTGAGTAAAAGTAGAAGTACACTCTTAGCCCGGCTTAGTTGACTTTACTAGAAATTCGCGTGCAAACCCGTTGCCTTAAACCACTTACGTTTTTACACATGCAAGAAACTTAACAGGTTACGTTTTTACACAAGCAAGAAACTTAACAGGTTAAGTTGTATACACGTCGAACTTTAAGTAGACTTATCTTAGTTTACATTTGTAGTCTTATCTCAAAATCATTAGTTCACATAAATGATGTCTTAGTTGTATGAAATAACTTGTTTAAGTTAAATATAATAAGATTATTTATCAATGCTTAATATCATGTGTTAATATAAAAAATGTCTTTTAATAAAATTAATTGTACCATTTTGATTTGGGGATTGCATTTATACATTGTTTTACCAGAATTGTATGGAAGGGAAAACATGAAACAATACATTTAAATATTCCAATGTTTTTATTGACAAAAATAACCTTGTCAACCAGAAGGCAAGCAAAGACAGGAATTAGAACCCACAACATTTAACAATATGTGTGTGAAAAATCACACACCTGACCAGAGGTCGCGTTAACCGAATATTTTCCGTCTATGACGGATTTTTTTTAACAGTGACGGACAAATCTGAAAGCAGTCCGTCATTTTGACAGATTAGAACAAACTCGGAACAGCACCAAAGTTTCCCCGCAGCGAGGCTCCGGTGTTATGCCGTGTTATGCATGCCCTCCAAAAAGGAAATGATACCGTTTCCAAACCTAACTGTGCCGTACAAATCATTGAAATGTCTGTGAGTTTTGGCGTGCACGCTCCCGCGTGGGAGCTGACAGCCCAGGGGCACGGCAGAGGACCAGGAAGGGGTCTCGGGCGGACGGCCCGGGGGCAAGGCAGAGGACCAGGAAGGGGTCTCGGGCGGACGGCCCGGGGGCAAGGCAGAGGACCAGGAAGGGGTCTCGGGCGGGGCGGCCCGGGGGCAAGGCAGAGTCCAAAATGGGGACCATGGAGGGGCGAAGGCAGCGGCAGGAAGAGTCAGGGGGCCGGGCCCGAGGGCGAAGGCAACGGCAGGAAGAGTCAGTGGACCGGGACCGAGGGCGAAGACCGCGGCTCTCAGGGGGTCGGGCTCGAGGGTGAAGACCGCGGCTCTCAGGGGGCCGGGCTCGAGGGCGAAGACTGCGGCTCTCAGGGGGCCGGGCTCGAGGGTGAAGACCAGACAGCTCCGGAGGCCGGGCAGGAAGGCGCTGACGGGACAGTGCCGGAGACCGGGCAGGACCCGGTGTCGGAGCTGGTGGGACAGGCCTCGGCAGGATCCCCCACGGAAGAGGACCAGGACACGGGATTTGCAGGACCCCCGGCAGGAGAGTAGATGGCGGGACCTCCAACGGCACAGGACATAGGATTGGCAGGACCCCCGGCAGGAGAGTAGACGGCGGGACCTCCAACGAGACAGGACAAAGGGTTGGCAGGACCCCCGGCAGGAGAGTAGTCGGCGGGGCCTCCAACAGCACAGGACAAAGGGTTGGCAGGACCCCCGGCAGGAGAGTAGTCGGTGGGACCTCCAAGGGGACAGGACAAAGGGTTGGCAGGACCCCCGGCAGGAGAGTAGTCGGCGGGGCCTCCAACGGCACAGGACAAAGGGTTGGCAGGACCCCCGGCAGGAGAGTAGACGCCGGGACCCTCCAACGAGACAGGACAAAGGGTTGGCAGGACCCCCGGCAGGAGAGTAGACGGCGGGCCCTCCAACGGGATAGGACAAAGGGTTGGCAGGACCCCCGGCAGGAGAGTAGACGGCGGGACCTCCAACGGGACAGGACAAAGGGTTGGCAGGACCCCCGGCAGGAGAGTAGTCGGCGGGACCTCCAACGAGACAGGACAAGGGGCTGGCAGGACCCCCGGCAGGAGAGTAGACGGCGGGACCTCCAACGGGACAGACATACGATTGGTAGGACCCCCGGCAGAGGAGTAGTCGACGGGGCCTCCAACGGGACAGGACATGGAGTTGGCAGGACCCCCAGCGGAACCTCCAACGGACCAGGACGTTGGGTAGGGACTTGAGACGTGACTCGAGAGGGGACTCGAGAGGAGACTCGAGAGGGGAACCAAGGGGGAACTCGAGACGTGACTCGAGAGGGGACTCGAGAGGAGACTCGAGAGGGGAACCAAGGGGGAACTCGAGAGGGGACTCGAGAGGGGACTCGAGAGGAGACTCGAGAGGAGACTCGAGAGGGGAACTAGAGAGGGGACTAGAGGAGGAACTAGAGAAGGGAACTCGAGAGGGGACTCGCGAGGGGAACTAGAGAGGGGACTCGAGGAGGGACTAGAGAGGGGACTAGAGCAGGGACTAAAGGAGGGACTAAAGGAGGGACTAGAGGAGGGACTAGAGGAGGGAACTCGAGAGGGAACTGGAGAGGGGACTCGAGAGGGGACTCGAGAAGGGACTCGAGAAGGGATTTGAGAGGAGACTGGAGAGGGGACTAGAGAGGGGACTCGAGAAGGGATTTGAGAGGAGACTGGAGAGGGGACTAGAGAGGGGACCCGAGAGGGAACTTGAGAGGGGACCCGAGAGGGAACTCGAGAGGGAACTCGGGTAGGAACTGGAGAGGGGACTCGGGTAGGAACTGGAGAGGGGACTCGGGTAGGAACTTGAGAGGGGACTTGAGTCGGTCGGTACGCCGACAGGACACGGGGAGCTGGCGTCGTCTGGGGAGCCAGCAGGAGACGAGGTGCTGGAGTCGGCCGGTACGCCGACAAGACTCGGGGAGCTGGCGTCGGCTGGGGAGCCGAAACTGGAGTCGAGCCCATGGCTTCCGGGGCCGGTACTGAAGCCGGAACCATGGCTGCTGGGGCCGGAACCATGGCTGCGGGGGTTGTAATTGAAGCCAGAATCATGGCTGTAAGGTCCGGTTCTGGAGCCGGAAACATGGCTGTAAGGTCCGGTTCTGGAGCCGGAAACATGGCTGTAAGGTCCGGTTCTGGAGCGCGGCGAACGACTCGCTGGTATCTCGAGCTGAGCGCTCATTGGTGGTTTTTACCACGTGCTGCTGATGAAACTCTCCAATTGGCTCGGCAAAAGTTTGTTGTTGTTTTGTGTCAGTTTTACGTCGCCACTTCCATTCACATTTTTCATCATTGTTCCACAATATTTATCATCATTAAATTAATATCCATATATTTTATACTATACTTGCACTGCTTACCGTTTTCATACTTTATATATCTTAGCATATTCATACACACTGTTCATACTGCTCTCAGGCTGCTGTGTATATCTAGTGTATTCATAAACACTGTTCATACTGCTCACAGGCTGCTGTGTATATCTAGTGTATTCATACACACTGTTCATACTGCTCACAGGCTGATATCTAGTGTATTCATACCCCTCACTGTTTATTCATCATTCAATTCATTCTATATTTTATTCTGTAGATTGTGTACATTACTTTTCACTTTACTGCTTGTTGCACCTGGTTAGAAGCTAAACTGCATTTCGTTGTCTCAGTACCTGTAATATGTGCAATAACAATAAAGCTGAATCTAATCTTGAGCAGGAACACATGTATTTACTTAGTACATATCTGACATTACGATTAAACACATGTGTGCATTCTTTATAAATGCAAACCGAGTCAAGCCGACTCCGGAGGTGGCGGTATGCACCTTCAAGCTGTTTGCAATCCGCCAAAAAACCGAGAGAAGAAGAAGAAGAGGACGAAGCCGACTCCGAGCTGTCCGACTTCAGGCGAGCTTTTTGAGACCTCCCCCGGCTGCGATCGGCTATTCTCGTCTACTTTCGAGGTGAGCCGCAACGCGTCTCAAACAAGCCTACTGAGTTATCTCTGCTTAATAGGATTATTGCAATGCACATTTCAGCTAAATAGTGCAAACAACTAATTTGCTTTAGTAATGACACAGTCTTTTTACAAAACATGAACGGCATTATTAATGACAGCTTAACATTTTAATTTCAATAAAATCCGGGTTTAGAGTGTACCAGCGTATTCTGTTACTCAAGTAAAAGTACAAAGTATTATCATCAAAATATACTTAAAGTACCAAAAGTAAAAGTAGTCATTGTGCAGATTGGTCCATTTCAGAATAATGTATGATATGTTTTATAATTATTGTAACCCTTATCTTGTGTTCGGGTCTCCCGTGACCCGTTTCAAGTTAAAATTATATAATAACTACACTAGTTTTTTTTTATCGGAACAAGGCTTCATGATATCCTCCACAACAGCTATATAAACACTACAAAACAGATTTTGACCATTTTAGCCAAGCCTGAAGGTCTCTAAATAAAAAAGTGTATAATTTGGTGTTCGGGTCATGAAGACCCAGCAGAATGGTTGTGGGTGACTCGGGGTCAAATTTGGCACAATCGAGATTCATCTTTGACTTTAGACAACCCTCCCCCACCCCCTTCATCCACTGTAACAATAATTTCTTAGCAACATGCACCTGGTCCCCCATCCCTCTGGCCCTCCTTCCCCACGGGAACTCGACCTTTCACAAAGAATATGTACACTAACACTTGAACCTGAACACACACATGCACGTGTGCAATACAATTACAACAGGATTGCCAGTTATGGATGTATTATAAGTTAGTTAGGACGAACTAAAAATAATGGGCAGACCTCCACCCCTCGAAGGTTATCGCTGTTGCCATGTTTATGCACTGCATGTGGACGCAAATGTTGCGTAAATATAAACCTGCGGCAGAAATCCCTCTTGTCAAAGGGAGAATCTAGTCATTCTTTATGTTAGGCTAAGTGTAGTGTGATTACTGAATTATAAAAGTAACGCGTTACATTACTCCGTTACCGACAAAAGTAATATTATTACAGTAACGCAGGGTTGCCAACTTTGGGTACCTGGCTGGAGTGAGATTTTGGTATCATGGGTTTGATTACACATATGCGCACGAAATGACTGCTATCGTGTCAGTAGCGGGACCTTAGCATATATAATAATAATAATAATAGATTTAATTTGTTAGCGCTTTTACAGGTGCTCAAAGACGCTTTACAGATATAGTGAAGGGAAAAGAAAAGGAAGGAACAACAAATAAATATATAGTTAAAGTTAAAGTCAAATAATACAAAAACAATCACACATTAAAAGCCAGATTGAAGAGGTGAGTTTTTGTGTGTTTTTTGAATGTGGTGAGGTCAGTGCAGTCTCTGATGGGTTGGGGGAGTGAGTTCCAGAGGGACGGGGCAGCGACGGAGAAGGCTCTGTCCCCCCAGGTCCGGTGATTGGTGCGGGTGGGGATGGATAGGAGGTTGGCTTCTGATGAGCGGAGGCAGCGGGAAGGGGCGTGGTGGTGCAGCAGGTCTGTGAGGTAGGGGGGGGGGCCTGATTGTTAAGGGCTTTGTGAGTAATCAGGAGGACTTTGAAGTTGATTATTTGACGGACGGGGAGCCAGTGGAGGTTCTGGAGAACGGGAGTGATGTGGTCTCGGGAGCGGGTGTGGGTGAGGAGGCGGGCAGCAGAGTTCTGGATATGTTGGAGTTTATTGAGGAGGTTGGATGGTATGCCGTAGAGGATGCTATTGCAATATAGATAGATATATATATATATATATATATATAATATATATATAGAATATATACAAATACACAATATTGGACACAGACTATAAAGGGCACACAGTTTCATTCACTAATGAAAGTTAAACACATGTTTGTTTCCACTGTTTTATTGTGTGCATAGGCCTGTCGCAATAAACAATTAATTGACCTATCGTATGATAAATAAAAATGAACTCGATACATTTCCATTTACATGAGGATGTGACTAGCAGTTTGAAAGAATGTACTTGAATTATTATTATATATTATCATTATGTCAGTGGTCTAAAATGGTCATACAACGGTGCCGACAATATTACGTTTATTGCAATAATTTCCGGGAAAATGTATCCAACAAAATTAATTATCGTGAGAGGCCTATACACGAAACACACACACACAAACAAATCTACAGACTTACTCCAAACTGCCAAATATATTAATTAACACACTCTCACTCTCATAATACTCTTTGACTCTATTTTGGCCTAGTAGAACAATAAGCAGCAGACTTTTACTTTTTATCATTTCTACTAGATCTTAGATGTGCGCATGCGCAATACGGGTCGGCAGTGGCGGCTCCGGAGTATTTTTGTTGGGTAATCTATGGTAGGGCCGCCTAACCCATACAGTGGTGGGGCTCAAGTCAGTATTTGCAATGTAATTACATACACGCTCCCCTTGACAGTGAAACGCCACGCGTGAGGTTTAGATTATTTCCCTGTCTCAATCCAAATTGAACTGTATGAAATAAAAAGGTACATTTGTCTTGTAGTAAATAAAAAGGGCGACCTGGAGCCAATTCTGCAATTTCTCCACAGGTGAAAGAGTTGACACGCTGAAAACCCAACCCCAGATTGGTCTGGGGGAATTCCCCTCCAGGAGATTTTTTGAAATACTAACATAAAATACACATTCTGGTACTCTCTTGAGAAGAAAAATAAATACATCTATTACTACACGACATATTTAAAAAAATGAATGCCATTTTAGTTTTTTGTTACTTTGTTCTGAAAGCTGAACCTGCTGCTCCTCACAGAGAGAAGAGGGAAGAGGCTGTGAATTACTTTACATTGTGGATAAGGGTGGATAGCCCTCATTGTTCTGTGTGTCAAAATGAAAGACAGCCCACACACCTATCAATCATCAAACTGTGGGGTCTTATTTCATTACGTGTTGATTTCTATCAACACGTATACTGTTGTATCGATGTATAGAGATGTACTACAGCAAAAATATTCTCCGTCGGGACTTCCTGCAACAACACCACGCCGTTATCTTGATTCTGATTGGCCAGAAGACATTATCAAAGATGTTCTATTGAGAAGACAATCACTACGTGACAAAAGTTTTCAAAACCGTTTCTAGTCTTCGGTATTCTTGTTTTGGCGTGAGAATAGTTTGGGCAGCGTGAGAGCGTGAGATTGAGAGTGAAAGCGTGTGTCACACGCCAGATGCGTGAGAGTTGGCAACCCTGCAGTAACGTTGTAACGCATTACACCCAACTCTGTACGTAACCCCCGTTATATCTTACACAGACTCCGCCCTCTACTGGACTCTATGGGTACAGTGGGCGGAGCCCTGATGCATAAACGCCCTGTCGTCCAACAACATCGACCCATCACACTGCCCCTGACCGGCTTTTGGTTAACAGCCACTGCATCGCAACTTCTTCTCCTCCAGTTGTGACCGTGGAGAAGTCGGGCCGCAGCTTACTTGGCTGGTAGAGCACACTCAGACACGCTTACCTCGTGAAGAGTGTGCATGAAAAATAGTGAAGAGGGCTCTCCAGCCCTACATGGGGCTTACTGCGCCCCATGTTCCCCGGGTCCCTAAGGAGCATGAGAAAACATTATGTCCAGGGGGGGTCAGATACCTACTGACCCACAGACCCCCCCCCCCCCCCCCCCCCCCCCCTCACCAGTCCTGTGTTGCCCCAGCAAGCACAGACGATGACAAGGAGCCAGACATGTCCGAGAGATAAAACCTTATGAAGGGGCCTGGTGCGGACCAAGACGCCGCCGTGCATATGGCCTCTACACTCACGCCGTTGAATAAGGCTGTTGACACAGCCATACCCCGTGTAGAGTGTGCACGGACCCCCGTGGGGAAGGCTCTCCCCGCCTGTCCGTAGGCATGTGAAATGCACTCGCATAGCCATCCTGCCAGGCGTTTATTGGACAGAGCTTTACCGGCCACACAACCTCCAAAGCACACAAACAGCTGTTCAGTGCGCCTAAAGGCAGCCGTGCGCTCCACATAACATGCTAGCGCAGGCACCGGGCAGAGGAGGTGCAATTTAGCCTCCCTGGCCCCAATATGGAGTGGAAGACTAAAGCCGTCTAACTGTATACCCCTTGACCTGAACGAACTCCTTACGTTCTTGGGAACAAAGGAGGGGTTCGGTCTGAGTGTCGTCCCACTACGGTCACCCCGGATCAACAAGCAACTTGGGTGCACCGACAGAGCGGTCAGCTCGGACACTCTCTTGGCTGAAGTTAAGGCAAGTAGCAACGCTGTCTTCCATGACAGTGCTTTCAGAGAGGAGAGCTCCAGAGGCTCAAATGGTTCTGTGACCAGAGCCTCGAGCACCAACGGCAGGTCCCACTGCGGGGCGGAGGCGTGCTCTACTGGGCGCTGTCTCATGACCCCCTGTAAAAACCACAACATAAGCGGCTGACTGAAGGCTGACCTGCCCCCAAATCCCTCATGGCAGGACGAAATGGCTGCTGCATACACTTTAACTGTGGAATGAACAAGCCCCCTGTCCACCAGTAACTGTAACAGAATAGAGCCCAACGTACACGACAGGGGCTCTAGACTCCCCTCTTCACACCACCGCTGGAATCCCTGCCACTTCGTCCTGTAACAGGCTGTGGTGGATCCTGCTCTTGCTGCCTGGATAGTCTGAATAACTTTGTCAGACAGTCCCCCCTGTCTCAGCCTGTCCCTCTCAAGAGCCAAGCCTGGAGAGGTTGGCCCAGAGAGGGTAACGCCCCTATTGCACCTGCCTCTTGAGACATCGCCCCCCAGAACTGAGGAATCGCCCAGGGTTGGCCCACCATCATCTGTGTCACCTCTGCGAACCAGGGCGCCCCACGATCTGTGGCCACTAGGATGACTGACAGACGTTCCCCCAGGAGATTTTTATATATAAAATATAACATATAAACGACGCATTCTGGTACACTCTGAGAAGAAAATCAATCAATCAATGTTTATTTATATAGCCCAATATCACAAATGTTACATTTGTCTCAGTGGACTTTACAGTTTGTACAAAATATCAGTATGACAATACGACACCCTCTGTCCTTAGACCCTCACATCGTACAAGGAAAAACTTCCGAAGAAAACCCACAGTTTAAAGGGAAAAATGGGAGAAACCTCAGGGAGAGCAACAGAGGAGGGATCCCTCTCCCAGGACGGACAGACGTGCAATAGATGCCGTGTGTAAATTGAAAAGATAATACATTTGCAACATAGGTAGTCCAAATGTTTGGAAATGCATGTGTGTATAATAGGAAGATTACAAAATAAATAGATGTACCCGACATATTAATAATATTTTATGCCATTTGTAACCCACTCAAATAATGCAGTGAGTTAATAACGCTTTTCACCCTGTAATAAATAGCAGCTCCCACTTGGGGCAGCAGAGTCTGCATTTGAAGGACAGAGGAAGAGCAGGCCAGGGTGGTTGTTAATGAGGCTCAATGAGTGGCAGCTGGCTGTGGGCCCTGTGTGTGTGAGAGTGTAAGCAGTGTTCGAATTGTTTGTGATGTGTTTTTTGATGCTACACAAAACCAGGAACTAATGGCGCATTTCCACTGCAGCGGGTAGCCCCGTTTAAGCGTCCTTAATCGTCCTCAAGCGGCCAGGCCAGTTTTTGGTGGCCTTTCCATATAGCGTAGCACCAGCTAGCGGGTACTTTTTCCGGCCCCATAAAATCGTGGTTCTATCAGGCCAGGGCCAGGGCTGAACTAGTGACGTCAACACTCTCGACTGCTGATTGGTCAGAGAGAATCGTCACAAGATCGCACGCAAGATCATAGCGTCGCATATATATCTAGAAGCAAGCTTGCAGCATTTTTATACACAGCATTTTTGTAAACGGAGGAGCTACAAAAATGGCAACGTCAAAGAAAAGCACACCGTGGTCGACCGAGGAGGTGACGACGTTCCTACATCTCATTGGGGATGATAAAATCCAGCGGGAGCTCGACGGAACAACTCGAAATGTGAAGCCGATCGCCCCGCCTACACTGCGTTGCTACCCCAGGTCTTAAACTGTAATGGAAATGCGCCACGGCCTCGGACGGCCAGCGAGGCAGCCCGAGGCCTGAGCGAGGACGCTTAGGGACGCTTAAACGGGGCTACCCCGCTGCAGTGGAAATGTGCCATAACAGAACCGAAGAAAGTTTTGGAGCTGCAGTTTTTTTCCTTTCCCCAGCAGAAAAAAGATTATAAAGGATTGCATCTCCAGAAAAAGGATTGATAATCATTGGATTACCAGAAAGAAACTACAGACTACCCGGGTTCGATTATTGTTTTTTTTGTTTCTGATAGCAGATTGGGTTTCACTGGGGTGGGTGAGGGGTTTGCTGAAAGTGTTGTATACATGTTTAATAAAATGCCGGCTATGTTAATTTAATATTTTTCTTTCTATTTTTATTATCTTCTACTCCTCATTGAAAGCAACCTTTTACATAGAAGTGTTACACCATTGTTTGTTTTTCACTTTGTTCTGACAGCTGAACTTGCTGCTCCAGAGAAGAGCAAATAGGAGAGAGTCTGTGTGAATTACTTTAAATAGTGGGTAAGGGTAGATAGCTCTCATTGTTCTGTGACATGTTAATCATCAAACCGGGGGTCATATTTCCTTATGTCTTCATTTTTATCTGAAGTTGTACCCATGGATGTATAAAGATTATTTTACCGCAAATGTATTCTCCGTGGGGACTTCTGGCAACAATCTTGATTCTGATTGGCCAGAAGACTCGAAAAAATATCAGCAAAGATGTTTTATTGAGAAGATGATCACTAGGTGACAGAAGTTTTCAAAAACGTTTATGGTCTCCGGTACTTCCAGTCCAACGCCTACTGCATGCACAGCGTTAGAAAATCGGGCCTTCAAAATAAAAGTTTGACTTTGAAAAAAAAAGAATTCAAATAAATTTTTTCTTCACTCACACATCTGCGACCAACATTTTTTTTTGTAATATTGAAGTTAAATGCATCAATCTGGTGCACTTCGACAGCAAAATTAAGAGATCTATACATCTCTCAACACCCATATGAAACAGAACTGTAAACAGATTTACTTTTTCTTTATGGATATTTTACGAATCACTCCCCTTTTAAACTGTATTCTTATTTCACTGTCATATAGTATTTCATAACTGTTTTTCATTTATTCTCTTATTGTTTTATAACTATAATGATCATATGAAGGTGTAACTCGGAAATAATTGTTTACATCAATTGTGACTACACCGTTTGAGACCCACTGAGATAACTTAGACTAAAGTTAACTATGGCTGTACCCCAATATCCGAATATCCGAATATTCGTTCGTTGGAGTACTATTCGGGTTTCAATTTCGTTATTCGTTTTGTTTGTTTTTTTCTTTTTTTCCCATTTATTTTTCAAATTGAATTTATTGAAATCTCCAATATCAACGTAAGAGCTTGTACCTCTTCGGGGGGTGCTAACACTTAACCATAAATGTTATCGTTTACTTTCTCCGTCTTTATATGTAGATATTACTTTTCTCCGTTAATCTCCGTCACGTTGTTTCCATAGCAACAACAATTTCCTGTCAACAGTGCTAACTCTCCTTCAAAATAAAAGCATGTCAAAATAGGAAGCCAAGCCAAATTACACTGAAGACATACAATTGCAGCGAAAGTAACAAACATAATGCAATATCCTTTTCAATTTCAAAGAACACAAATTGGGTTACATTCACAAATAACTATAAAACAACAATACTGTAGAATAACAAAATGAATGCCGTGAATAAACCCTGTGCGGGCCGAATATTCACTGCTGAATACTACGGAATATCCGGAGCCCGAAAAATGGTATTCGGGACAGCCCTGCTATCTAAACACTCTGAGAGTCCTTTAGCTCAGGGGTTCCCAACCCCCGGTCCGCGGAGGTGTTACTGCCGGGCCGCGAAATAGCTGTGAGTTTATCGTAATATTTGCAGAATTATAAATATATAAAAATATGTTATCATAATATTTTTTTCAAAAAGTGTTTAATTTTCACACCTATACCAGTCATGCCAGTAGCCTAGTTAATCTTTCACCAGAACACCGTTGAAAATGGCTTTTATGATGTTCCGAGGGATTCGGCGGCTCAGCCTCTTGTGCGCACGAGAAAGTTACCGGTGCGCCAAGGAGGAAGTGGAGCACACAGGAGACAACCATTTAATTGCAGACTGTTATGTTTATGTGGGGAAATGGCAGTGCATACATTATTTGAGATATATTTCAAACTCGGACTTAATTTTAAAGACATGTCGGCCAGGGGTGTAGAGCTATTTGTTTAAGCACCGGATTGGCAAAACAGGAGAGTAAACCAGTCTGCCTTGATCTATGAATTAATGTCCAGGACTCTCACAGTATCTGCTGCCACAGCTGTTTTATAGAAGGAAAACCTCCTTCACTTCATGAAATGGCTGCAGCATCAGGAGGCAGCGGGACGTGTAACTCCACCTCTGAGAAGTGCAGCACCAGCGCGTAAAGAGCTGTGCCTTTTTACGCACCGCCTTCGCTGTGTTTACCTTAATCAGAACAGCTTAAGAGTGACTGCAGGGTGCTACGTGTTAACCACACACACATGCAACTCTACACACATCGAACTGCCCGATTACTCCCCCTTGTATTAGTTTTATGAGGCACATGATGTGTGTGTGTGTGTGTGTGTGTGTGTGTGTGTGTGTGTATGTGCTCTGCTCAGCTCTGTGTGTACGGTGTGTTTGTGTCTGTCCGACACCGGCATTTGTTTTCAAATGACCATGAACAGTAATTTACACACATCTGGCTAACTCCATAGGTAGCCTATATGCGGGTGTTCCCAAAATAAATTAGTTTAATCTTAATCTCGATGTAGTGCTAAATGCTGTCGGAGTGCACCGGAACGAACAACACTATCATAATATCTTCTGAAAATAAATGCCAGTGTCAGACAGACAGACACACAGACACAGACACACACACGGACACACACACACACACATACATACATACACACACACACACACCCTGGCGACCGGACATCTCCTTCATAATGCACCTTCTCCTCGTTTTCCCAGCATTCATTGGATTATCCGTAAATCATACAAACAAAACCAAAACGTTGATTTATCTGTTTTCCCGTTTTGGTTTAAAAGCTGAAGAATGTCGGTTTTTTGGTTTTCCGAAAAACCAAAAAACGACACCGGTTCTTTTTTAAACGTTGTTAATATGTTTTGGATGCATATTGTTCTAGTATTTGTTCAGGCTGTTACAGTGGTGAGTAAATATTAAAATCAGTTAAAATTGACAACCGCTCCGCAATTTTTTTTGAATGTATCTGCCGGTCCTTGGCACAATAAAGGTTGGGAACCCCTGCTTTAGCTCACCTGAGTCCCTCAGTCTGACAGGAGAGGACATTCCCTTCACCTTGTTGTAGAAACAGCTCCTTATGTCCGTCAGTGCAGCTAGTTAAACAGATGCTAACAACACGGTCCCTGGCACCGGTGCGCTCTCTCTCTCGCTCGCTTAATCACACTAAATGCGCGCCTGCCACACACACACACAGAGCCGAGCTTGAATGAAACACAGAGACCCAGAAGTACTTGTTCTCTACTGTGGCATATTATTTTCGAATCAATCATTTTTCAAATTATGAATTTCACACGTAAAAATAAAAAAAGACATACATTTCTTGGGGGTGCTTGGGGGGTGCTATGGCTATCCTAGGGGGAGGTTCTGCACCCCCTAGCGCCCCCCTGGCGCCGCCTATGACGGACATACACAACCACTCAGAAGTGCCACATGTAGGCTATCAACATCAGCCTGCCCTGGCCTCAAACCACCACAGCCTGACAACGGCACAGCAAACTAAGAAGAGGATTACACCTGTTTCCTTGATGTTTGTCTCTGGGAAATGGGCCGGTAGGCCTACATGGACCGATTACTATAATATAGCTTTTGATCTTGGCGTCGGGGGTCTCAATAGCGCCATTGAGTCCCCTATCGGTTGGGGCCCTTGGGGGAACTGTGGGACCACCGCCGGGCACAGCCAAATGCCTCTCCTCCTTGCTGGCTCGAGAAGAAGGTTGCACGGCCACGGATACAGCTTCACTTGTGGAGCTAGATGGCAATGATGGTGGTGAGGCAGGTGAGCTATCATTAGTCTCAGGCTCCGGCTGCCGCTGCACGTCAACATTGCTAACGTTAGCGCTCAATTTCGAGGACAATGTATGACAAAAACTCTAATTTCATCAGTTTAGCTGTTACATATCCTTGTTCTCTCTTGTCCTTTCTCTTTTGAGCGCCGCTCTTGTGCTTTGGTTTGCTCTACATTATAAATGCAAGCTATTACATTTTTTATAATGCTGTCGAACTTGCTGCTGCTAGCTACAGTACAGTTCAGGTTGAGTAAACGGTTCGCTCGGCACGCAAGGTATCACATGACATGAAAGGAAGCAAGGTCATTGGACAGACAAATTACACATCAATTTAGGTTGGTTACTTTGAAGACTGCGTGAGCCGGTCAATGCCATTTGGGCAAAAAAAAGTTCTGGGCCCCGGTACGTTGCACCGGCTGCACCGTCGATAGTTACGCCACTGGTGCATTACAAAAGTAATAGAGTTACATGTCCCCCCATAATGCTAAACCTGAATCAGCTTTTCTCCCAACTGAAGGAGGTGAGCAGCATCTAATTTCAATTATACATTTCAAACACAGTATTTTCCCACATATTTAAGTTATATTTATTTGGATTTATGCATTCATGTTGAGAATGTTCCATTCAAAAATGTTATTATTAAAAATGCATGTACACCATAAAAGATTACTATTGAGGTCTATTGTCAGGAATGTTAGTCTTATATCAAATAGTGAAAATACTGCAGCAGAATGTTCCATGTCTGCACAGTGTTATATTTTCACAGCTCAGTGTCAGTAAATATTGTTAGTATTGGACTACAAGATAGATGCAAGCATGTACAGGTAGTTATTTAAAGCATCAATGAGTCGGTTGGGTTCTGGAGGTGTGGTTACAGCAATTGTGCTTGGTTGGCGTGGCCTGTGCCTGGTGGTGGGGCCCAATGTGATATTTTTTCATGGGGCCCAAAATCCCTGGCGGCGCCCCTGGTTGTGTGAGTGTATGGCCAGAGGGCAGGACCTATAAACACATTTCCTACCCAATAGCATTGTGAGGCTGAACAAAAGGACCTTTTGACTATGTAAATGTAGTCTTTTAAAAAAACTAAAAATGTACTGACTTTTTAGGATAGCTTAAAGTAATGTTGTAAAATTACAACTGGGGGCCTTACATTACATTACATTACATTACATTGGTTAAGGGCTATTGTTTATTGTTATTTACTTTAGGATGTTTATTCTTAACCTATCATTTAATTTAAAAACTCTTATTCAAATTATGTGTGTGTGTCTCTGTATTCCTGATGATACACTGAGAGAATGAGCTCATAGGGCTGCTGATCACCATAACCTAAATAGTCTGTATATTGCACTACATTTGTATAATGTAAGCTTCGTTGTTATTTTGCCTGCGGGAATAAGAAAAAAATAGTTAGATATACTGGATATTATTTGATCTATTCCACCACTTAATCCCAAATAATGTAGAGGTGTGTTGTAGGTGCCTTAAATAACCCCTTATTTTATAGTGAGATGTATTTTTATGTTCATATAATAGTGATTTCAATGCCACCCCAAAATGATCACTGGTTCCATCCTGCCACCCCACTGAAAATGTCCTGGCTCCGCCACTCATTACTAATGAAATTCGGGTAATATAATACCTGTTACAATTCTCAGTAACGCACATTACAACACATTTTAACCCGAAATTAAATGGTGTTTTGTTTTTTAAGAATTCACCAACATCGCGAGACATTCCGACACCAGAGAGAAATTGTCCGGGTAAATTGCCCAACACTGCTCGGCAATAGGGAGAATGTGAACTGTAACAAAACAAAACAAGCATATCTCCTTGGTCAGATAAAGTCTGCATTATATTTTTTCAGTTATATCTTATTTATGGCAGAATATTGCTTGGTCCTGACCACAAGTGAAGGCTTTTTTTAATGATTAACAACAGTAATAGAAACATTAGCTAGTGTTGAGTGTAACTCAAGAAAAAGTACGTTTACTTTGTTTCCTTATTAATTCAGATTGAATTAAAACATTTCTTGGGCACTGAAATGAATGGGATTGCAGAATAAACATCAGTTATGAAACTACACAACTTTAGAAGCATTGGATTCCAGATTCAAACTGAATCAATAAAATAAGTATTGGTTGACAGTTGAGATGCTCTTTCTGTTCACAGTCTCTTCCTTTCATTGCTCCACTTTGAGCAATTCCGAGAAAAGATGAGTTTGAGTGAGTCCGAGAAAGAAAAGATTTTACTGAGTAAATAATTTAGAGGTTAAAGCAGGCTGAGATTCCATGGTATTGTACAGATGAGTATGTGTAATATTAATGAGTGGAGACGTTAGAGGTTATTTCTCTTTTCTCCTGCTATTCTGCAACTCTTTGGCATCTCGCCGCTCCCACGGAAGCCGAAAAATACAGATTTTCAGGTCAAACCTGCAGAACTTCACTGACACCATGTAACACTTTGACTTTCTTACTCTAACTGAACATATCTTATAAGGGTCAGCTTCACAGTAGGATAAAGTCTAAAGAAGTCGACGTTGTGGTCTGTGTTTGGGCATTGAGCAAAAAACTACCCAAAAATTATAAAAGGTTGTACATAAACAGACTGAAAATAACTTTATTGGATTAAAAAAAAATACATTATTTATTTTGAAAAGGGTAACAATCGATGCAGCAGATCAAGATAACATCTCTTTTATTACAAGCGTTCTTCTTTTTTGTCAAAAACCTGGCTTGAGCTCACAGCATACTAAAACCACTCTTTGATCTAGATTAAGCACCCTATCTTTTGAAGCTCACATCAACAACATTACTCGATCTGCCTACTTCCACCTCCGCAATATTAACCGTCTCCGTCCGTCACTCACACCCAACAGCACCGTCATTCTCATCCACGCCCTTGTAATATCCCGTATTGATTATTGCAACTCCATCCTCTCTGCCCTTCCTCACAAATCTCTGCGTAAGCTCCAACTGGTCCAAAATTCAGCCGCCCGTATCATTACCAGAACTCCTCCCATTGATCATATCACTCCGGTTTTTAAACAACTCCACTGGCTCCCCGTTAAATACGGCATCGACTTCAAAATGTTGCTCCTCACCTTCAAGGCCCTTCACACTCTTGCACTTCCATATCTCTCTGAACTCCTTCACACCTACACTCCCTCTCCAACGCACTCTCACTCCCTAAGCGTCCAAGAGCGACTCTTGGTCAGGGTCTCGTGGCGTCCAGTTGTGACGCGCCGAGGCTCTTTCAGCTTCATAAACGGACGCAAAGAGCTTTCAACTGATTGCAATGTATTCCCATCGGCGGCGGTATTTGACGCTCAGGGAAGCACCGCATCCATTTGTGTCGGCAGCTCTTAAAGGCAATGTGAGCGTCCATTCCCATTGGATAACGGAGAATTGTACACCCGGAAGTAAGTATTCTCCTTACTGTCGATTGATTTGACAGTGATATCTGCACTACTCATCAACTCAAAAACACCAGATTACCTTTGTTAATTAAACGACATTGACAGGTTTAAATTGTGTACAATGCTTTTGTGTTTTTCCCCTTCAATTCTGAGAAACAACTTGCTTTCTCTGAAATGTGGAGCGCCAAAAGAGACTACACTACCCACAATCCCCAGCTATTGTTGTGACGATGCCTGTCCGCTTTGACAAACCTTGTGATAAGTCAACAAGCTCTGTGATTGGATGAAACATAAATTCATACAAAAAAAGTGACGTAGATTTTACTCTCATCTATTATTCAAAACCATTCTATTTATTGTAACGTAAATTACATGCCAGTGTTTTATCTTTTTATTACTTATCTTTTGATACTTTATTTGCTGTGAGTTATATCTGAAGCAAATTATGTTTCTGAATATGTGTAGTCAATTCCACCCTTCAATGTAGCATAAATGTGAACTCTCATTACAGGAACAATACTGGAAACAGACGTAGGAAAGGTCCTCAGCTCGCTGATTGGATGTTTTAGCCGCAATGCACGTTTTTACAGATATTACTGATTTTCTTTGAATATGAGAATGTAAATACTGAGTTGAGAGAATAGTCAGGGGATTTGGGTGATGGGAGACACATCTATGGAATTACAATTTCAATAGCTTACCATTAAATGACGGATATACCTTTCTGTCTGTGATGTTTTACAAATCAGATATTAATGTGTAGAAGTAAAACATGAGTAATAGTATAGCAATATCATGTACAATTATGTAAAAACATGAATACAACTAAATATCTTCAGATGTTATACATACATAAGTGTCCTACACTAATAATACAAAGTTCGTATTAGTATGCTGTGTGTACCTTGTGTGCACCGCCTAGTGGTTAAAGCACGTTATTGAATTATTTTTGTTGAATAATTTTATTTTTGTTGAATAATGTTATTTGATGAAAAAAATATTAAGAGTACATACTTTCATAGGGGGAAAGTAGAAGGTCAATAATAGAAGTATAGAATATAAAAAATCAAGAAGATATTGTAAGTGATCTCTACAATAAAACAGTGTAGTGCACGATGTACAAAGATATTAATAGGAGGATGTGCAAAACAGACAAACTAATTAACCTTTATTAACACATTAAAGAATACTTTAGGTTAAGGTCTTCTTTCAAATAAGAAAAAAGCTTTGGGGGTATCTATATACAGATACATATTAAGCCTGACAGTAGTACTTAGCATCTAATATATTGCTTTCCTGCAATGTTAACTATGTTGAAGCACTTATTTTAACTGATATTATAAATATGAATTATACTCTTATGTATGTAGATAGAATAAGAAATGTGCAGAATTTGACAGTTTAATGCTGGAGGTATACACACATATTGATAGATGTCTTGTAATGCACTGTTGAGGAACCTGTGACCCAAATGTTTCATTCATTGCATAACTACACTGTAGTTGTGTATATGATACGTCAATAAACCTTTGAAAATCTTGAAATCTTGAAAGGGATGTGCAAAATAGCAATTATATACAGTTTTTAATTAACTATTAGTAGAGAATAACGAGTAATTAATATACTTTATAGAGATCTGCAGATAAATGTTTAGTCTTCTCAAGCACCAACTATCAAATATCTCTCCTGATTGTTGGCACTTGACAATCACCTTTCCCTGAATTTTACTCAGGTGTAACTAAAGGCTGATTTAAGGGTTGTTTATATTTCACATTATTAATCAGAATCTGCAAAGTAACTAAAATAAATGTAATGGAGTAAAAACACCAGGTTAACCTCTGAATTGTAGTGGAGTAGAATTACAAAGTAACAATGAGCTGTCATGTGGGTATATATTAATGCTGCCCATTAGGATACAAGTGATTTCCACCCATTTAGTAATTACATGTTTTAAATTTGTACACACCAAATTCCTATCGCCTAAACCTCCAGGGCTGTACACAGTTTAATACTGTCAACTTTTAATTTTGGGAAAAACGAAAACGTCTTTTAAAACTACAATTCCCAGTAGAGACGTGCCATAGAGAACATGTTGCGAAACACAATAGCCAGCATTTGTAGTTCTGGGGGGGCGTTCGAGTCCAGTTTTGAATAGTCTGCCGTGGTTTCGTTCCATTTCAAAGAGCTTGACGCTCGGCGTAAACTTGACGCACTGCCACTCCAACATCCAATCCCAGAGCTTGAAGATTAATCACAGGGTTTGTCGCAAAGCGGACAATCGTCGTCACAACAATAGCTGGGGATTGTGGGTAGTGTAGTCTCTTTGGCGCTCCACATTTCAGAGAAAACAAGTTGTTTCTCAGAATTGAAGGGGAAAAACACAAAAGCATTGTACACAATTTAAACCTATCAATGTCGTTTAATTAACAAAGGTAATCTGGTGTTTTTGAGTTGATGAGTAGTGGAGATATCACTGTCAAATCAATCGACAGTAAGGAGAACACTTACTTCCGGGTGTACAATTCTCCGTTATCCAATAGGAATGGACGCTCACATTGCCTTTAAGAGCTGCCGACATAAATGGATGCGGTGCTTCCCTAAGCGTCAAATACCGCCACCGATGGGAATACATTGTAATCAGTTGAAAGCTCTTTGCATCCGTTTATGAAGCTGAAGGAGCCTCGGCGCGTCACAACTGGACGCCACGGGACCCTGACCAAGCGTCGCTCCTGGACGCTTGGTCAGGGTCCCGTAGGGAGTGAGAGTGTGTTGCCCTCTCATGCTCTCCGATCCTCCTCTGCCTTCCACCTCACTGTACCTTCTGCCCGCCTGACCACCATGGGGTCAAGAGCCTTCAGCCACTCTGCCCCCTCGTCTCTGGAACTCTCTCCCATAAGACATCCGCAATATGGACTCACTCTCAACCTTCAAATCCTGCCTGAAAACCCACCTTTTTAAACTGGCATATTCTATCATAATTCCTCTAAACTGATTGTTGTTTTTAAGTCTTTGTTTTTTAAGTCTCGAATTACTGTTTGACCTTCTTTGTTGCTTGTTTTTAATTATGCTCTGTAAGGTGTCCTTGAGAGCTTTGAAAGGCGCCCATAAATAAAATGCATTATTATTATTATCCCTCTGGAGTCGGTGGTGCGCATAATTTTACGTAATTAATCATATATTTTCGATTATAAGGAGTAGAAATATGATTCAGATATCCGCGGAATCACTGGAAGAGTAGATTTCCAGCGGTATCTCCTGTGAGATTGTAACCGCTGTAACCATCGTCATTGGAGGCAGTCGCAATTTCTACAGGCTTGCACTACCTGTTAGCATCTGGCATCTGTTAGCATCTAGCTCTCCTGCTTACAAACTTTTAGCCATCCCTGCTTATAGAAGTAGTAGTTTTAGTTGTCTGCGATCTGCGGAGGCCTACCTGTGAGTACGGCTGTACTGAGGTGTTTTTCCTCCGGAGACGTCGCGAAGAGACGGAGCGGCTCCACCTGTTGCTGCATGCGATCTGCGATTTACGGAGGCCTGCTCGTCGCGAAGAGACGGAGTGGATCCACCTGTTGCTGCCTGCGATCTGCGATCTACGGAGGCCTGCTCCCACCTGTAGAGTACGGCTGTACTGGAGAGGTTTTTACCCCGGAGTCGTCGCGGAGAGACGGAGTGGATCCACGCTTCGGGCTTGGCCTGCTTCCACCGGGCGTGTGCTGCTGTACGGAGGAGGGTTTTACCACGGCTGGGGCCTGCTTTCCACCTGTCCTGGTTCTGCTGTTGCAGAGGCCTGCTTTCACCCCGGGGATACCACGCTGCTGCTTTCGCCTGTCCTTTGTTGCTGTGCTGATTTTGCTCCAGGAACATCGCGGATACTGTGTGCTGGTCTGGGAAAATGGCCCATATCGGGATTCTGCTGTGCCTGTTAACTATTTTGGACTATGAGAAGATCTCTAGTCATTCTGAGGAGTCTCCTGGATTCAGGTCTGTTCTGCCACCCGCAGTGGGCATCCCCTGCAAAGGTTCGGATGTGTTACACAAACAATTACCGGTTGCCTTGTCACAGTCAATCTGCTCGACAAAATATGTTTGTCTTTTTTGTTTTCCTGCGATGATGGTTCTTCAGGACTGCTTCTTCAGCTCCAATCACACTCTCACAGACTTTTCCAGTGATTCTAAAGTAGATGACAATGTATGTGTGTCGCTTAAGAGGAAAATATGCCTGGTTTTGTTGTTGTTATTACTGTCAGGAAATGTACAACCTAACCCTGGTCCGCCCAGTAGTAGTAGTTAGATCGCTACTCCTGCTGATTTTAAAGCTAGGTCTGGGTTGGGTTTCATCCACTTGAATGTGCGCAGTCTGTTAGGTAAACTAGATTTTGTCCGTATCTGGGCGAGCTCGACTGACGCTGACGTCATTGTTTTATCAGAAACATGGCTAAACAAATCTATTTTGGCCTCTGACATTGCCTTAAATGGTTTTAATGTGTATCGTACCGACCGGCCTAATAAAGGTGGTGGCGTTGCCATTTATGTTAAGAATAAGTTCAGTGTAACCGCTGTAGTTTCCAAATCTATCAGTAAGCAATTTGAATTTTCAGCCTTAAATATAGAAGTGGCAAAGGGTCAACAGGTCATGGTCGTGGGCTGTTACAGACCCCCCTCAGCTGTCAAAGACTCCTTGTCTTCGCTAGCAAATATTTTATCGCAACTAGACTACAAGGAAATAGTGCTACTTGGAGATTTTAACTGGGACTGGTTAACTGCAGTGTCAGAGGATTTAAAAAACATTTGTATCTCTTTAAATGTTACTCAGATTGTTGACAGTCCTACTCGCCCTAATATTAAGTCCCCAAATAAATCCTCCCTAATTGATCTCATTTTAACTAATGTTCCCTATAAATACTCAGCTGTGGGAGTATTTGCGAATGATCTGAGTGACCACTGTGTTGTAGCCACAATTAGGGACACTAAGGTCCAAAAGGTTAAACCTCGTATTATCATCAAGAGAGACATAAAACATTTTGTGGAGCAGGGTTTTGTACATGATCTGTTTGGGTTTGATTGGGGAAAAATCGATTTGTGTGCTGATGTTGAGACTGCATGGTCTTATTTTTATCTTGGTTTTATGGAAATTATAGATAGACATGCACCCCTGCGTAAATTTAGAGTGAAGGGACGAGACAATCCTTGGTTTTCTGCTGAATTATCTATTCTCCTACATGAGAGAAACGTCGGGTTACGTAGTGTAACCCTTGTTATATTAGCACAGGCGGAGCCCTCTACTGGACTCTATGGGTACTATCTTACCCCGCAAGCATTCTCCCACTGAGACTTCTATAGACGTAGCCGGCCCTGGGCGGGCCTACCTGAATGCGCGCGCATCACACCGTATAAAAGGAGGCCTCGCCTCCTGACTATCATCCTACACCTCTCTTCAGCGAGCGGAATAGGACAGACAGTGCCCCGAGTAGAGGGCTCCGCCTGTGCTAATATAACAAGGGTTACACTACGTAACCCAACGTTATATCTCTCACAGGCTCCGCCCTCTACTGGACTCTATGGGTACAGTGGGTGGAGCCGCGATGTATACGCGCACTGTCGTCCAACAATATTCCACCCTACTGCCCCTGACCGGCTATTATGGTCAGCAGCTGCTGCCCCACCTTCTCCTTTAACCCGGTTGTAACCGAGGAGAAATCTGGGCTGTGGCTGACAGAGCACACCCTGCTGCGCTTACCTCGCAAAAAGTGTGCTCAAAAAACAGTGCCGGGGGACCCCCCCACCCTGAATCCCTAAGGATAACAGGGAGAGCGCCAGAGCCTGCCCCACACTCAAACACTGACCCCGTGCCGAGTGTGTGGACTAAAGTGTGGAGGGCTCCCCCCCTCCTGCTCTCGGCAGGAGGAGAGCAGCCCTCCAGCCCTGTAAGGGCCCAGTGCGCCCCTCGCCCCTCCCGGGACCCTCAGAGGGCCCGAGAACAGCGAAGGCGCATTACATCCCCCCTACCAGTCCTGTGTTGCCCCCGCCAGCACAGACGAGGAGAAAGAGCCCGACATGTCCAAGAGATAAAACCTTATGAATGGGCCTGGCGTCGACCGCTGTGCATATATCCTCCACACTCACACCGTTGAATAAGGCTGCCGACGCAGCCACAGCCCGTGTGGAGTGCGCACGAACTCCCGTGGGGCAGGCTCTCCCTGCCTGTCCGTAGGCATGTGCAATGCACTCGCAGAGCCAGCCTGCCAGGCGTTTCTTGGACAGAGCTTTCCCGATCACACCGCCCCCCACACACACGAACAGCTGTTCGGTGCGTCTAAGGGCAACCGTGCGCTCCACATAATATGCTAGCGCACGCACCGGGCAGAGGAGGTGCAGTCTAGCCTCCCTGGCCCCCCCATGGGGGGGAAGACTAAACCCCCCTAACTGAATAGCCCTCGACCTGAACGCACTCCTTAGGTTTTTTGGCACAAAGGAGGGGTTCGGTCTGAGTGTCGCGCCGCTCCGGTCACCCCGAATAAGTAAACAACTTGGGTGTACCGACAGAGCAGTTAACTCGGACACCCTTTTGGCTGACGTTAAGGCAAGAAGCAAAGCTGTTTTCCACGACAATGCTTTCAGAGAGGAGAGCTCCAGAGGCTCAAATGGCCCGAGGCCAGAGCCTCGAGCACTAGGGGCAGGTCCCACTGTGGGGTGGAGGCGTGCACTACTGGGCGCAGCCTCCTGACCCCCTTTAAAAACTGCGACATCAGTGGTTGACTAAAGGCTGACCTGCCGCCAAATCCCTCATGGCAGGACGAGATGGCTGCTGCATACACCTTCATTGTTGAATGTGCAAGCCCTCTGTCCACCAATAACTGTAAGAAGGATAAAATAGAGCCTAACTCACAAGATAGGGGCTCTATTCCCCGCTCCTCACACCATCGCTGGAATCCTAGCCACTTTGGCCTGTAACAACCCGGTATCACGGCAAGACATGAACATGTGATGATTTACCATGCTGGGAGACGTGAAGATGTCACGATTTCGTCCCTTCAAACGTGACAGTTACACGGTATTGTTAACATGGCCCAACCAGTGGAGATATACCCGGAAATGCCAAGCAAATGCTACCCCGACGGTCGGTTGTTATTGTCAATATTAATATAATAATGATTTATTTTTTAGTCACACTCGATTTCGCCGATTTTCTTGTTGCCCCAGCTGGTCGACATCTCTTTTAGCAGAAACAAAGGCTACATTAATGTATATCGATGTTAATCCATGTGTGTGGATGTGGAATTAACGGATGTGACGTTGTGCGATTGCGTTGCCAGGCAACAGCTTCGGGTCATGTTAATTTATAAACTCTTCAACTAGAACCATAGTTATATTTAAAAACATTTTAGAAGGCCTCACGAAATACTTTAATGTAAATTCTAATTTAAATGTGAAGGAATGTGTGTATAACAAAATACATCCGTCATTAACAATACCGGAAACAGACGTAGGCAAGATCCTCAGCTCGGTGATTCCATGGTTTAGCCGCAATGCACGTTGGGAAATGGTGTTTATGTGATGTGAAATCCGAATTTATTTTTACAAATAAAATAATACTTCCGAGTGTGCTTGCTTTTCTCTTTGAAAGTCATCACATAACGGCATTGTAATACACGGTTCGGCTGCATTAAATATTACATATCTGCCGTAGTTCTCTATTTATAGAGCCCTGATGAGAAGACTTCTAGACAAAGAGGAAGAACTGCCGCCAAAACTGAAAACGTGATGTGGATCATAAATATATCAGCAATTAAACAACATCTTACATTTCTTTTCACACAATACGTCTCCTTGCAGTATCAACACTAATTCGGCTGACTTTTATATTTGATCCAATTGGTAGATAGGCTGTATTTACACCATAATGGTGCACAGCTGATAGAAAGGGACACCTAGTGGTTAAAGCACGTTATTGCATTTTATTATTTTATTATTTTTCACAAAAATGAAACCATCAATAGCAAAAACAGAATTAACTGTCATTAGTAAACCACTCAAATAAAAAGATCATAAGTGGTTTTGTTTTACATATGTTTTAAGGATAATAATAGCAATGTAACACTGTCTATGACACTTGACACCCTGATTTGAAAAACATACAGAACAAATTAATTCACTGCCCTTAATAAAGTATTTAAATATACATTTCAGGTGTGCTGTTTTGTTTAGATAATTAACATCTGGAGCTCTTTTAATGTCTTTTTTGATTATTGTTACACCAGGTCTTGTCAAAACCTTTATTCCATATTCAATATCCATTACTAAACAAAACAGCAATTCTACTCGACTACAATTCAGAGGTTAACCTGGTATTTTTACTCCACTACATTTATTTTAGTTACTTTGCAGATTCTGATTAATGATGTGAAATATAAACAACCCTTAAATCAGGCTTTAGTTACACCTGAGTAAAATTCAGGGAAGGTAATTGTCAAATGCCAACAATCAGATATATCTGATATCAGGCGAGATATTTGATAGTTGGTGCTTGAGAAGACTAAACATTTATCTGCAGATCCCTATAAAGTATATTCATTACTCGTTATTCTCTACTAATAGATTTCAAGATTTTCTAAGGTTTATTGACATATCATATACACAACTAATTCAATAACGTGCTTTAACCACTAGGCGGTGCACACAAGGTACACACAGCCATAATAACTTTGTATTATTAGTGTAGGACACTTGTGTATGTATAACATCTGAAGATGTGTAGTTTTATTCATGTTTTCACATAATTGTACAGGATATTGCTACATGTTTTACTTCTAATATCTGATTTGTAAAACATCACAGACAGAAAGGTATATCCGTAATTTAACAGTAAGCTATTGAAATTCTGAATCCATAGATGTGTCTCCCATCACCCAAAACCCCTGACTATTCTCTCAACTCAGTATTTGCATTCTTATATTCAAAGAAAATCAGTAATATCTTTAAAAACTACACATCCTTTTATTTCAGCTGTGAACCGATATTTCAAAGACAAAAGCAAGCACACTCGAAATAAAGTATTATTTTATTTTTAAATGTTTTCGGATTTCACATCGCATAAACACCATTTCCCAACGTGCAAAACCCTCGAATCACCGAGCTGAGGATCTTGCCTACGTCTGTTTCCGGTATTGTTAATGACGGATGTATTTTGTTATAGACACATTCCTTCACATTTAAATTTAAATTTACATTAAAGTATTTCGTGAGGCCTTCTAACATGTTTTTAAATATAACTACGGTTCTAGTTGAAGAGTTTGTAAATGAACATAAACCGAAGCTGTTGCCTGGCAACGCAATCGCACAATGTCACGTCCGTTAATTCCAAATCCACACACATGGATTAACATCGATTTAATACATTAATGTAGCCTTTGTTTCTGCTAAACGAGGTGTCAACCAGCTGGGGCAACAAGAACATCGGCGAAATCGAGTGTGACTATTGTAACGTCCGAGGTGTTAAGGCTTCAAAGATACTTCTGTGTAACAATAACTCAGGAACTTAGTACTTTTTGGAGCGTCCCAGATAGCGCCTCCGTTTCTTCTTGTCGAGTCACACCACCAACTCTCTCTCTCTCTCTCCAGGACAGACCGCGCATGCTCACAACACATGACCTCTCAACCCAATGCTTACATGCGTCCCCCCTTACTGAAATAAATGTCCCCATTTCCAGACACATGGCGAGAACACAACAAAACATTAAAAAAAAACAATACAACCACGAAAACCCCCCAAAAAAACTTAACAAAACTACACAATACCCTGCAGAACAATACATGTACGCATGACGTACATTTGAAGAAAAAAAATAAAAATAAAATCTTTGAATAAAAACAATACACATCCACAGCCCAAATAAAACATCAACTTGGTATGACATAACCTATTCCCCTGTCCTGCACACTTGAAACATGAACAAAAAACACAATTATGCAGCATAGAATACACAGGAGAAAAGAAGCACACAAGCATGTAAACACCAGTCACTCAGCCCATAACAAAGTCCATAAAGCGGACAGGAGGCCGTGCTAACCTCCCAGCCCGGGACACCGTCGGTGCGGCTTGTTCGAGCTCAGGGGAATCACCAGCTCCAGAACCCGGCCCAAGATCACTGTCACTTTCCCCATCGGAAAACCTCAAGCATCCAGAGCTCTGTTGGGAGACTGCATCTTGCAACGGAAGAGGCTGAGAAAGGTTTAAGAGAGACCTTGATGGTCCCTCCAAGGGAAAGGCTACCGGAAGGTTGTATCGCCGTAGCCTGTCATAATGGACAGTTTGGAGAGAGGCTTCATCCCCAAACGGGCTACTTAGTTGGTACGTGACCCCCACTTCATCACCCCTATCCATTCGCCTCTGCACCAGATAAGGCCCCTTCCAGTGGGGCGCCAGTTTACGGCGGCTCTCAGTGGGATCATTTAACCACACCAAATCCCCGACTTCATATGGGACATGCCTCACTCTGGCGTCATAATACGACTTCTGTTTGCTGCTTGCAACAAAATTGTTATCCCTTGTCTGATCAAACGCCGCGTCCAAGCGTCTGAGAAGGGAACCAGCAAAGTCTTCCCGGGGACCCTGCACCAGATCATCCCGCTTTGAACATCCACATCCACAGGAGTCCTGGCCTCCCTGCCATGCGTGAGAAAATACGGCGTGAAGCCTGTGCTGGAATGTACACTGGTATTATACGCAAACGCAACCTGTCGCACAAATGCCTCACAACATCTGATTCGAACTGTCTGCCCATATCAGTGTGCAGAGTTTCCATTACCCCATGCTCCAAGATGTAGTTCTGGAAGAGACACTCTGCGACCGTGGGGGCTTTTTGATCGGGGATGGCATACAGATTTACAAATGTTGTGAAATAGTCCTCAACAACCAACACATACCGGTTGCCTTTTGATGTGACCGGCAACTCCAGTATGTCAGCCGCCACACGCTGGAAAGGTCTAACTGCATGCAAAGTTCTCATGGGGGCATGGTGTTTAGGCACCGGGCACTTCCTTCTCTGACAGGCATAACATTGGTCACACCATGATCGAATGTCACTGTGCATGGAGGGCCAATAGCACACACTTATTGCGCGTGCCAAAACGCGTTCATACGCCAGGTGAGCAGTCAGTGGAGCACCATGCAAGTGTCCCAGGACCTCTGGAACTAAGACAGCAGGAACAACAACCTGAGTAGACTGCCCTGCCTCAGACAGCCAAACAACTCTACATAAAAGTCCCTCCACAAAAGTCAGCCGGGGAAACTCATGCCAAAGTCTCTTCACACCCCGACTAGCATCTTTTAACCTCCATCTAGGGGGCCGTTGGCCATGCTCCAGCCAGGCCAAAACTTGTCCGATGTCTGCATCCTTTTGCTAGAGCTCCCTAATACCGGAGCCATCATGTGACAGAGTGAAGATTAGGGTCTGGTCCACTGAAGACCCTGAGTCAGGAGAAGGAGGGCCTGAAATCGGTCCCTGGGCTTGGGTCGTGGCAGGAGTCCCCACAGCACACACATCACTAGGACCACTGTCCCCAGCACCAGGGAGAATTGTACTCAAGTGAGCGGATGTGGCATCCAGACTGCCTGAATTCTCCAAAGCTTCAGGGGTGTCAGGCCTGCGTGAAAGGGCATCTGCATTTGTGTGTTTGGCCCCACTCTTGTGCACAATCACCCAGTCGTATGGGTCCAGCTCCAGAGCCCAACGGCAACGACGCCCCGTCCTGTCATTGTCAACCTGAAGTCGTCGCAGACCCACCAAAGGTTGGTGATCTGTAATAATTGTGAAGGGGAGAAGACCCAAGTAATGCCTGAAATTACGCACTGCCCACACTATCGCCCACAGCTCCCTGTCGTAGGTAGACCAACGCCGTTCAGCTGCTGTGAGGGAGCGACTAGCGTAGGCCACCACTCTCTCCAGGCCATCCACTTCTTGTGACAGCACAGCCCCCACAGCAATCTGCGAAGCATCTGTACACAGCACGAAACTCTTGGTGAAGTCCGGGTGACACATGATAGGTTCGGCACAAAGACCATCCCGCAAAAACTCAAATGCCTCCTGGCAATCCGCCGTCCACTGAAAAGGGACATCCTTTCCCGTCAGATGGTTGAGGGGGGCAGCACGCTGGGCAAAACTCCTCACAAACCTCCTATAATAAGAGCAGAGACCCAAAAAAGCACGTACCTCTGTAGCAGACCGTGGAACTGGCCAAGTCTTCACCTTATCTGTGTTAAGGGGGTCAGGACGAAGCCCCCCGGCGGAGATGACGTGACCAAGGAATACCACGTGATCACGGGCAAGATGGCACTTCCTTGCGTTCAATCTAAGCCCAGCTGCCCCAATCCGAATGAAGACCTCCTCCAAAGCAGACATGTGGGCCTCAAACGAACTACTGTAAATCAGTATATCGTCAAGATACACCATGCAGATGTGCCATGGCAGCCCCCTTAACACCATCTCCATAACCCTCTGGAAGGTAGCGGGTGCATTGGTCAGACCCATAGGCATGGATTTGAACTGGTATAGACCCTGGCCAGTGGTGAATGCTGTCTTTTCGCGAACCTCCTCAGCCACTTCCACCTGCCAGTAACCGTCAGAAAAATCCAAGGTGCTGAACCAGGAGGATTCTCACGAAACCACCTTTGGTCATGTCTGTGAGGAATTGACAGATAAAATTACAAAAATAATCAAAATAATCAATTCTATATCAAACTGCATTGTGTATTGTATGTGGTACTATTGCTATTTTTGTAGTTGAGGTAGTAATTCATATTTTTTTCACCATTTTTCCATGTAGAAATTCATTACCGTAATGCGTCCGGAGTTTATTTTTTTACATTTCACCGCAAAATATCACAATACATCTGCACAATTTAATACATACATAAATACAAAAAATTGTTGAAATGGTACATTCTTACTGGTAATATAATTATTTTGGGTCTAAGATTTATGAATTAAAATATTTTTGGATTAATATGTGTGTCCGGAGCATGTGAAGTTCATTACCGATGCACTGCCTATTTGGCCCCATTACAATTCCTGTTTGTTTAAATTAGTTTTTTTTACCCATGATGCATTGCATGGAAGAGAAGATGCAAGATGGCTACAAGGTAAGATGTCCTTTCAAGGTCAAGCTATAGATATGTTAAAGATTCCATTTACTGACACCCCAGTGTACACTACTAACTGTCATTACCGTAATGGGGTATTATATAATGTTTTATTTAAAGTTATTGATTCCAAAATCAATAGAAAAGTAGCTTTTATAGAGCCAGAATGATAGTGCAAATATTTATTTTGTAGCATCATGGCTATGCTAACTATTATGCTAGCTAGTGTTATGGTCATTCATTACCGTAATGCTCTGCATTCATTACCATGTCATATAGGAGGCTGTTACGGTAATGAACAAAATTGTTGCGGTAATGAAAGAAATGTGTGCAGCTATGTATGGTGAGCTTTAACTATAAAGAAATAATTTATATATATTATTTGAATCTAATTTATTTAATGAATACTGAATCCCTCTTGAAATTAAGTTCAGAAAAGGTGGAAAGGAAAAGGGCAGCTTCCAAGGTGAGGGTGGTGAAGCACAGAGAGAAAGTGTACAGCAACCCAGAGCTGCTGGAAGAGTACAGAAGGAAGGAAAGAGAGAGGTTAGAACAGGACATCTTCACATTGTGTGTGAGAGAGAGAGTGAGTGAGAAAGAGGGAGAGACAGAGAAAGACAGAGCCTGAGAAAGAGAGACACAGAGAGAGAGAGACAGAGAGAGAGAGACTGAGCCAGTGTTTCCGCCAGGGGGCCGTCTTGCCGTCATTGGATGCCCTTTTTCAGCTCGGAATGCCCTCAACTCGAGCCGAGGCGGCCCAAAAACAAAAGATTTATCCGAGAGAAGATCGACAATTTTTATCGTTTAAATCAGGGGTTCCCAAAGTGTGAGGCGCGCCTCCCCTGGGGGGCGCCAGAGAGCTTCAAGGGAGGTGCAGCTGCCAGAAAAAAATAAAGAGAAACAGTGAAATCTAGCTAGTTAACTTCAGCTAACTTTATGCGAGCGGCAAAATATGGATAGATTTTTAGTAAAGTTACCTAAAGTAAGAGAGGAGACAGCGTCTGTCAGAAAACGGAGGAAGTATGACAATGATTATTTGAAGCTAGGATTTTCATGGACCGGTCCTGATGACACTCCACTGCCACAGTGTGTTATCTGCAACGAGGTGCTAGCTAATGATGGTATGAGACCATGTAAACTCCGGCGTCATATTGAGACGAAACACCCATGTTTGGTGACCAAGCCACAGGAGTTTTTTGACCGGAAGCTCAAGGAATTGCAGTCACAGAAAAATGTCATTGACACATTTAGCACTGTGAATACAAAGGCAACAGAAGCATCATACCGAGTGGCGTTACGGATAGCTAAGACAGGTAAACCTCACAACATTGGTGAAACGTTACTCCTCCCTGCTGCTAAAGACATCTCCGTCTCAACTATTTCTCTCCGAGTGCAACGTATGAGGAAGCTGCCATCCTTAACCTCAACATGTTTAAAACATAAAGATAAAGAGGTTTAAAAAAGCTATTGTTTAATGTCTTAAGGAGGTGACGCTCAGCCAATCAAAAAATAGGAAGGTAGCGAAAACAGAGCATTTTATGACATTTTCTCACCTTACATTTTCTCTTTGAAATGCAATTGAATACCCCTGCATTATAGCAACAACAACAATAATAATAGCAGCAATAATAATTGGGAGGGGGGGCGCGGCTGTGATTATGTTCTCTGAGGGGAGGCTCACCTTCCCACACTTTGGGAACCCCTGGTTTAAATGACAAAAAGGAAAATGACATCCCTCTGTTGGAGGGGCAAAGGAGGCTGGTGGGATTTTTTTCGCCGCCAGCAAAGCCGGTTCCTGTGACGGAAAAAAGTGTACTACCAGCGAGTAGTTGGCTCTCAGCCCGAGCCTGAGTTGCCGCCATCCTATTCTCCGCCAGCATCCCCCGCCTGTGCAGGTGCCCTGGGGCCGGAGTTGTCGTCATCTAGCCTCCCACCCCATCCAGAGCCTACACCATCTGACAATGTCACTTCTACACCCGTAAGCCACGAAGAGAAACCGGTCAGCCACAACAAAAGGAAGTTTGTCGGAACCTGGAAAATGAAGTTCCCGTGGTTGTGCTATAACAAACAAAGTCATAAAATGTATTGCACACTATGTGTAAGGGAAAAAAAGCACAACGTGTTCACCGCGGGGACGTCCAACTTCAGGGTGAAGACTATAGAGATGCATATAAAGGGGGTGGATCACAAAGTAGTGCTAGATGCACAGCATTTACGAAGAAACAACGTTCAAGTTGCCGTTAATCAAATGGTCTGTGCCAGATCAAAGGTGGTAATTGCGGCCAAGAGGAACGTGTATTACCTGGCAAAATAACTGTTGCTGACACACAAAAACAAAAGCTTGAATGAACTGTGCATTCTGCAGGGATGTGAAACCTTGGCAGAACTGCACGTTTCAGAGAACGCCCTCACAACGACATAGTGCAGGACATGCAGTGCGCCGTAATGTGCTGAAGGAGGATTTCATTGCAAAGTTAAATAACTCAACATTCAAGGGGCTCATGACTGACGAGTCCACGGACATTTCGGTGGAAAAGCTTCTTTGCACATATGTTAACCAAATAAATGACGGTGACTTAGAAACCCACTACTTGTGCAACACAAAGATTACTTCATGCGACGCTGCTACCGTAATGCAAACCATTAAGGAGCAGTTGCAAAATTACAACATCGACCTGAACGACGTAACTGGCGTCCGTACAGATGGGGCAGCAGTTATGACTGAAAGAGAAAATTGGTTCGTGGCGCGTTTTAAAGGGAAAACCCAGCCATCGGTGGCACACACTGCGCTGCACATAAGCTAAACTTGTGTGCCCAGCAGGCTGCTTTGGCGATACCATCCCTCCAGCGCTACCAGAGGACGGTGGGCAGCATCTATGGATACTTCTCCAACAGCAGCTCTCGGCAAGCACGGCTTAAAGAAATGCATGTCATCCTGGACACTGATTACGTTCAGCCTGCTGTAACCTCAACGATCAATGCGCTGTGAGCCATGCAGATTGGAGATGAAGGCGGCCTAAAATTCCAAGAATTCCTGGCCAACATTGCGGAGAAAAACGGCGAGATGTATTTTAAGGGAGAAAAGATAAAGGCCACCAGGGCGATGCGGCTGGCCGTGGATGGTGTAACGGCCCGTCCACACTACAGCTTAAAAAAAAGCTTGGAGCTGGGCGTGTCTGAAGCTCGACCAACAACCAATCACATGAATCTCCCGCCCCTGACACACAAGCAGTGGTTTGATTGGCTAGAGCTTGTACTGGCATATGATTTGATTGGCTGACGCTTCCACCGAAAGCTTGAGAAGCTTCAAAAGTTGAACATTGCTCAACTTTTGCAGCCTGAAACGCCAGGAAAGCTCCGCTTTGCTTCCCACAATGCAGTTCGGCGAAAAGTGACGTCACCCCATTCAAAGTGAATGGGCAGACGTGTTGGAAACCGTTTTTGAAGCTGTCGAAGCTGTAGTGTGGACGGGCCGTAAGGCAGCGCTTCCTCAACACCCTCATCCAGAATATTGAAGATCGTTTCCCCGACATCGGCCTCTTTTCCGCTTTTTGCATATTTTACCCATGGTGTCTGCCACGGAACAACACTGAATGTGCGCGATTTGGACGCGATGAGCTGCAGACCATCCTAGATCACTTGTGCCCAGCGGGACAGGAACCTATCGTTGACACGGACACCTGCAGCGCAGAGTGGTCACCTTTTAAGGAGCTGGTCCATGCAAACTACAGCAACAATTCCTCCGGCAGCGGTGATTTTATACAGGTACATTATGTATTATGTAACAAACGTTACGTTACTATTGTCTATTGTGTGTGTAAAGAGACAGTATATAAAAGTAACGGTGCCATTCAAAATTGTGTGTGCATATATACGTAAAGCGATAGTATTTATAAAGCAATAGTATATCTCTTCTCCATGTAAGGTCATTACCATAAAAAAAGCTTTTCATTACCGACATGCTCTTTTCATTACCATAACACTTCCTTAATAAGTTAATATTTTGATAGGAATATGGAAAACCTTCAAATTTTTATTTTGTACAGGAAATGTTTGGTATGTCTGTTCATATTTTAAAATTGTCTTTTTTCAATCAATTGTACAATTACACCACAGTAAAAGTCAATGTGTGGAACATAAAATTGTGTTACGGTAATGAAGTTAATAACTAAAATTATTATATTATTATATATTTACCTGAATTATTACACTATGTGACTACTTGTGACTATTGACAGCAGCATACGTTAACAAATAAAATTTACTCAAATATTTAGTTATCATCAATTGAAAATGTGTTACGGTAATGAATTTATTTGGTCAATGACTCGTTAAAACTCTCTAAAAATATGTTTTAAAACATATACAGACATTTTCTTTTACTACGACTAGTTCATTTAGAAACTGGTTGATACTAATGAGAAAAATAATTTTCAAAATCTGCATCGAACTGTTTTGGCTCATGTTACACCAAGTTCGTGAGAATCACCCCCCCGCCAATGCGTCCAATGTGTCATCCACCCGTGGCAGTGGATGAGAATCCTTTATTGTCACAGAGTTGAGTCCCCTGTAATCCATGCAGAATCGCCATGTGTTGTTCTTTTTCCTGACGAGGACCACTGGGGCGGACCACGGGCTACAACTCTCTTCAATTATGTCATCCTCCAACAGGCGCTGAACCTGTCTGCCTATCTCCTTCCATTTTTCTGGCGAAGTACGGTAGGCCCGACGCTTGACCGGGGAATGATCACCTGTCTGTATGCGGTGTGTGATCAGACCGGTGTTTCCTGTTCTGCCCTTCCCAGAGCCGAACACCCCTTGGTGTTTCCCCATCAAGGCCTGCAGCTGCAGTCTGTTCAGCAGACAACGGGAAGCCAGCCACATCCGGCAGAGGCGTAGCCCCCTGCTGAGAGGGGAAAACCTCAGAGGGGGTGAGTAGCTCACAGTCCTTAACAGGGTGGAACACACCTAAATGGGAGCCGGGGTGCAGCTTTAACTCCTTCTCTGTCGGGTTGAGCAGCCTGGCCACAGTGCATCCATTCTTCACAGGTGCAACCGTACGTGCAATCACAAGTCCCACATTATCACGCACCTCAGGCTCCAGGTAGCCTAAGAAAGAGTCAATGGGCAGACCAGCAGTACGGGGAATATCCACATTAACTGGGACAATCATTTCACTGAAAGGGGGAATAATAGCATCAACAGACATAGAGATGTTACAACATTCTGGTATGAAATATGTGGCATGCATGAGAGGAATATCAACATCCCCCAGGTGAAGCAGACCACGACCAACATCCATAACAGCTCGAGCCTGCAACATGAAATCAAACCCCAGCAGAATAGCTTGTGTTGCCACTCGCACTACATGTACAACCTGCTCCCAATGTTTGCCCCCCAACTGTATGGGAAGAGTCACAGTACCCAGAGTGTCCAACAATTGACCATTTACTGTGCGTGAAAAAGTGTACTGGGTATTTAGCACACGTTTACGTAAGGCAGACATGGACATTCTGAAGTCCTCAGAAATAAGTGAAACATTGGACCCAGAGTCAATCAAAACAGTTACATCAACACCCTCAACAAGTCCTCTAACATAGGCTGTGGGCTTAGACTCACCCACAGAACAAGAGTCCAATGCACGAGCAGGCGCTTTCCCTGCAGAATAGTCCATTTGACCCTGTAGTGGTGAAACCGGCATCTGGGTCTTGATGCCAGTCACTGGAAGTTTCCCTGCAGCCGTCTGTGCGAGGATGGAGATGGTGACCGCCGAGAGGGAGACAAAAACCTCACTCCACGCCTTGGCTGACGTTCCCCAGCGCTGTGTGGTCCTTGCGGGACATCGCTGCCTGGTCGTTGCGGTGAGAAGTCCGCAGAGGTGTCTCGGGTACCCCGCTCACGTGGAGACCATTCCCTGGCACTAAAACCATCCTGCGGTCTGCGCTGAGGAGAACGGCCCCTGCTGCGGTCGTCCCTGTGGGAATCCCCGGTGGTAGATCTGCAACCAAACCCGCCACAGTCACAGTGGCAGGCACGCCGGTGCACTCTCTGACGATCCCAGGTCAAGGCGGAGCTCCCTCTGCCATTCTCAGCTCCACGGCTATGTGCTCTCAAGTCTTTCACCTTAGTCTGTAAGTTGTCCACCTTCAAGGTGAGGCGTTCAACCACATTTATGAGCTTATCCGTGGTATTAGCATTACAGTCGAAACCACCAGCCGATGGTGAATTTAGCGATGCAACAACAGCAGGATGCGGAGGACAGTAGGGCAAACCAGGCGTGTTCAACCCCATTGCCTGCCTGGCCCGCTCACAGCGCCCAGCAATTATCAACGCCTCCTCCATATCAGTCGCCCCCTGTTCATGGCATTTTGCTTGAAGTGCAGGATCAAGGCCAGCCAAAAAACGTCTGAATTTCTCACTATTTACTGCAGCGCGGTCATAATCGGGAAAAGCCTCAGCCACGAGTCTGGAAATGTCCGCCGCATACACCTCCAAACACTCGTTCACCTGGCGGGGACGTGCAGATACACACGTCTGGAAATAAAGCAGGAACTCTCTGGCCAAAAGCCTCTGCCAGCTTCTCCTTCACACGTTCGTAATCACACTGCACATCTGCCGGCAAGCTGTCCCACAGCAGGAAAGCTGCACCGTCCAGTCTGGTAGGTAGAATGTTCAGCAAGGTAGCTGCGTAGCTCGTGCCCCTAGCACCCCTCGTCTGAGCACGAACAGCGGCTTCAAACTGTCTTATCCACGTAGCGAACTGCCTCTGGCCGTCACCCCTAAACATCGGCGGCAGCTCCACTTTAATATCATTACTCACAGAACCAGTCCAAGAAGCAGTACATCCGTTATAATCGTCTTCCATATCGCCGTCACTCTTCATTCCTCCGAACATGACGCTAGCACCGTTAGCACAGCTAGCCAGCAGAGCCGACCAGAAAGTCCAGTAATTGTCCACAGAAAATAATAATCCAAGAGCAGATAAAACACACTCCAATACCGCTGCCACCAATGTAACGTCCGAGGTGTTAAGTCTTCAAAGATACTTCTGTGTAACAATAACTCAGGAACTTAGTACTTTTTGGAGCGTCCCAGATAGCGCCTCCGTTTATTCTTGTCGAGTCACACCACCAACTCTCTCTCTCTCTCCAGGACAGACCGCGCATGCTCACAACACATGACCTCTCAACCCAATGCTTACACTATTAAAAATAATTCATTATTATATTAATATTGACAATAACAACCGACCGTCGGGGTAGCATTTGCTTGGCATTTCCGGGTATATCTCCACTGGTTGGGCCATGTTAACAATACCGTGTAACTGTCACGTTTGAAGGGACGAAATCGTGACATCTTCACGTCTCCCAGCATGGTAAATCGTTACATGTTCACGTCGTGCCGTGATACCGGGTTGAACAGGCTGTGGTGGATCCAGCTCTAGCTGCCTGGATATACTGAATAACGCTGTCAGACAATCCCCCCTGTCTCAGCCTGTCCCTCTCAGCAGCCAAGCCTGGAGAGGACGGCCGAGAGTGGGTAACGCGCCGATTGCACCTGCCTCTTGAGACATCGCCCCCCAGAACTGGGGAACCGCCCAGGGCTGGCCCACCTTCATCTGTGTCATCTCTGAGTACCACGGCGCCCCAACGCGGTCCGGAGCCACTAGGATGACTGACAGACGTTCTCGCCTCACTCTCCTCAGGAGGGGGAGAATGAGACGCAGTGGTGGAAAGGCGTAGAGCAGCTTCCTTGGCCATGGCTCGTGTGCAAACGCGTCCACCCCCAAGGGTGGATCGTCGCTCCGAGCCACGGAGAACCACAGGGCACTGTGGCTGTTTAGCCGGCTGGCGAACAGATCCACTTCCGCTCTCCCGAACTGGGCCCAGATCTGCTTCACCACCTTCGGGTGAAGCACCCACTCGCCTGGCAGGGGGCCGCCCCTCGACATGAGGTCGGCTCCCCCGTTCTCTAGTCCCGGGATATGGAGGGCTCTCAGAGATAACACCACCTCTGAAGCCCATAACCACAGTTCCTCCGCTGTGGTCAACAAGGCGGCGGATCGAACTCCGCCCTGCTTGTTGATATAAGCCACTGTGGTGCTGTTGTCACTCCTGACCATTACATGTTACCCCTGAATTAGGGGCCTGAAATGCCGGAGGACTAACACTACCGCCCGTAGCTCTAGGAGGTTGCTGTGTCGAGAATCTGTTAGAGCCCAGCGCCCACCTATAGCCCTCTTCAGGCAGGTCCCTCCCCATCCTGTTCCGGATGCATCCGTGAACACTGTGATGTAGGAGGTCACCCGTCCCAGTGGAGACCCCCTCCGGAGGTGATCCGGGGACCCCCAAAACCGGAGGTTGCCCCTCACTGAGGGGGGTATGGTCACCAGCCGCCGCTTGTGCCTCTTGGGATCCAAGCGCAGGCTGGAGAACCACCTCTGCAGGCGGCGCATATGTAGTAACCCTAACGGGACCATCATGTGAGCAGCCGCCATGAGACCCAGCGTCTGCATGACAGTAAAAGCTGTCACTGTTGCCCCCTGTCGCAGTCTGCGTACCCCCAGAAGAAGGGACGCACGTCTGCTCTCTGACAGGGTGGCGCACAACGTGCCTGCATCGAGCACCACACCCAAATACAACGCCCGTTGGTGAGGTATGGGGGTGCTCTTTTTCCAATTGATCGCAAAGCCTAATCTGGTTAGGTGTGTGATCAATTGTACTGTGCAAAACATTGCCTGTTCCCGTGACCCAGCCATGACTATGAGGTCGTCTATGTAAAATAAAACTCTCATGCCGTGTGCGCGCAGCGGTTGAAGCGCTGTGGCCACATATTTGCTGAATGTGCGTGGGGATAGGGAATAGCCGAACGGCAGCCTGTTGTACTCGTAGGCTATTCCCTGGAAGGCAAAACGCAGATACTTTCTGTGCTTTGGAGCAATTTCTACATGAAAGTATGCATCTTTCAGGTCGATGGTGGTGAACCAATCGCCTGGCTGCACCAGCCCCAGTAACTGTTTCATAGTTAGCATGCAGAATTTCCTGCGGGAAATGTGGCGATTCAGGCCGTGGAGATCTAGAATAGGTCTGAATTCCCCTGTCTTCTTGGGAACCAGGAAGTATATGGAATAAAGACCCTCTTCCCTGCGCTGAGGGTGCACAACAGACACAGCCTGTTTCTGCACCAGAGCCTGAATCTCTGCTGAGAGGAAACTCATCCCCTCTCGAGAGGATAGCTTCACCTCTCGCATGCCCATACAAGGGGGTGGGACGCAGCAGAACTGGAGTGAATAGCCCCGTTTCAGCGTCCTGTCCATCCACTTTGATAGTACACAGCTGAGTTTCCATTCCCCATAACACTGTGTTAAAGGGCATGCCCTCAGCTGTGGGGCCGCAGCTATAAAGCTGTGGTACTCTCTGGCGACCCGTCCCGCTGCAAAACTCCCCGTGAAGGGAAGATTCGCCCATGGAGGGTCGACACAGAAAGGGCCGATTATTTACTGAGGACCCTGAACGCACCGCCGCACGCTCATGTGTGAGCGCGCGCTCCCTCATAATGCCGTTTTCACCCTTACGGTGAACATCATTAATCGGAGTCCTCATAGGAGTAGTGCGTTCTACTAAGGTCCCTGAACGCACCACCACTTGCTCTTCTGTGAGTGCGGGCGCTGCCTTAACCTCTTAAACCCGACCCCCCGATAGCGGGCGGAAAAACACGTCACTGCAGGAGACAGCGTCTGGGGGCTTCTTAATATTTAAAAACCTATGAATGTCTTATACTCAAATAACGGGAAAAAACTCAGCAACCTAATGATATGGGCCATTTTTACCGAAACAAAACACAAGTCTCACAAGAAGCGTTAGCATTAGCCCTTAGTGAAAACAGGCTGATGCTACTTCCGGTGCTAACTAGCAAAAACGATCTTTAAAACTTAATATGTTCTGCACAAACTACATATCAGCTGAAAGCTGATACTCCACAGATTATTTTTATATAAGTATCATCACTGTAGGACACAAACTCACTGAGCAAGCAGCCAGAACAGAGCAAGAAAACAACAACAGTGTTCTAAAGCATAACAATAATTATGTCTTACCGTTGCTGTTTTGTGATCAAAAGTCGTGTTCAAGGGAATAAAAACGCTGCTCAAGGTTAATCCAATGTCTCTTAGTCACTTTAGAATTGTTCCTGATAATCCATCATTACATTCATGGCCGCATCGTAGGTATAAAGTTTTGCAGTCCGGGGTTTAGGCTTTCTCACGTGCTGTTTACGCAAGCCTCTCTCTCCTTGACGTAAGTGTAAAGCGGGATTTACTAACTCCCCCTCGATTCTATTGGCTCCAAAGTTTCAAAAAAGGTGTCAATCACCCAAATCGACCAATGGGTTCCAGAGATAGGATCCTGCGTAGTATGAATAATGCCAGCAGCGGCTGCTTTACGCACAGACGTAGCGGAAGCAGCCCGCACAACCGCTCCAGCACAGCAGTAACGAACACAGCGAACAGAGAACACAGCGAACAGAGAACACAGCGAACAGAGAACACAGAGACAACAGCAGGCAACCCTGATTATGAACTTCAGGAAAGGTATGTACTCTCTCTGTTTGTATCTATTAGTTGTGTATTTGGTGTAATCTATAGTTATTCCACACTCGCAAAATACAAAATGGACGTCGCTTTGTTGTTGTAGCGTTATCGTTCCGTGAGAAACTAAAACAATGGCAACATCATGTTGGTGAACGTATAAATAGATTAATTGTATTTCGTGACTATAACACAGCAGTATATAAATAAAGCTGTATTGTATATCAACCCAATATATATATATATATATACACTGTTATTCCACACACGCCAAATGGATGCTGTTTTGTAGTTCTACAGACATTGACTAATAGCAGTTTATAAATAAAGCTGTATTGTATATCAGTCTATATATATATATATCTATATATATATACTATAGCGTGTGTGAAATAACAGTATATATATATGTATACTATAGCGTGTGTGAAATAATAGTATACACATATATATATATATATATATATATATATATATATATATATATATATTAGGGCTGTCAAACGATTACAAATTTTAATCAGATTAATCACAGCTTAAAAATGAATTAATCATGATTAATCACCATTCGAACTATGTCCAAAATATGCCATTTATTTATGCATATTGTTGTGGGAATGGAAAGATACATGAAAGAAGGCGGATATATCCATTTAACATACAGTATCTATGTTTATTATAACATTTTTCTGCATGTCAAAATGAAAGACAACCCACACACCTATCAATCATCAAACCGTGGGGTCTTAATTCATTACGTGTTGATTTCTATCAACGGGGGAGTACTTCAGGAAAGTCGACGGGGGGGGCGGCTAGTGGAGTACTTCGTGACCACAGAGTGTGAACGTTGTGATCAGCTGTTTTAGCGCAGTTCTCCAGTGAAGAGGGGGGGGGGGTCTCCCTCCGTAGCCGGTTGGCGTAGTTTTGGCACAATTCCGTTGTACAGACCGATGTTAACAGCAGCCCTGTCTGTGCACACGGAGACCGACTCTGTCGTCCGGTGATCTAACCGCCTTCTGGAAAAGCTTCACAAGTACGTCGGTACGCAAATGCGCTTTGTGACACAAGTGACGGTACGCATTTCAGAGAGATTACGCACATAACCTGCGTACCAGTTATGTGCACCCCTGTACTACAGCAAAAGTATTCTCCGTCGGGACTTCCTGCAATAACACCACGCCGTTGTCAAAGATGTTCTATTGAGAAGACGATCACTACGTGACAAAAGTTTTCAAAACCGTGGCTACTGAAATCAATCTTACTAACTGCTGTCTGTGCAATTTACTCCGCGAGTTGGCAGACTTTATTTTGCTTCCTTTAACATCATTTTTCATGGTGGGGCTAAGCCATTTCTTGGTATGGGTGTAGCCTACCCCAGCCATACCCTGGCGCTGCCACTGGTGGCACGTATGGGGCGGGCCATTCTGCACATGCGTTAAATGCGTTAAATATTTTAACGCAATTAATTCAAAAAATTAATTACCGCCGTTAACGCGATAATTTTGACAGCACTAATATATATATATATACTGTTATTTCACACGCACTAAATGGAGGAATTATTTCTGATTTGAGTTACATTTTTGAAAGAATAAGCCAGTGAAGTAATCAAAGTAATTGTTTTTTCCACATTTGTTTTCACACTGATGAAGACAAGTATTAAATGGCTTCTGGATCACAGCCATCAACATCTGCCTCATCTGAGCTACGATGTGCATCAGATCAGCATACAGTTGCCCCAGAGCCATCAACATCCAAGCTACGCCGCCAGACGTCTGCACCAGTACTAACTCAGCCTCCCTCTGCATCTTCTGATTCAGTGGACAGACTGTCAGGAGGAAAGTGAAACGGGCAGACTAAGGTTGTTACCGTTCCTGACACTGTGATGGACTACAACAGAAGTGTGTGTGTGTGTGTGTGTGTGTGTGTGTGTGTGTGTGTGTGTGTGTGTGTGTGTGTGTGTGTGTGTGTGTGTGTGTGTGTGTGTGTGTGTGTGTGTGTGTGTGTGTGTGTGTGTGTGTGTGTGTGTGTGTGTGTGTGTGTGTGTGTGTGTGTGTGTGTGTGTGTGTGTGTGTGTGTGTGTGTGTGTGTGTGTGTGTCCCATCATCACTCGTATGCTCCTTCAGACTATCGCTCCTGATATTCTACCGTTTCTCACCCATTTCATCAACACTTCTCTAACTTCTGGTCACTTTCCAAACAGTCTCAAGGAGGCAAGAGTAAACCCTCTCCTAAAGAAACCCACTCTCAACCCGTCTGATGTTATAAACTACAGGCCTGTCTCTCTCCTCCCGTTCCTGTCTAAATCACTTGAACGCGCTGTCTTTAAACAACTCTCCTGTTATCTCAATCAGAACAACCTTCTGGATCCGCACCAGTCTGGTTTCAAGGCAGGTCACTCCACAGAAACTGCTCTCATTGCTGTCACGGAGGAACTGCACACTGCCAAAACTGCATCCCTCTCCTCTGTCATCATCCTATTGTACCTGTCTGCTGCATTCGACACGGTGAATCATCAGATCCTCCTTCGCACTCTCCAAAAACTTGGAGTTTCAGGCTCTGCACTTTCCCTCCTCACCTCATACCTGAAAGACCGTACCTACAGGGTGACTTGGAGAGGGTCTGAGTCCGACCCTTGTCAATTAACTACGGGGGTCCCTCAGGGCTCTGTTCTTGGTCCCCTCCTCTTCTCCCTGTACACAAACTCGCTCGGATCAGTCATTAGCCCGCATGGTTTTTCTTACCACTGCTACGCTGATGACACCCAATTAGTTCTGTCCTTTCCCCGCTCAGAGACCCAGGTCGTTGCACGCATCTCTGCTTGTCTAGCTGACATCTCTCAGTGGATGTCTGCTCACCACCTCAAGCTCAACCTTGACAAGACTGAGCTGCTCTTCCTCCCGGGAAAAGATTGTCCCACTCTTGACCTAACAATCAACATCGGCACCTCAGTTGTTTCCCGACTCAGACTGCAAGGAATCTGGGTGTGACCCTAGATAACAACCTGTCCTTCACTGCAAACATCGCTGCTACAACCCGTTGCTGCAGATACACGCTTTACAACATCAGGAAGATACGTCCCCAGCTGACTCAGAAAGCGACTCAGGTTCTGGTCCAGGCTCTCGTCATCTCACGCCTAGACTACTGCAACTCCCTCCTGGCTGGTCTACCTGCATGTGCCATCCGACCTCTGCAGCTCATCCAGAATGCAGCGGCTCGTCTGGTCTTCAACCTTCCTAAATTCTCCCACATCACTCCGCTCCTCCGCTCCCTTCACTGGCTTCCGTTAACTGCTAGAATCCACTTCAAGACACTGGTACTTGCTTACCATGCTGCGAATGGATCTGGCCCTTCCTACATCCAGGACATGGTTAAACCGTACACCCCAGCGCGTGCAATACGCTCTGCATCAGCCAAACGACTCGTTGCGCCCTCGCTGCGAGGGGGACCCAAGTTCCCATCGGCGAAAACACGTGGGTTTGCTGTCCTGGCTCCAAGATGGTGGAATGAGCTCCCCATTGACATCAGGACGGCAGATAGCTTGCACATCTTCCGGCGCAAACTGAAAACTCATCTCTTTCGACTCCACTTCGAGCGTTAGAACTATTAACGAAGCACTTTTATACTAATAAAGGACTGGCTTACCTAAAGCCAGTTGAGTAGCACTTGAAATGTTTGGCTCTATGAAACCTGATGTACTTATATGATTCTGTTTTCTTCAAGGTTGTGTTTCCTGGTCGAATGTACTTATTGTAAGTCGCTTTGGATAAAAGCGTCAGCTAAATGCAATGTAATGTAATGTAATGTAATGTATGCAAGATGCCACCGCGCTCAGGAGGTGCTCTGATGCTGGCAACACAACGGTGAAGACCTATCTACTGCACTAAGTGCCTGGTGCCTCAATTCAAAAACACTAAACACATTCAGGTTGTGTACTTGCGGATACAAGCGGCCGAGATGGGTTTTCTCCGCAGGGTGGCTGGTGTCTCCCTTTGGGATAAGGTGAGAAGTTCGGTCATCAGGGAGGGACTCGGAGTTGAGCCGCTCGTCCTTCGCGTCGAAAGGAGCCAGTTGAGGTGGTTCGGGCACCTAGTTAGGATGCCACCTGGGCACCTCCCTAGGGAGGTGTTCCAGGCACGTCCAGCTGGGAAGAGACCAAGGGGTAGACCTAGGACCAGGTGGAGGGATTATATCTCTTCGCTGGCCTGGGAGCGCCTTGGGATCCCCCAGTCAGAGCTGGTTGATGTCGCCAGGGAAAAGAAAGTTTGGGGCTCTCTGCTGGAACTGCTACCCCCGCGACCCGACCACGGATAAGCGGGAGAAGATGGATGGATGGATGGAGGTTGTGTACATTTTTTATTTTTTGCCAGTATTTACAAAAAAAATGCTTGTGGTGTTATTTCGGTTTTAGTGTCGTTTTTTAGTGTTATTTTTGAAATAAATCTGCTCAAGATAAGAGACAAGTGTATCCTATGTTTCCTAATTGTTATTGTGTAAGTAAACCTTCCTAGAAGTGTTAGTCGGGTGATAAACATGTAAGGGCTGTGGCAAAGTCCACACACAGACACAGACACACCATTTACATACAAAAAAAATGTAATTGAAAAATAATATATATATTTTTTTAAAAACACTTGTATTTGGATGGAATGATTACCTGTAGTGATAATACAATTATTTTTACAGTATGGTACCTGAAAAAGGTCAAATGGCACTGATGGTATCCAAATGTGCCCAAAGGTCAGTCCGCCTGGACTACTTTTAGCTAAACCTCTCTAAAAAGGTCAAATTTAACATGTTTTACCTCAATCTTGATACAGGGTACTTATTATATGTTATACTTTGGATTCCTAAAGCTTTTAGTCTACCATCCCATCATTCAAGGGTAGTTTTCACTATACGTAATGTTTTTTTTTAGGCGGGGTAAGAATTTACCTTTTTTTACTATGTTCCATCTGAATGTACTCTGACTGAGAAATGTCTATATTGATTCTGACACTTCTACATCCAACTCACAGATGTAACCTTGCTTTGAAAAAATAAATTATTCATATAACCCTTTTAGAAGTTAAGTTATAGTCATTTGTTTTGGGCATAGCATTTTCGAGCCTGAAACCTTAAAAACAGGCTCAGGGCTTAAGAGGTTAATGCAACTCTGGTAACCTGCATTAATTGGAGTCTTACCCCCAGGCTTAGTGTGTTCCCCAACAGCAATATGCCGGCCATAATGCCTCTGTACCCGTATAGCATTACGATAGCTTTGTTTACATTTCATCACTCTCATCTACGCACTCCCACTAGCCTCCTCCCTTACAGGAGCTATGGCTGGGGCGGCGAGTGGGGAATCTGTACAGACATCATGTGTAAGTGTAGCATTGTGGAAACAAGGGACACTTAGACTTGGATACAGATCAACTTTTTCTTTATTTTTAAATTTTTTCAAAGGAATCTGTGCATCGAATAGGGAGGAGGCGGGATTCACCCTCGCGTCCCGGGCGAAGAGATTTCCTCCCCCCGCCGAGACGCTACCTCCCCCCGCCAGTCAGCTTCGGGCAGATGGCGCACCCCACCTGGCCGCTCTCTGCTGCTGAAGAGCCTGCCGAGGTCGGGCAGCCCTTCCCCGTGGCTGCCGATATGCCGGTACCACGTGATGGGCCGTAGAGGTGGAGGGCGCCGCAGCTACGGGACCCCCGTGCCGGCGCCTCTCCCTCCGCTTCACTGTCGCACTGCGCTCCCTCACCTGCATGGAAACGCGTGGAGGAGCGCGTAGCGGGGCCGGAGGCGGGGCCAGCAGTAGCATCCTGCTAAGCTGGACCCTTTCCTCCTCCAGCCGGCTGAAGCGCTGAGTGACCGAGGAGATTGACCCAAAGAGCCCCTCCGTGGACACGGGGGCTCCGAGGAGATCCTCTCGGTCTTTTCTAGATAGGGCAGTGAGTCCAAACCACACGTGACGAGACGCCACTGTGGCCAAGGAAATCACCCGCCCTGCTGCAGCGGCCACGCCATGAATCAGATTATTCATCTGACCTATAGCGCGGTCCGGATAATCGCTCCCATCTTGCGACAGGAGGGTGGGGGCGGCTGCCTGAGGGGTGATCAGGGAGACGCCCAACACGCCGAGATTATTTGCTGCAGCCGCCATCTGCGTACCGAGCTTGAACATCTTGTCCAGATATTCCAGAGTGTCTCGGTCCCGGGGCAGCGGGGGCAGGGGTCGCTTACCCTCCGCCCAACCAGCCGCCCGCGGAAGCAGATGGGCCGCCAGGCTCTCATCAAGGGGGGGCACCCCCGCACACGCTGTGTCCGAGCAGCCCTCCACCTTGATGATGCCTGCCATAGCGGCTACTGGGGCCTTCGTCTTGAATGGCTGCTGCCATGTCGCCTCCACACACCGCCATATATCAGGCAGCTGGGGCGAAACGAAGGTCGGTTGCGCTGGATGCACCGGGCCATAAAACCCCTGTCTCAGGCGGCTTATAGGCCTCGGTGGCAGCGGTGGTGGGAGCGGTAGGCCTACGCGCTCCGCTGCCAGGGTCATCACCGCTGGGAAATCCAAACGTGCAGACCTGAGAGTCGGACCTCCCGACACCGAGGCGTCCTCCTCCTCCGGAATCGGGGTTGTCTGGCCCCACGGAAGGGAGAATCGGAACGGCACTTCCTCCTCTCCTGACTCGCCCATCTCGACGACGTCGAGATCCGAATCCTCCACCTCCTCCTGCGGAGCCTCTGCTGACAGGAAATGCTGCCCACGATGCTCACGTGTGAGCCGAGGAAGCATCTGGCAGGCTAAGCATGCCGGCGTCGGGCCCATACCGCTCACAGCGTGGTTAGGCCCCATACACAAAAAGCAGCAGGGGTGTGGATCCGCTCCCGCAATCAGGTTTGGACACTTCGGGCAGGTCCTGTGGTCAAGAACTGACTCCATTACTCTTAATTTTTCGTCTTTCTAAGCTCCGTGAAAACACTTCCGCTTGCTGAAGAGAAAAGGATGATAGTCAGGAGGCGAGGCCTCCTTTTATACGGTGTGATGCGCGCGCATTCAGGTAGGCCCGCCCAGGGCCGGCTACATCTATAGAAGTCTCAGTGGGAGAATGCTTGCGGGGTAAGATAGTACCCATAGAGTCCAGTAGAGGGCGGAGCCTGTGAGAGATATAACAAGGCCTGGGCAAAGGCTAGGAATTCAGGCTCAGAGGTAGAATGGCTGCGTTTTAGGCAGCTAAGAAATAGCTTCACTTCACATGTCAAAAGTGCTAAATCTAAGTATTATCTGTCAGTTACCACAAAGAACCTGAACAACCCTAGAAAATTCTGGAAAGCCATAAAATCGATATCTACCGGTGATATCCGTAATGAGCTACCTCTGTGCCTTACCACAGTATCTGGTACTATATCGGATAGGGCCACCATACTAAATTGTTTTAATGAGCATTTTGTGTCCTGTGGTTCTCTGTTTCATTCTGTTTCTTATTCTGCTTCTGTGAACACCACAGTCGGTGACTCAGAACAATGTGGTCTGGAAAACCCTTTCAGTTTTACTCCTTTTACTGTTGATGTTGTTCGTGAAGTCTTAACCAAGCTAGATCCTAAAAAGCCGGCTGGTCCGGACCACGTAGAACCTTTCTTTTTAAAGATAGCTGCAGATTTTATTGCTCCACCTCTTACTACTCTTTTTAACCTCTCTCTCAGCACGAACAAAATCCCAAAAGTATGGAAGTCAGCTTATGTCCTGCCACTACTAAAAGGAGGGGAGGCCACCTTATTAAACAATTATAGACCCATCTCTAAATTGTCAGTTCTGGCCAAGGTTCTTGAACGCCTAGTGAGTGAACAGGTAAAGGTGTTTTTATGTAACAATGACATCCTGTCTAAACATCAGTCAGGCTTCAGAAAGCAACACAGCACCATCACTGCCACAATGAAAGTGGTAAATGATATTACGAGTATTTTAGATAATAAGCAGAGTTGTGCAGCTCTATTTGTTGACCTATCCAAAGCTTTTGATACTGTCGATCATCGCATTTTGAAGCAAAGGCTGGTTAGTATAGGCATGTCCAGCCATGCAGTAGGGTGGTTTGTAAACTACCTCTCTGAAAGGTCCCAATGTGTTCAGTTTGATGGGCTGTCTTCTGAGTGGTTAAACATCACTAATGGTGTACCACAAGGTTCAGTTTTAGGTCCGCTATTATTCTCTATCTATATTAATAGTTTAGGTGAAAATGTCGAAGGAGCAACCTTACATTTTTATGCGGACGATACCGTTATGTACTGTGCAGGTCCCTCGATTAACGAGGCTGTTGTTAAATTACAGGCTGTTTTTAACATTATTCAGGCTCAGCTCTCTGAGCTTAAGCTTCTTTTAAATGTGGATAAAACCAAGGTAATGCACTTTTCGAAAGCTAAAGCTAAAAATACACCAGAGACTGCTTTGGATATTGTAACTACGCAAGGAATACAACTTCAAGTGGTTACCTGTTACAAATACTTGGGTATCTGGCTTGATGACTGTCTCACTTTTAAACTTCATGTCAATAACCTGCTTAAAAAGCTGAGGGTTAGGCTAGGTTTCTTTTACAGAAATAAGTCCTGTTTCTCGCTTGAGGCCAGGAAAAGGCTAGTCACTGTGACCTTTTTACCTGTGCTGGACTATGGTGATTTGTTATATATGAATGCACCTGCCAATTACCTGAGCAAGTTAGATGCTGCGTATCACAGTGCACTGAGATTTTTGACAAATTGTAAAGCACTTACGCATCACTGTACCCTGTATACCAAGGCGGTTATGCCATCACTTACTGTACGGAGGCTCAGTCACTGGTACTTTTTCATTTACAAAGCCATGTTGGATAAACTACCATCTTATATCTGCTCCCTGATCTCTCTGCGAATTGAAAGTACTTATTGCCTGAGATCGCATGCTGTGGTTTTATTAAATGTGCCAAGTGCTAGGACTGTCTTAGGGAAGAAAGCTTTTAGATGTGCAGCTCCACTAACATGGAACAGTCTGCAAAAAGAATGGAAAATTACCAAGCTAGTACCACTACATGTTTTTAAAGCTCGGTTGGATGCTACAAAATCAGATGCTGTTGGTACCTGTACATGTGGTTAAATATGTAAATTATAATCCCTGTACATTTTGCTGTATGATGTCCTTTTGTTGTTCTGTTGTTTATGTTTTTATGTCTTCTTGTGGAACCTACTGCTGCAGGTCTCCCTTGAAAAATAGATCATTGATCTCAATGGGATTTTACCTGGATAAATAAAGGTTTTGAATTGAATTTGAATTGAACCAGGGCACAGAATATGGCCGCTCAAAGCAGCTTGACTTTACACTGTGTGGGATTGGTGGATTTGTGTGTCCGTCAAGGAAATCTCGGCCGGCAGCCATCACGGTCTGAAATGACCAATGGACATCGAGAAATCACTAAGGGCCTACCCACCAAGTAAAAAAAACATAAACCACGTGTCTCCCATCAGTTTACGTCTGTGAGGAGAGAGAGAGAGACAGAGAAAATGGCTAAAAAAAACTTTACAGTTGCCGACTTCGCTCGAGATTTTTTTCGCTAGCAGCAGTGAAGATAGAGCCTCAGAACCTGAAGTCTTCGACTCTTCTGAAGAAGAAGAATACAATGACAACAACAAGGATCCATTTGGACATGGGTGAGTGTAAATATTACAGTAATAGTGTACTGGCAATGTGTGGGGAATACCGCGAAAATGAACAATAGGTTTATTGATATATATTTTTTATCAATAGTCATGAACTTTTTATTCGGACAAAATAGACTCTCCATTTGCAAACGTTTACTCAGTGTTAACGTTATTTTGGTGTGTAAAAGTGAGATTACGTAGATTGTGTAGATGATTAAATGAATCATGTATTCGTCCCACAACGGAGACATTTACAGTGACATGTTTTTGCCATCGATTATTTTATCATACTGTTCTGTACAGATGAGACTTTGTCATAGATTTATTTATATGTGTGCCTGTTATTATTTTACCGTCCTGTACAGATGAGACTTTGTAATCAGATGTAGCCTGTTTGTGTGTGTGTGTGTGTGTGTGTGTGTGTGTGTATGTGTGTGTGTGTGTTTGTGTGTGTGTGTGTGTGTGTGAGAGAGATCGAGAGAGACTCCTTCTCCAACCTCCCAAACTTTATTTTTATTTGTGCATTGTTATTTGTGCTTGAGCAACATTTTACTTGAACTTTATTTCAATAAAATTAGTTGTAATTATTGTCCTACATTTTAATTAGTTTTACAGAGATGTTTCACAGCTGTCTGGGCCTAGTGGCCCACAGGCGGCGTTTATCCAGCAGCCACAACATCCATCTGTGCCGGCCCCCAGGTCAAGATCTACTGTGGCTCAAGGGCCTTCACCAGAGCCATCACCACCAAGGACCAGCAGACCAGCATCACTACAGCTGCCTCCACCTCCATCTGCGGCTGCCACCAGGTCAAGATACACCTCAGCACAAAGGCTCCACCACAGCCATCACCTTCAACCCAGCCAGCAAGGAGGTCTCGTGGAGGTCTCGTATAGCACTTGTACACCCCACCTACACAGCAGCCCATGCACCATCACCCCCACCTACACAGCAGCCAGACCCACTGTCTTGGAAGACAGACAAAGACCTTGACACTGTCTTGACATTTATAATGAATAGTTGGTTGAAAGTTCTGATGTTCAATATTGTAAATAGTTCGATTTTTCAGTTTCTTATATTTATATAAATAGTTGGTTTAAAAAAACATATTTATAATAAATTGTTGGTTGAAAAAAAAAGGTTGAATGCTCAATTTGTATTTGTACACATCACATGAACCTTGGTATGTAATATGAAGTCATTATTCAGTCCTAATGTATCTCAGTCCCTGCTGTGGTGAAAGTAGAGTGATAAACACCTATTTTACTCAAAATTCGAATGACATTTTTTTCATTTTAGACATGAATAACACATTTATATACAGTGTAATTCAAATATTTCACAACTTTTGTGATCCTATGACTTTGGTTACCAAATCTAAAACACCAAAACAATTCGATCACATGAGTAAATTTGTTTTTTCACAAGAGTTTTGAAGATTTTCCGAAAATCGGATGTCAAATGTTAAGCTTTTGAGCTACTTATCTCATCAAACAGTGCTCTAAGGTGAGTAATTTGCATATATAGCAATACCAGAGACTGTCCTGAACATTTTGATATGTAACACATGGGGTATCATGTTAGAAGAAATACATTTAAAAGGTGATTTAAGAAAACATCTAAAAATCGAGAAAATACCCTTAGACTCCAGAGGGTTAAATGTCCCATGTCATGGCCATTTCCACTGATCATAATTCCATTGTTGAGGTCTACTAAAATAGATTTATATTGTGCAATTTTCCAAACTCACATTGGTTTCTCATACAGCATCTCTGTAAACTACGTGTATTCACTGAATTTCACTAGGCTTGTTTGAGACGCGTTGCGGCTCGCCTCGAAAGACGAGAATAGCCGATCGCCGCCGGGGGAGGTCTCAAAAAGCTCGCCTGAAGTCGGACAGCTCGGAGTCGGCTTCGTCTTCTTCTTCTTCTTCTCTCGGTTTTTTGGCGGATTGCAAACAACTTTAAGGTGCATACCGCCACCTCCGGAGTCGGCTTGACTCAGTTTGCATTTATAAAGAATGCACACATGTGTTTAATCGTTAATGTCAGATATGTACTAAGTAAATACATTTGTTCCTGCTCAAGATTAGATTAAACTTTATTGTTATTGCACATATTACAGGTACTGAGACAACGAAATGCAGTTTAGCATCTAACCAGGTGCAACAAGCAGTGAAGTGAAAAGTAATGTACACAATCTACAGAATAAAATATAGAATGAATTGAATGATGAATAAACAGTGAGGGGTATGAATACACTAGATATCAGCCTGTGAGCAGTATGAACAGTGTGTATGAATATGCTAAGATATATAAAGTATGAAAACGGTAAGCAGTGCAAGTATAGTATAAAATATATAGATATTAATTTCATGATGATAAACATTGTGGAACAATGATGAAAAATGGGAATGGATTTGGCGACGTAAAACTGACACAAAACAACAACAAACTTTTGCAGAGCCAATTGGAGAGTTTCATCACCAGCACGTGGAAAAAACCACCAATGAGCGCTCAGCTCGAGATACCAGCGAGTCGTTTCCCATCAAGCATTTCTCTTCCGCAGCCCGTGGAGAGGAACTGCGCGCCTCGCCGCGCCTCGCTCTCAAGGCTGCGGGCGTCTTTGTCCCGCGAGATTTCAACGTCTCATGTAGGCGAGCCTCCAGAGCAAGTCGGACAAAATTACTAACCATCATGCAACGCTCTAGCAAGACGTTGATCGCAACTGCGCAGGTCTCGGTTGTCTCAAACAAGCCTACTCTCTGCCTTTAATGGCTCGTTGTAGCTCCAACAGCTCCAGCCCCCACCCTCCCTGTGAGCACAGTGTGCTCTGATTGGTCGGGACATTGTGAATCGCGCTGAGCTCCGTGAGGTGTGGTTTCCTTGTTTAGTGATACACATCGAAACACAGCCAAACTTACCCTGAGCACACACAAAGTCACAGCCGAAGTAAAAACAATAAGTGTGGCTTGATATTGAGTAAGAAAAAGGTTGATAAACGCTGTGAGAATGGGTCTGCAGAGAGAATTTCGCCGTGATCCCAACTGTCTGTTATCAGCCTGCAGCCAGGGAGGAGACATCCATGGGAGCTTGCCTGCAGACCTCCACTCTCAGGACAGTTCCGGTGCAGGCTGCACTCTCAGGACACCTCCACTGTCAGTACAGGAAGTGACGATTCTGACAAACAAGTTTTTTTCCCCGCCCACCGAAGGACTCGTTTGATGGAATTTTTCAAATCACAATGGAGACTCATCACGGAGGTGATGAATGACACCATGGAGCAATGTAACGGGAGTTGACAGGGGACTCTGCCCGCCTCACGAGTGCCTATTTTCGGGAAAAAAAAATTCACTTTCCCCCCTATTTTCCCCGGTTTTATTATTTTTTTGGCTATTTCACCCGGTTTCTACCGGGGACATTGCCCGGTCTCGGGTGTCCCCCCACGGCCTGTGTCCAGCCCCCCCCCACCCCACTCATCCATATATTAACGGATTTTGACAATTTTTGTTGCTTTGAATTTTTCTCCTCTCACTGATCGAATGTCAAACGCGACCCACTGTTGGAGGGCCTCCGCGCCGGCCCGGCCTAGTGCCGGTGCTCTGGCAGTCGGTTCCTCCGAACTGCGGGTTCGACTGATGGCCGGGAGGGTGTGCTGCATTGGGGTGGGGGACTTCCCCCACTCTGCGTGTCTCTTCCTTCCCGGGCCGGCCGATATGAAGCGTGACCAAGACGCACCGTCCAGGGATCCCGCAGCGGGGTGGAGGTTCCCAGCTGGACCTCCCCACCTCCGCCGCGTATATATAGGGACACCTTGTATTGTAGTTAATATCAGTACAGTATCACTTTTCATCATTTAGATTGATTGAACTGTTCTGCCCTTACAGCGCGTATCCCTATGCGTAACTAGACAGCTAACATTTAAAAGTCCTCCAATAAAGATGCAAGGTTTTCTTTCTTGACTTTACTGTTATTCTTTTACTTTGTAAAACTGTAACAATACAGAAATAAAACACATATTGAGAAAATGTAAGATGTTGTTTAATTGCTTGTCAATTTTATGATCCACGTCACGTTTTCAGTTTTGGCGGCAGTTCCTCATGTTTGTCTAGAAGTCTTCTCATCAGGGCTCTATAAATAGAGAACTACGGCAGATATGTAATATTTAATGCAGCCGAACCGTGTATTACAATGCCGTTATGTGATGACTTTCAAAGAGAAAAGCAAGCACACTCGGAATAAAGTATTATTTTTATTTATTTTTTTCGGATTTCACATCGCATAAACACCAAATCCAAGCGTGCATTGCGGCTAAACCATCCAATCATCGAGCTGAGGATCTTGCCTATGTCTGTTTCCGGTTTCGTTTATGACGGATGTATTTTGTTATACACACATTCCTTCACATTTTTGTGAGGCCTTCTAACATGTTTTTAAATATAACTACGGTTGTAGTTGAAGAGTTTGTAAATTAACATGAACTGAAGCTGTTGCCTGGCAACGCAATCGCACGACGTCACGTCCGTTAATTCCACATCCACACGCATGGATTAACATCGATTTAATACATTAATGTAGCCTTTGTTTCTGCTAAAAGAGGTGTCGACCAGCTGGGGCAACAAGAAAATCGGCGTAATCGAGTGTGAAAAATAAATCATTATTATATTAATATTGACAATAACAACCGACCGTCGGGGTAGCATTTGATTGGCCTTTCCGGTTATTTCTCCACTGGTTAATCCATGGGTTAACTGTCACGTTTGAAGGGACGAAATCGTGACATCTTCACGTCTCCCAGCATGGTAAATCGTCACATGTTCACGTCTTGCCATTGGCTGCAGCACAGGCAGTATGAGAAAAATAAAGAGCTTTTTGAACATTAAAGCATGGAGACATGTAACAGTAGAGGCAAAAAGTACAAATGTAAAACTGAACTTGGCAAGTTCAATTGAAATGTACATTTTGAAATGGAAGCTGTGGTCCACACATTCATCAAATTGCAAATGGTAAATAAATATAAGAAAGCATCAGCAGCTAGTTGTTCTCATCCTCACCCTTCCTCCTTTCACTCATCCTCCTCTCAATGCCCGTCCAATGACATCGCTCAATAAGACAAACAGGGTCTCAGTGTAACTCATCCACTTAGCATTGATTCCACATCAGACCGATGGATAAGCTTACAGTGGGAACTGTCTACACCTGGTAAGGTCAGATGACAGGTCTGCACTGATGAGGCAGTCTCCTACAGACGAAGCATTCCCTGTCAAACAGAGCTTTTACAGAGAGGAACGACTTATTCAACTGACGATTTTTATTAAATCACACTGTGCTTCTCTGAGGAAAAAGGTTCGTAGTGTTTTCAGCGGCAAGCAAAATACTTCAAATTATAGAAGGCAAACTTCCAACAATTAAATGAGAGGATCAATATCAGTTTTACAGTATGACCCGGCAGATGAGTTGGAAACGTAAGAAAAACAGGTGTCTGTAGACATTTTGGATGATGTATCTGATCATATTTGAAGCCAAAACAGATCTCAAAAATAGATTCCAGTCATATTTTATCAGCACTGTCTCAAAATCATTCCCTGACCCCCGGGTGCAGAGGAGGAGGCTGGACTGTATGCTAACCACACTTATATCAACATTCAAGAATTGAAAAAGTGCATCAATCATTTTTAATAATACATTTCTTTTGTAAAATTGCTGCATTTGACACAAGTCTGTGGTGCATTCTGTGCAGTTCTGATGCAGAAAGATGGTCCGGACATTATGGAGAGAGCTGAAAGTCCCTTGACGGTCTAAGCCTATAGCAGCACAACTAGTCTGAGCTAGCCCTAACTATAAGCTTTATCAAAGAAAAAAGTCCAAAGCAAACTCATAAATATGGAGAGAAGCTTGATAGCTAAAGGCTTTCAGGTCAGGCTTAGAAGGCCAAGCTACAATCGAGCAGGCGTGACCCCGGTTCCAAAAGTGAGTCGAGTTGGGGACAAACTATCCCAACACCATTTATTTTTCAGTTTTTGAAGCACCAGTTTCTATTCCTCTGGTCAGTATGTTTAAATGACTATGTAGATGTCTCTCCCCTTTAGTCTCTTTCCTCTTGCTTTTATCCTCTTCTTAAGCAGACAAGGATCTGTGTCATCCAGCATTGGTTCCACTTCACTTCAGAAGCCTGACTGGCACAGAGGAGCTGCAGAATCCTTAATGTGACACAGCGTCATGATACCCACCCAAGCGGCAAACTCTGTGGAATAGCCGGGACGCCAATACGGAAGTGCCACACACTGCAGTTCATATATTGGCCGACAGGCGATGACTGCAGAAAGGAGCCATTTCCATAGACCCCCATGTTAAAATGCCCAACTTTACAGCAGAAAAAAACATGTTTCTACCCCTGGCTGCAATAAATATTATAATGGATAAAGTTAGGTTCCACATTCATGATTATGAATCTGTGAGTGAATTGTTTTTTAACGCGACCCTTTTATTTATATTAGGTCTTAACGTTTTTGCATATATTAGGGCGTGGTCACATTGAGTGACAGCTCTGTCAAGTGACTGCTGCTGCTAGCTTCCTGTCTCTCTGCTACCTGCTCCGTGAAGCTACAGGCACTCTGCCTGCTCAGTTCATCCAGGGAACACAACTTGACCCCGGCCGTGGTTGTTTGTTCTTCATGCTTATATATCGGACTATTGTGACTCGCTCTGCGGTTGAAACAGACGGTGCATGAATGCGGTTTTGCGGTAAGTGAAATTCGAGTACTTTATTTATGTGTTAATGATTTTAATCAGCTACGTAATGAATGTTAAGGCTTGGGTTAGCGTGTAAGCAAGTGGTAGCTACATCGGTGCTAAGGTTGCTAATACTAGCCTCCAATTTAAAATCATAGACTATATATATAAAGGTTAAAACGAAATAGACAAGTGTTAAACGTTAAGTGGGATAATACTGTAGAACAAACAGCTTCTGTTTGAGGTTGGTAAAATAAGGTCATCCTTGTAACTTAGAGATATATTTTATTATGTAGGTAGGAACTGTATGCATCGCTAAGGTTAATTTAAATTGGCTATGCTCAAGTATGTAGACAAGCTAATGTCGAAGTAGTGTATGTGAAATCAACCTCACAATAAGATGTGTGTATATTACAATTATTAATGTCATATTTCAAGATGATTACTTAGATATTACAATATGGTTGGTTGAGCTGGAGTTCATTATTGAGCTTACACGTTAACGTCACAGTCACCTGAAGAACGAACCCAAACCTTGTTGTTTTTATTAATTGCATTACCAAATGGGTATCAAATAAACAGTAAGCATTGGTAACACAACTTCCAAAGTTACAGTAAAATAAAAAGGACCCTGACTCGAACAATACACAATCCAACATGTTCAACAGAAGATAATCAGTTATATTGTTTGTACACATGGTACTTTACAGATATATACAGTATGTTTGTTTAAGGTGTCCAGGTGATGCAGACAGGCTGGACCAGAGAGTGAGAGACAGAACTGGACTACTCACAGCAGTGAACTTCAGCACAGGTACAAAGACTCTTTTTTTCATACTGTACAAAGAATCAAGAAAGATATTGGTTTAAATGAAGTATTGACTTTAATACACTGATATACATTCCATTAAACAATACTAAATACTAGATCACCTACACATCAGTTAAGTTGAGGGGTTTTTCCATGCAAAAAGTTACATTTAGATATTTAGCAATATGTCTTTGTCAGCTTTCTAATTTAATGTATTGAAAGCAAAGATATTTAACACATAGTGAGAACACACAAACACACTGCTTTCATAAATAACACACTTGTTCTGCAATAATAGGTTTTATGTTTCCTGTTATTTTTGTTAGGAAAGGACATGCGTGAAAGACACGACATTTTCTCCTTCTCTGAGGGTCAAGAAGAACATCCAAGAGGAACATTAAAAGCTGATGTTATGAGATTGTAAGACCAGTACAGGACATTCACTAAGAAACTACACTTTTATTGTGAAAACAAAGTCAGCTGATCGAATGCAGCTATTTCCACATCTACACTCCATCAGCTGATTATTTCTATTTGCCTCACGTTATGAGCTTCACATCACCTGTGCCTTGTACCGCAGAGTTTGCAACGTCACAAATAAATGGGGCCAATCTTCAGTCAGATGTGAATGTGCAATCTAACATTTTCAGTAAGAATAATGGACAAAAGGAGTGTAAATACAAATACAATTTATTGAAATGCGAACCAAAACTTAATCAAACATGTTTTAAATAAAAAGCATATGGACAGAAGGTGTAAACCTATTAAATGTATAAGTGAACACATTTAGTCAAATAAAGTGACATACTAGGCCTGTGCAGTTGGTATCAGCTGTGCCCAGCATGGGCTCCTCCATCAGGCCTGGTCCTCCTCGCTGAGGAAAGACCTTCAGTCCTCTCCAAACCAACAGACAGGACGTCCATCACACGGAGGTTTCTCCCTGAAGTCTCTGCAGCTCTCTGGACACCACGCTGTCTCAATCCGTCCACACTGAATATGAGAGGGGGGGAATTAAAATAATAAATGCTTTAGACCAGTGTGGTGCGGGTAGATTGCGGACCGTTAAAAAAAAAGTAAAAAAATTAAGAAAAATAAAATAAAAATAATAATGTTTGAAAAATACGTTTTTAGATGTAAACCTATCATCCACCACCCTGTTAGCAGGGGCCACTTGATTGACGTATATTTGAGACACCTCAATACTATAATACATTAACCGTGCTTTACGTGAACCTCATCATGACACAAGAGAGGACGGCAGGAGTGCAATTTCCCGTGTTCAGTGAATGCAACAGTGAAGGCAAGTCACCAGACCAATCAGAAAGTTGCATGGAAATACACGTGTGCTTGTGTCATTCAAGCTCGGCTCTGTGTGTGTGTGGCAATAGCGCATTTAGTGTGATAGAGAGGGAGAGAGAGGGAGAGAGAGAGAGGGAGAGAGGGGGACCGGTGCTCGCGGGGATCGTGATGTTAGCATCTGGTTAGCTAGCTGCACTAACGGACATAAGGAGCTGTTTCCACAACAAGCTGGAGGAGAGTCCTCCCCTGTCAGACTGAGGAGCTCAGGTGAGCTAAAGGACTCTCTGAGTGTTTAGAACGGTTTTGTCACAAATTATTGTCACAAATTATTCAAAAGATTATTTCCGCGGCACACCTTATGATCATTATAGTTATACAAACAATAAGAGAATAAATGAAAAACAGGTATGAAATACTATATGGCAGTAAAACAAGAATACAGTTTAAAAGGGGAGTGATTTGTAAAATATCCATAAAGAAAAAGAAAATCTGTTTACAGTTCTGTTTCATATGGGTGCTAAGAGAGGTATCCATAGATCTCTTCATGTTGCTCTCAAAGTGCACCAGATTGATGCTTTCAACTTCAATATTTAAAAAAAAATCTTCCCGGGGGAGCATCCCCCCCCCCCCCCAGATGCAATTAGCCTATACAGTATAAAAGGCCTCAAATTGGAAGCACTGTCTGGGCCGTCTTTTTCACTCAATTCTGCAATAGGCAGATCTCGCCTTTCACCTAGGCCGAGGTCGGTGATCTTGGGCTTAAAAAGGTTGGTGACCACTGCTTTAGACAATAAGAAATATAAAGTTGACTGTTGAATTGCTCAGTTTATAATGTCAATACTATTACTGTATAACTAATATCTCAGGTTAAGAGGCACATTCAAATAAAGATTGGTCTTTAAATACATTTTGTCTTTTGAATTGTTTGTCTAAAGTCAAGGATCTAGAACTGGTACTTAGTTTTAATGATACAGTCTGGTTATTATGCTGTTTGGAGGAGGCCTCACAGGTAAGAGCACTAACTAGCTACCATCACATGTACCTTAGCTTGACTTAAATGTATTAAACGTATAATTAAGTGATATCAAAATATAAATAACTAATGTCATGCAAACATTAATATTTGCTTGATTCCAGTGTTGAATTTAGCACAATTGCATACACACGTTAAGGGATTTTAAGATTCTGAAGTATTATGCTAAAAACTCAATAACTTAGATTATTATTTATAGTTTTGCTGAGTAGTTTCATGTCCGCTTACCTTAGAAACGTAAAATGCCACGGCAGTGTGCAGATGGGGAGCATGTTAGCTTAGCTTGGTAGCTTCAGCTAGCTCTGGAACTTCCAGCTCGGTGGCAGGAGGTCCCGCCTCGGCTCCGCCTCTTTGCCCTTATTTGGATCAGGCTGGAGCAGGCGGGAGTTGAACTCTGACGTCACTGTTTTGATTGATTGATTGAAAAGTTTATTAACAGCTTGTATATTGGGTACAGTACAGTACAGCTCAAAACATACAATTGTTAAGGGGATGTAGACCAGAGAAAGACTTTCGTCTTGTTTACATCAGGGTCCCCCATTTCCAATTCATCATATCATTTAAGACATATAAGACATATTTGACATACAGATGGCTTATTTACAATTTACATACAGGTGGTTTTTTACATACAGATTGCTTATTTACAATTTTCATTTTAGATTTCGTTCTAATACATCCTAACCGGACATTTAAAGGGGAAAGGAAACACCAATTACAGCTATAATATTCCGGTAGTTTATTCATTTTACAATGGATATTGATCGTAATATTTATTGTATATGATATTACTCGCCAAAAGAAAATTAATTATCCACCGGCCGGGTGGGGAATTCCGGGACCAGGCCGCCGCCATTAGGGGAGTCCCAAATGGTGACGTCACTGGGTGGGTCTTCGCTCCGGGTATCCATACCGGAAGTCAACACAACGTAGCAGATATGGCAGCGATGGAGGAATTTTGCAATGAGATCGACGTTTTGAACGATGAATTTGACTATTCGTCGGGAGATGAGATTGATGTGGAAGCATCTACAGTTACCAGGCATCCCATGGCCTATGCTTATGAACCGATTCGGTCGAATACTCGAGTGGCATACGATCCGGAATCCACCGAAAGTATCGACGGTTCTGAACTCGCCGAGTGGGATACCACCAGTTCCAGTACCGACTCGGTCTCAGTGGTCAGTTGACATATATTTTGTATTATTTTCCAACACCTCATACATCTTGGCAATACCATCCATTGAACACCTAGTCCAGCAATACTAGCCTTTTTAGGGCTGTTTTCGACAGATGAGCGTATGTATGCCAGTTTAATTAGTTGAGCTATAGAACACCCCCAATTCTCCATTGTACGTCATAATAATAGCTACCATTTAGTTTGGACGCGAAATCTTGCGTTAATTAATAAGGTCACACTGTGTCAGTAAATACATGTGTGAGCTAGTAATCTGGTAGTGCTGCAATATTTACCTCTCTCTCGGCAGCTGAAGCAACTCGTTTGGTGGCTCGAACTTCACGTTTGTTGACACTGTCATTGTCTTGCGCGGCCGACGTGCTGGGACGGTCGGTGTTCCCGACTGCATACGTTGAGAAATCGAATATTGTGGGAACAGATCCTGGCTTAAAATCCGATGTTTTGTATTGAACTAGGCATCCAGACTCATCAAACCTCATTTTGTGGACATAATCGTCATTTTTAAAGTGTTCGCTGCACACACGTGCGCACTGATTCAGCGGCAGATCGGACCGTTTCATGGAAATAACCCATGCTTTGAGCAGCTTCTCATCCGTTAGTGGCAGCCTATGGAAATGTACTTCTTCCTTCTTCGTATAAAATCCATTTGTGCAGCCTGGGGCAATACAATACACTCCTGACGACGACCGTTTTCTTTTAATGTAAACTACTGGTGCATTGCACGCCATGTTGTTTGTTATTGAGCTTTGGCCCAGGAAGCCGTACCCACTCAGTGACGTCACTGGGAAAGTCCCGGAGCAATGGAAGCGCCCATGGTCATTAGGCACGTATTTCAAAAAATAAATTTGCGTATTTCGATCGTTTACATTGGAAATAGACTAGATAAATACATTTCCTAATGGGAATATTGTCGCATGGAAAGCAGTTTGAAAAGTGTTTCCATTTCCCTTTAAGACATACCAAGTCTACAGATATACAGTTAGTAACAGAGTCTAAAATGCGAGTATATACATAGATAGGGGGGGGGGGGGGGGGGAAGCTGTCCATTGAACGACAGGTTGAGATTTGTACCATTACCGGGGCCAGTTTTGCAATGCTCTCCCCCGAAGGTGCTCTTTAAGAGAGGTTTTGAAGGTAAGTATAGTTTTACTTTCCTTTACAGTTGTGGGAAGAGCGTTCCACCTTGATGTGGCATAATTGCGAAACGTGTATTCCCCCTTTTTTGTGCCAAATCTGGGTTTCACATGATTTGTGGAGCTCCCTCTGGTGTTATGATCATGGAATTCCTTGACCTTTGGGAAGAATTTTGACATGTACATGGGTACCATAGAGGTGTAGTGCATCTTGTAGACCAGGCCCATTGCAAGTAGCTGTACTCTGTCGTCTACTCTAAGCCATCCTAGGTTGTCAAAGTGGGCAGAGGTGAGGTGGGTTCTAGATGAAAGGTCAAGCAGTAGTCTGACCAGTTTATTTTGCGATGTTTGAAGTTTTATTTTTAGCGCCTTGGAGGTGCTATGGTACCATGACGTGCAAGCATAGTCATAGTACCCTTGAATGAGTGCTCCTGCCAGAGTTTTCAGGGTGTTTTTGTTTACCAGAGAGGAGATCCGGTATAGGAATCTAGTTCTTTGATTGACTTTTTTTATTACATTGGATGCCATTTTGTCACAGGAGAGGTTTGCCTCAAGAATAGATCCTAGGTATGTAATTTCCTTCTTACTTTTGACAATAATGTCGCCCACTGCAACTGAGAAGTCGTCGGATTTGCTGAGATTATGTTTCAAACCGAAGAGAATGGACTCTGTTTTACCCAGGTGTAATGATAATTTATTATCGGCGAGCCAGGTGCAGATTCTGCCGAGCTCGGAGCTGAGGGTTTTTTCAACCTGCAATCTGCTCCTGTCAGAGACCAGCAGGGCTGAGTCGTCCGCGAACAGGAACAAGTTGCAGTCACATGCTGATGACATGTCATTTACATAAATTAGGAACAGTAACGGACCTAATATGCTTCCTTGTGGAACACCACAGCTCACTGGGAGGGGGGGGGGACAGAGTACCGTTTACCTCCACCATCTGTTCTCTCCCCTCCAGGTAGGATTGCATCCAGCTCACCGATAGTTTATCAAAACCAATTGCTTTTAGCTTGTCAATCAGAATGGGGTGATTGACAGTGTCGAAAGCCTTTTGTAGGTCCACCATGCCGCAGTACTTGCCCTCGTCCACCTCTTGTTTGATGTGGTCGCTCAAATAAAGAAGGCATGTGTCAGTGGAGTGGGATGTTCTAAAGCCAGATTGAAATTCATAGATTAGTTTCTTTTCCGCGAGGTACTTTTCGACCTGTTCATATACTATTTTTTCCATGACTTTCGAGATGGAGGTAAGTATAGAAATAGGGCGGTAGTTGCCTGGGTCCAATTTGCTGCCCTTTTTGTGCAGGGGGGTTACTCTTGCAATTTTGAAGTCTTTGGGTACTTTTCCCTGTTTTATGGAGAGGTTAATTATGTGAGCTGTGACTGGTGAGATGGCGGTTGCTGTGTCTCTGAGGAATTTGGAGGGGATATTGTTGTGGCCAGTGGCCTTGTTAGGTTGGAGGGCGCTCAGTTTAATGAGTACCTCTGCTGTTGTTACCCTTGCTAGACTGAAATTATCTTTGCGTACCCCTAGGTTTTTGTAGTAGGTCATGATGTGATCTACTCCAAAAAGCCCTGAGTGGGAGGGTAATTTATTTACAAGAGTTGTGGCTATGTTTGTGAAAAAAATGTTCAAGTACTTGGCCACATCCAGTTTGTCTGTGATGAGCCTGTTATCTGTCTTTATGTTTAAATTAGAAAATCTCGTTTTGAGTTTTTTACTGCAGCCAAGCCAAGCTGGTTATTGAGTAATTTCCAAAGTTCACGGGGTTTATTTTTGTTTTCCTCAGTTTTGACATTGATGAAATTATTTTTGGCAGTTTTGATCATTTCTTAGTCTGTTTCTTTCAATTTTTAGTTCAGTCACGTGGGCCTGGAGTTCACTGCTCGTGATTTTGGAAAGCATTGACTGACTTTTATGAAACTCAGAGCATTTTTTGTCTCTGGTTTTCATGGCGGTCAGTATGCCGGAGTGCATCCACGGCTCAGCGTGATCTTTTACCCTGGTTGTTCTTAGGGGGGCCAAATCATTGAGTATTGCAGAGAATTTGTTTTTGAAACCAAGCCATGTTTCTTCAACTTGTGTACCACTGAGCTCATCTGACCAGTCCAGGCTCTCCAGTTCTAGGTTAAAGGCCTCGCTAGAGTAGTTTTTGAGGTCTCTAGATATGACTGTTTTGTGACAGCCGGCCCTTTGTTTTAGCTTTTTGCGGGTACAGAATATCATATAATGATCACTTAAACCGCATGCTATAACCCCTTTACTGGAGATCCTGGACTTGTCAGAGGTCAGAATGAGATCAATGGTAGTTTGTGTTGTTTCACATACCCGGGTGGGTTGGGTGATTAGCTGGCTGAAGCCGTGCAGATCACAAATCCTACTGAAGGACTTGAAGACGGAGGTGTCTTTACGTTGCATATCCGTGTTCCAGTCTCCAATAATAATTGTCTCTACATCCCCTACATCAGCCAAACACCCATCTAATGTATCATAAAAGTCACTCTGTTCCGGTGGTCTATAAATTGTCCCGACTATTACAGATTTAGCATTGTCAAAAATAATTTCAACCCACACAGATTCAATATTTTCATGATGCAGGTCAGTACGGTTTTTGAAATTGGTGTCTTTATGTATGTACATGCAGACACCACCTCCATTCACGTTCCTGTCCCTTCTCACTACAAGATAATCTTCAATTTCAATCTCTGAATCTGTAATGGAATTGTCCAATTTGGTCTCAGAAAAGCATAATATGCTTGCCTTACCGTTCATGAATAGCTGCCTGAGTTCAGCCAGTTTGTGTCTCAGGCTGTTAGTGTTCAGATGAAAAATATGTAGTCCATTTTTGTTGCTTAAATGCACAATGTCGTCAGCTTGCAGATATTTGTCTTTGTCCGTTACAGCAACCGGCTTGCCGTGGTGTTTGGAGAGGTGGGGTGGTGGTGTGGGGCGGTGGTGGGGGGAGGGAGGCTCCGTTGTAGCTTTAGCCGTTGATATGCTAGCAGGGTGGCTAACAACATGGCGGATATTTGTTCCCTCGGATCTCGGTTCTCTTCCTCTCGTCACTGCCTCATGCGTGTCTGTCTGCCGAGGCGTCCCCGGGGGAATCTCGAAGTCTCCGTTTATTCCTCGGTCTCCGCTGTCTCCATGGTCTCTGTTGTCGTCGCGTAGTTGTTCGCTAGTTCTGATGCTAATTGTGATGCTAGCTCCTCGAGCCTGCAGGACTGGCTTCTTGTCTGCACCGGGCCCGGATTCAGATGGATGTCTCCCGCTAACAATAAGACCAAGACGATCATACTTCTTCGGTCTAGTTTGCCTGACGGGGGTAAGTACTTTCGCGTCGGGTTTGCAGTTAATAATGCATGAATGCTTGCACTTCCAAAAGCGAGGTGTTTCCTTTCCCAGCCGTTGAGAAGGTAAAAGTCATTGTGGTTCATTTTATCCCCACTTTCATTACTCTCCTTCTCTAAGTGATGTTGCCTCATTGATGAGTTGAGGTAGGAGTCCATAATCCATATTGTCAGGAGGATGAAATATGTAAAAAATCGTGAGGAATAACCGCCAAAGCGGGAACTCTCGAAAATGCGACCACCCATAGCAAAACCGGATGTTGTCTCATGTTGTCGAGCCGTTAGTGGCCGATTCCGCCTACTAAGGGCTTCTCGGCAACTCTGCAGAATCCTACGGGTGACGTCACGGACCCTACGTCCATTTAAATATACAGTCACCCACCAGATGCCACCGTTCCCCCTTTTGTTTCTCTCACATACTGACAAGTCCCGCTTCGAACACACTGCCTCGCTCTGACTGATCTGAACTCTTGTTCTTTCAGTCATAACATCATCCAGAACATGGCCGCCACATAGCGAGCCAGCGGGTTGACAGGATGTTTCCTCCTCCCTATGGCTTTGCTCACAAAGTCTGTGTACGACTGAAGCCACTCCACAAAAAGCTAAGGTATACACTTTCACCACTTATACAACCCAGCAGCCTAACCTATCATAAAACATGAATTTGAAGTTATAATTGGTAGGATTGTCATTGTCGAACTCCACCTTTACAAAACAACATGGAGTTTTATACTTTCAATCAGACAAAGTGCATGAAAAACATGCACAATAATGGATTTTAAATGCTTTTTTTCCACCACTTTTTTCATTTTTTTTCAGACTCTAAATACGCACTTTTTTTTGTTTTTTTCAGACTCTCTAAATAACCCTAACCCCTAGGATTAATGTTTATTATTTTGAGAAATTAAAAAGTTCATTTTGGAGGAGCAAGCTACCCGCTATTAAAAAGTGGCGACAGCTAACCCACAAGTACTTTGACTTTTTATGACCACAATGTATTCTGTCATTTTAATTCTTGGTTCTTCTGTGTTTTATTTGTGTTTGCTTGTGAGCCAGAGAGGAGCTAAATGGTGTATCTCTAACACACCACAACAACAAGTAGTCCTATAATCTAAGTACTCTTACGTTTATTGTACACAAGTGCAGTGGCTGACAGGGGCAAATTCGTTACACCGGCCCGAGATCCGGTGTTTGCAGTGTTTTGTTTATGCAGTGCTTAATGTGGGCATGTTTCGTCAAGTTGGTGAATGTTTTCCAAATGCTCCACATGTGTTGCCAAGTTGGTGAAGACGTTCCATGTGTTAACTTTTGGCTCATTTGTTTTATTTTTATTTATTTGCATTTATGTACTGAAGCATGTTTTGGGCAGTGTTGGGTGTAACGCTTGTAATGGAGTTACAGTAATATATTACTTTTTGCTGTAACAAAGTAATGTAACGCATTACTAATACAATGTGGGTAATATATTACCCGTTACAATGCTCAGTAACGCAGTCACAACACATTTTAGCCCGAAATTAAATGGTGTTTTGTTTTTTAAGAATATACCAGTGTCTATCACAACTGGACCTTCTGTAGACACACACCCCCCGCTGCCGCTGCCCCCCCTCCTCCGCGGCATTATAATGTCAGTCTTTTCACTTAATTGTCGTCTTGAAAAGGGTACTCACAACAATTCCGCCACAACTTCATCTTCACCTGTTGCACTTGTCATTTCAACGTTAAAAACAATAAAACGGCATGAATTGCTTCGTCGCATTCGTTCTAGATCCTATGTCTCGAGCCAGTTAACTAGCGGGCCTTCTAGAGTACCCTGGAACCGAGGGAAACTCTGAAAGAACACGCCCATTGGTTACAAATCAATTTATGATTGGTTGATCAAACTGTCAGTCCAAACGTACGCTCTCATTCGGTGCAACGGCCAGGGCATTCTATCAAGGATGTAGAATACCTTGTTGAAGGATATTCTACCCAGAGACCCAGAACAGGGTCGGCTCTAGAACAAATCGAATGGGGGGGCAATCATTTACAAAGGGGGGGCACACACTGCCGTCAACAACCAACACACCAACGCAAGTTCAAAAAACATGCTGTAAAGTCTATTGTCTTTCACACACATTGCAGGGTGTAGTGCTATTGTATAGCGCACCTATGACTTGTGCATACGTGCACGGTTGTGGCACGACCACCAAAACAGAAACATATGGACATAGGCCACCATCCAAAAAGTGTGCAAATGTATTTAGTATCCTATCCATGTGAACATGTTTTAGGTGGGGGTCGACCTAACCTCCTCTAGGAGGGTCTGGGGGCATGCTCCCCCGGGAAGATTATTTTAAAAATAATGAAGTTAAATGCATCAATCTGGTGCACTTTGAGAGCAACATTATGAGATCTATGAATAGTCTACATCTCTCAGCATCCATATGAAACAGAACTGTACACAGATTTACTTTTTCTTTATGGATATTTTACTAATCACTCCCCTTTTAAACTGTATTCTTGTGTTACTGTCCTATAGTATTTCATACCCGTTTTTCATTTATTCTCTTATTCTTTAATAACTATAATGATCATATAAAGGTATTCCTCGCAAATACTGGTTTACATAAATGGTGACCAAACCGTTTGAGACCCACTGAGATAACCAACACTAAAGTCTTTGAGCACCTGTAAAAGCGCTAACAAATTAAATCTATTATTATTATTAAAGTTAACTATCTAAACACTGAGAGAGTCCTTACCTCACTGGGCTGACGTTATAAGATCCTCTCAGTCTGTCAGGAGAGGACTCTCCTCCACCTTGGTGTAGAAACAGTTATTTATATCTGTTAGCATAGCTAGCTAACCAGATGCTAACAACAACATTCCACGTTATCCCTTGCGCACTCACAAAATGCGCTCGTGCCACACACACACAGAGCCGAGCTTGAATGAAACACAGAGACCCAGAAGTAGGCTACTTGTACTGTACTGTATATCATATTATTTTCGATGGCTTTACTGTATAATCAGTGTAACAGATGAACAGATCGCCACCGGGCTTTCATCTAAACACATGTACAGTCACGTAATGATAACAAAACAAAGGTCGGGGGTCATTGGTCAAGCAACACACCAATCAGAGAGCAGCAGTGAGCACAGCTCAGGCTGTGTTTTTATATCTGTATTCTTTATTTCTGACGTATTTCACACAAAAAACCTTTCGTGGAAACGTTTTCACATATATGATTTTTTTTTTTTAAACGGCAAAGTGGCAAGGCTTGCCCACCCTGCGTTGGGGGGGCACAGTGACTCATTTGGGGGGGGGCATGGCCCGCGAATGACCCCCCATGACGCTGACCCTGACCCAGAACAAGATCTGATTGGTTGCTTTCTAACAAAAAAACACTGAAATGCGTAGTGCATGGTCCGAGAAGGACAAACAAATCAACGTAACACTGTAATATTACAACCCAGTCTCATGGCATTTCGTGTTCACCAACACGATTTTTAATCTATTGATTCGTGTTCACCAACACGATTTTCCCCTTTTTTTCGTGTTGCACAGCACGATTTTAAAAGCAATGTATTTCTACTGGTAATGACGCTCATGGAAGCACGGCATTCGTTTGTGTCGGCTGCCCTTAAAGGCAATGTGAGCGTCCATTCTCATTGGATAACGGAGAATTGTACACCCGGAAGTAAGTATTCCCCTTACTGTCGATTGATTTTACAGTGATATCTGCACTACTTATCGACTAAAAAACACCAGATTATCCTTGTTAATTACACAACATTGATTGGTTTAAATTGTGTGCAATGCTTTTGTATTTTTCCCCTTCGATTCGGAGAAACAAATATGTTTTCGGAGTAAAGGATAGCAGAAGACACTACACTACCCAGAATCCCCAGCTATCGTTTGGACTACACCATGTGCTCTGTTTGACAAACCCTGTGATAGTCCTCAAGCTCTGTGATTGGAGAGTGTGCTCCGAGGGTTACGCCGAGCCTCGAACAGCACTTGAAATGGGATGGAACCACGGCAGACTGTCCAAAACTGGATTTGAACGGGTCCACCGCGTCCCCCCTCCCCCACCCTGTCCCCAGAACTACAAATGCTGGCTATTCTGTTTCGCAACATGTTCTCTATCTATGGCACGTCTCTACTGGGAGTTGTAGTTTTAAAAGACGTTTTTGTATTTCCCATAATAAGAAGTTGCCAGTATTAAACTGTGTACATCCCTGGAGGTTTAGGGGATAGGAAACACTCAAATTTAAAACATATAATTAATAAATGGGTGAAAATTGCTTTTCCCCATAATGGGCAGCATTAATATATATACACACATGCCAGCTAAGGTCAGAAGAGCTTTATTTAACAGCTGGTCTTATGTTTGTGACCCCTGTTGTTAATTGATAACATTACATTACATTACATTAATTGATAAGCCTGAAACATGCACTTGTCAAGGTTTAGAGGCACATTTTGCAAATATGGCAGTAGCCATCGATCAGCTTAAGATAATATATACTTTATTGATCCCAAGTTGGAACATTTGCGTTACATCAGCATGTGTAACAGTTGGAAATATGCAGTGGTGTTTATTTGTAAATCATTTAGTATAATCACACAAATTCTGTGTTTTATATTTAACAATTCTGTGTTCTTTATTTATTGACTGTTCAATACCTGACAAGGCCGGAGATGAAATATCTACATACATCTTATAAGAGTATAATACATTATGTATAATATCAGTTAAAATAAGTGCTTCAACATAGTTAACATTGCTGGAGGTATGCACAAATATTGATAGATGTCTTGTAATGCACTATTGAGGAACCTGCGACCCAAGTTTTTCATTCAATGCATAACTACACCATAGTTGTGTAGGCCTATATGATATGTCAATAAACCTTAGAAAATCTTGAAATCTTGAAAGGGATGTGCAAAATAGTCATTATATACAGTCTTTAATTAACTATTAGTAGAGAATAACGAGTAATGAATATACTTTATAGGGATCCTATTAATATCTAATACTAAAAATAATGAAATTCAATAACATGCTTTAACCACTAGGTGTCCCTTTATATCAGCTGTGCACCTTTATGGTGTAAATACAGCCTATCTACCAATTGGATCAAATATAAAAGTCAGCCGAATTAGTGTTGATACTGCAAGGAGACGTATTGTGTGAAAAGAAATGTAAGATGTTGTTTAATTGATGATATATTTATGATCCACGTCACGTTTTCAGTTCCTCATGTTTGTCTAGAAGTCTTCTCATCAGGGCTCTATAAATACTGAACTACGGCAGATATGTAATATTTAATGCAGCCGAACCGTGTATTACAATGCCGTTATGTGATGACTTTCAAAGAGAAAAGCAAGCACACTCGGAATAAAGTATTATTTTATTTTTTTAAAATGTTTTCGGTCTGTTTCCGGTATTTGTTAATGACGATGTGCTGTGAGATGTGAGACTGGAATTGCACAGGGGAAAATAACGTAGGCTATCTTTAGATGCGGATGTTGTTAAACTAATATGTTTGCGCTGTGGACCAACACTATACATTGACGGGGAAGGGGGGTAGCAATAAAGATAACACCATTAAACAACATAACAGAAATAATATCGATAGCAGCGTCCCTAGCAACCACCTTGGTAACAATGAAAACGTTCTATGGACGCAATTTCCTGAAGTAATCTTCGTAATAACTAGCAAACTAAAGATCATGTACATCCACTGCACACATAATCTGAAATAACAACTCATATTTCTCGCATCAAATGACATCAAAACGCATTTTAATGGCCAAACTAACTTTAAATAGGCATTTTCCACCGAGAATAAAACGAAGTTCGGCCATGTTTTTTTTTTCTGCAGGGAGAAATTTGAAGATCACGTGACATAGACGCCAGCCATTGGAATGAATGGTGAAAAAAAACGGGGTTTGTCAAACAGAGCACATGGTGTAGTCCAAACGATAGCTGGGGATTCTGGGTAGTGTAGTGTCTTCTGCCATCCTTTACTCCGAAAAAATATTTGTTTCTCCGAATCGAAGGGGAAAAATACAAAAGCATTGCACACAATTTAAACCAATCAATGTTGTGTAATTAACAAGGATAATCTGGTGTTTTTTAGTCGATGAGTAGTGCAGATATCACTGTAAAATCAATCGACAGTAAGGGGAATACTTACTTCCGGGTGTACAATTCTCCGTTATCCAATGAGAATGGACGCTCACATTGCCTTTAAGGGCATCCGACACAAACGAATACCGTGCTTCCATGAGCGTCATTACCAGTAGAAATACATTGCTTTTAAAATCGTGCTGTGCAACACGAAAAAAAGTGGAAAATTGTGTTGGTGAACACGAATCAATAGATTAAAAATCGTGTTGGTGAACACGAAATGCCATGAGACTGGGTTGAATATTACAGATCAACAACACAGATACCATTCTCATTTATTCATTTTATTACATTTTATTTATATAATTAAATCGATGTTTTGTTTGTTTTATCTGAGTGTTCCAGGGTATTCTCTGAATACCTTGAAGGCCCTGACGGTTCGCCACTGGAATGTACTAACATAGCGAGACATTCCGACACCAGACAAATTGTGCGGGTAGATTAGTAAACCTGTTGTTTACCCTTCAGGCTTTGCGTCGGGATCTTCGGGGCAGTTGAATGTTATGTACCCTCTATTAAAAAAAGAGAACGAAGCGAAAAATACAAACAACAAATTGTGTCAGGTGCGCGTGACCTGCTCCGCTGCGCGTGCATCATTTCCAAAGTGCTTCCACAGCAGTGACACACATCTGTGGATAATCATTTACGAAAATGGTTAAAGCAACCATCACTAAACGCCAGCAACACTGCATCTACTGCAGACCGTAGCAACAGGTCAGATGGGGACATCACGTTACCCTCCGTTGTGGACACTAGCTTACTCCCGCCTGACTCGCCACCCTCGCCCCGGGAGCAGCAGACTTCGTCGCCGAAACTACGCCGCCCCTCTGCGGCCCGCAGATGCCAGGATACCACGGCAAAACAGAGGCTGCCCAGGTATATCTAAACAAGTCCCCGCCTGTACAGTGGGGTTAGGCGGTCATTTTGCAGCTCGTGGTATACAAATAGACAAGGGCTAGAGTATTCATGTGAAAATAGTGCCATATTCTGCCATGTCTGTAGAAATGTTGGGTGATGCATACAATAGCACAGATGCCTTCACCACGAATGGTTACAAAACTATCTCATATCCCAAGCTTATCAACGAGCTAATGTTGCAGCTGAAATGTTCTCCTGGAGTGGAGTGCACCAGCTGGGCGTAAAAAAGTAGGGCTTAACTCTAACGTCGGGCTTAGCTACGTCCAACGTAGTGATTCGAATTTACACCGAGTGCACCAAGCCTGACTAGTCTCGGGCGTAGCTGCGCCTGGTCTTAAGATGCGCGTCCACGTGAATACACGCGAAACAGTAATTGTTGCCAAGCAACGCAATTTTACAGACTCAGAGGACCGCAGAGAAGAGGGAATTCCCACACCCACAGCGTCATTGATGACTCAAGGGGAATCCCAAATGGCCACACCCGAAAGAGAAAGAGGGATTTGTCAGAGCTACAGCGGGAACTGACGGAGAAAGAAATCGTTCGTGTGGAGGTGGAGACCGTCAAATTGAGAGCGGAACACGAAAAAATTGAGCTGGAGAAGGAGAAATTGAGACTCTTCTTAATGCCCTTTCATTGTTAAACATGTAAACAAGACGCCCTGCCATCGTTAATATCCTTCTTGCCTGTTTTACGTTACTATGGATACTAGTCTGTCTTTCCGATTTACGCCTGCTCCATACTAGGCGTAAAAGTTACACCCGGGCGCAACGCATACAGGGCTTAAGTCTAAGTGGTGCACTCGTCATAACTTTAGTTTGGTCTTAACCTTCGGTTCTACGTCGGACGTAGAGTTACGCCCAGCTTACGCCCAGCTGGTGCACTCCACTCCAGGTCACTAATGTGGCTTTCACACCAGCGCTTTTCCCTTTCTAGCTCCGAGCGGGAGCTTTTCTGGTTCAGCTCCGGTTTCCCTTTTCTGCTACCGCTCTGTTCACACCGCCCAGAGCTGCCGCTGCTGCGTCATGACGTCACCGTTTACGTGCCTGCTTCATAAAATCCAAACCGCGCGGAAATCCCTCACATCGACAACAACAACAATGGCCGATTGTATTGAAGCGCTGTTCGCTTTGGTTATCCTCTTACGAAACGAAATGGAAGGCATCGGACGACTTTACAAGGGACGACTTTACCTGGAACTTTACAAACATCACATGCGAAATGCAAGACTTCTTTGTGGTCTTCAGCATCTACTTCAACCCGCCTCGACGTAAGAGAGACGTAAGCGACGCCGCCTCTTAGCTCCGAAGCTCTTGCCTCTAGACCGACAATTTTTTGGAGCTGGAAGTGAACCGTATTCCGGAGCTAAGAGGCGGCGCCTCTGCGGTGTGAACAGGAATAACCGGTACTTTTCAGGCTCCAGCTCCGAGCCGCAGCTGAAAACGCGTTGGTGTGAAAGGGGCAAAAGTCAACCTCACATGATGATGTGATACCAGTTTTCGAGCACAGTAATTATTCTCTTCCCAGAGTACATGATGGGACCAAAGTGATGATTTAGTACATGGTTTTAATAATACTTTTACTTTTCAATCAGTACAGTTTTGAAGCTTTTGTGCTTTTCTTTGCCATAGTCCACTTTGGACTATATGAAATATTTCAGGATTGCACTTTTAACTCACTTTAAATGTTCTCACTTGCTTGGTTTCAAAACATAACAAATGCCATAATCTGTTCATTGGGGACCATCAATGCTATTTTTCATTGCTGTTGCCGGACACTATTGCTCATGTAAACCTACTACTGCTGCGCCCCCTGTAATCTCAGAGGCACCCTGAGTCATTTTGTTCTGGAACCGGGCCTGTACATGGCCATATACTAAACAAAATACAGAGCCCATTCCGTGTCCTGTTAGTGTTTACTTCTTGTCTGCCTTCTCCTGGTGATTTATCTGACGTCCAGCGCTCCGTCTTTTAACCTCTTTTCCTTTCTCTTTCTTGATCCTCCTTAGCAACCTTCATTATAGTCATTGACACGTTGTACTTTATTAACAACGTGTCACATGTTAAGAATTTACAATCAGAATCGAGTATTCAACTAAGCCGTGTAATACAAGTTGTTAGTAGCCTTAAGTGCCTACACAGTTGTTATGCTATACCATATGCCCTTCACTAGATGTAGAATGAGCTGCACTAAACTACATTTCAGCATTTAAAATACCTAGCCATTCTTTTGCGGTTATTTTTGTGAAAGTAACTAAAAAGTAACTAAAAAGTAGTGTAACTCATTACATTTCAGAGATAGTAATATTGTAATGTAACTTATTACTTTCAAAAGAGAGAGTAATATGTAATATATTACATGTTGGAAGTAACTTGCCCAACACTAGTTTTGGGCCTTTGTTGGCCCCTGTCAGCCACCGTTTAACAGGTTAAATGAGTAGACAAAGAACAGTCTAATCGGAAACTACTTGGCTCTAAAAAGTTAACACTTCAAAGTAAAAATTTTGGGAATTTTTTTTTTTAATATCTAAGACCCATATTTTGTCTGTTAACTGTATTTGTTGATGCAGGCTGGCACTGCTGCAGAGACTCTGACTCGGCCTCTGACTTTGCTTCAGGGCTTCGCTCCCATAATCACATGCAATAACATTTTATGTGTGATCCATCAGAAGAGATAGCCGAGGATAGAAACTACAGCTCAATACACAGTGATGGACCACTAACCTCCCCGGCCAGAAGCTGTTGATTTGGCGCTGCAGGGCTGAGCTCCTGGACGCTGGGAGCCATACAACTTACTCAGGGTTCAGATCATCAGAAAGAGGCTGCTGCCCGGAGACAGCTGCAAGGCTCTTCCAAGTTTGCATATTTTAACTTTATTCATACTTTTAATAACACTTTGATAGTTTGATTATTGGTGATCATATCATAAAGGATATTCATCAGACACAGCTGTAATTATTTCATCTTAAAGGTCCAATCAAATGAACCAGTCGATTGAACTGAAAAATGTTCTCACAGTAGCCCCTTTTAGCTTTACTGTCTTGGATCACTGTCAAACTTATTTTAGTTTAGGTTCAGGCAGAATCCCTTTATGCAGTAAGAGTGTCACGATCTGTCTATGTTTTATTTTGTCCTGTCTAGATCTGTCTTTGGTTTCCTGTTTTAGTTTGAAAAGTGTCTTGCTTCCTGTCTCTGTGTTCCCTCCTGCCTGATTACCCGGTTGTGTTCACCTCATGCCCCTGTGTTTTCTCCTCCCTCCTCACCGGTGTCTTGTTTGTTTGATTAGTCCTGTGTGCATTTAGGTTCTGCTGTTTCTGTTAGTCTTTGTGAGATCCTTGTTGTTTTTTTAATGTGTTCACAGGGGAGAGAGTTCTATATCGTATAAGGCTTCGTGTGCAGCACTGACAGACTTATTCCACGCCCACTTATGACGTGGGCCCCACCTCCGGGCTCACTTCCGTATAAATAGGAAGTAGGCCCTACAATCCACTCCTACTTTTCTTCAGCACTCCGTTGCAGAAGCATTGACAGGCAAAACAAGTTATTTTAAGAGCTATTTACTAAAAGAGCAGGCATTCCTGGTTCCCCTGGGCCCATCCTCCCTCTCCTCCGGACGGGGGAAACAGGGTGGGGGCCCAGTGTCAACCCGACATATGAGTTACGACCGGAGCTCACGGTGTGAGTTTTGCCGGGGATTAGAGCACGCAAACGCGGCTCTCACTCCCCAGGTGTCGTGCACTCATTGTGTCCGTCTCCCTCTGGCCCACAGGCAGTGGAGAGCGGACGCTCTCGCTGCTGCGGCCGAGGATGATTGGCTAGTCCAGGAGTTTTACTCTGTGGACCAAGCCCTTTATTTATTGGATCCGAGTGGCGGGCAGCAGTCAGGCGACTCCTTCCCCTCCATTCACGGATCACCATGTGGTTCCCCCGCCCTGTCTCCCTCTCCTCCGGCGGGGAGACGGGGCGGGGGCCCGGGGTCAGCCCGGTAGCCGAGCCTAGGTTCGGCTGACGACGGGTCAACGGGTCCCTCTATCCGCCATCACGGCTCTGCCGTCGATAGGCGGTATTCTCCAGGAACTCCCGGAGATCATCGGAAAGGCAGCCGCCTAATGAGATCTCCCCGTTCCCCCGGTTCAGAAGAGCTCTCCTCCGGATGACATAAAAAAAGCTGCATAAGCGGCTGCCTCACAGCCTGTCGGTTGTTAGGCAGCAAAGCTTACGGCTCAAACCAGCTGTCTTTAAAACCTGTCGGTTAATTAGACAGCCCGGGTTTGTTATATGTCACAAATGTGCCTCCTACACACACCTCCGCTCATTCCTCAAGCAGGTTTGAGCGTGAACCTCAATGTCCGTTTTACGAGTTTTCTCCTAAACGACGACATGAGGAGAGCCGCTGTGTAATACAGCGTGTGGAGGTGCATAAGCCAGCTGTTTGTTACCTGTACGGTTAACTATGAAGGGCCGTGTAGGCCAAAATTCAAACTCACCTCGCACACACACTACTGAAAACATCTGGCCTTGCACACACACTACTGAAATCCTCTCACATTCACTACTGAACACCTCACGCACACTACTGAAAACATCTGGCCTTGCACACACACTACTGAACACCTCACACACACACTACTGAAATCCTCTCACATTCACTACTGAACACCTCACACACACACTACTGAAATCCTCTCACATTCACTACTGAACACCTCACACACACACTACTGAAATCCTCTCACATTCACTACTGAACACCTCACACACACACACTACTGAAAATTAACCTCACACACACACTCCTGAAAAACATTTTACTGAAAGGTTCTCAGTAGGGAATGTGCATGTGTTTTCACCTATGTGTGTGTGAGGGGATTCTTGCTGTAACGGAAGTCATTCTTGCTGTAACGGAAGTCATTCTAATGTAACGGAAGTCATCTGCTAGTGGTCTCTTTGCTATCCCCGTGAGCTTCATTAGCTCCAGGCTGCTACTCGGACGTGTTTGTTGTGTGGAGTATTCTTCTTCATTGAAATATCGCACTTATCTTGGCTCTGCGGTTCAAACAGACCGTCCATGAATGCAGTTTATTCGGTAAGTAAAATTCAAGCACTTTATTTCTTACTTGTCTTTTTATTCAGCTAACAAGCGAGACGAAGCTACATCTGTGCTAAATATGCTATCCGTAGCATACAAGTTAAAACATAATAGAGAAGTGTAAAACATTAAGAATGATTATACTGTAAAACATAAGGCTTCTCGGTGAGGTTGGTAAAATAAGGTCATGCTTGTACATTAGTTAGTTTGCTAGTTAGGTAACTGTATGCATTGTTATTGTTAATTTAAAATAGCTATGCTTGACGATGCAGACAGCTAGCGTCACATTAGTGTTGAAGAGCAGAGTACGGTATGAGATTAACCCATAGATTAACCTCACTATAAGATCTGTGTATCTGAAAAATATGAATCTCACATTTCCAGTTGGTTCCAGAAATAACGTTAACGTAGATATTGCAATATGGTTTGTTACTTAGCATTTTATTATCATTACACTGGAGAAACCGACTTATTGTGGCAGCAGAACGTGAACATGTAACTTAATGCCTGCATTTGAGGACGAAAAATAGCTCAGTCAATGCTTTAGGGACAAGGAAATGATTTGTTTAAATATTAGATATGACGTTATGTGTGCTTCTGTGACAATGAAGCTTATTCATTGCATTACATTTGTTGAAGATGTTTGTCTTTTACCCTTACGTGTGTGTTACAAATGAATGTGAATATGGCATAGGACAAATACTTTTTTTAAGGATAACAAAAAGATGATCACATGACATTTGCATGTAAAAAAAGTCTGTGACCAACACATTGTTACTTTACATATATATATGTTTGTTTAAAGTTTCCAGGTGATGCAGACAGACCAGAGGATGCTGACCACGAGAGACAGACCTATTCCTAACATCAGTGAACTTCAGCATGGACTCAAAGGTACAAAGACTCCTTTCATACTGTACAAAGAATCGAGAAAGTTCTGGTTTAAATAGATAAAGTAACAACTATAATCAGCTTTCACATTTCAATGTATTTAAGGCAATTATTATTTTACATTGAGAATTGCTACCATTTGTCTCTACATATTGTCTGTAAAAGACGTGGTAAAAGTGGTTCTTGCAGTGAGACAACCGAGCAGTTGAATATTATTTAATAATAAGATATTTTAATGTTGATTAACTGCAGACTGTTCATTCATAATCTGATTATCTTTGTAGTACAAAGTGATGATTTAAAAAAACACATTAAAATTAAAAAAATACATTATTTCTACAGCCGCTAAATAAACAAACCTCTTTCATAAATAACACACTTGCTCTGCAATAATGTCATGTTTCTTGTCATTTCTGTTAGGAAAGGACATACCTGAAGGACACAACTGCCTCACCGTTTTCTCAGAGGGGCAAGAAGAAAATGAAAAGCTGATTTCAGATTAAAGACCAATACAGGACATTCACTAAGAAACTACACTTTTATTGTGAACACAAAGTCAAACAGGACCATCATTTGTTTGTGACAGCTGAGCCCAGTATGTGCTCACAGATGCAGTTAGGGGTTTCTTCATCAGGCCTGGGCCTCCTCCCAGAGAAAGACCTCTCCACCTCAGTCCTCTCCAGCCAAACCCACAGACAGGACATCCGTCATGCTGAGGTTTCTCCCAAAGTCTCTGCACGCTGTCTCAATTGATCCACACTGTGAATATGAGGGGGAAATGTGTGTCATAAATGCTTTAGACAATAAGAAATATGAAGTTAACTGTAAGGAATGGCTCATTCTTTTTTAAATAGACAAAACTATTACTGTATTTCAATATCTCACGTCTGAAAGTTTAATTTAAAAGAAGAAGAGGCCCCAAAAATAAAGATTGGTATATCAATAAATGTAGTTGATTTTGTCTTTTTAATTGTTTAAAGTAGATATAACTGGTACTTGAGAGTTTGAATACAGTCTGGTTGCGGAGGAGGCACACAGAGAGCATATAGCTACCATCACATGTAACTAAGCTTGACTTGAATTTATTAAAAGTATAATTAAGTAACAGCAACAAATCAATAACAAATCATGCAAAAATGTGAATCTTTGCTGGGTCCACTGTTGAATTTACCACATATTGTATATTTTAGAAACCTTAAGGCATTTATAGATTTGTATGTATGTATTGTATGTATGGTGTATAATTCCCGGCCTGACATATTGTCCCAGTCCGGCCCTGGTCCTATGCCATATTCACATTCATGTGTAACACACACGTAAGGGTAAAAGACAAACATCTTCAACAAATGTAATGCAATGAATAAGCTTCATTGTCACAGAAGCACACATAACGTCATATCTAATATTTAAACAAATCATTTCCTTGTCCCTAAAGCATTGACTGAGCTATTTTTCGTCCTCAAATGCAGGCATTAAGTTACATGTTCACGTTCTGCTGCCACAATAAGTCGGTTTCTCCAGTGTAATGATAATAAAATGCTAAGTAAGTATTGGTAATAATATTAATAAAAACAACAACGTTTGGGTTCGTTCGTTTAATATGATGAACGTTAACCAGTAAGCTTCAATAATCAACTCCAGCTCAACAAACCATATTGCAATATCTACGTTAACGTTATTTCTGGAACCAACTGGAAATGTGAGATTCATATTTTTAAGATACACAGATCTTATAGTGAGGTTAATCTATGGGTTAATCTCATGCAGTACTCTGCTCTTCAACACTAATGTAACGCTAGCTGTCTGTATCGTCGAGCATAGCTATTTTAAATTAACAATAACAATGCATACAGTTACCTAACTAGCAAACTAACTAATGTACAAGCATGACCTTATTTTACCAACCTCACCGAGAAGCCTTATGTTTTACAGTATAATCCTTCTTAATGTTTTACACTTCTCTATTATGTTTTAACTTGTATGCTACGGATAGCATCGTTAGCACAGATGTAGCTTCGTCTCGCTTGTTAGCTGAATAAAAAGACAAGTAAGAAATAAAGTGCTTGAATTTTACTTACCGAATAAACTGCATTCATGGACGGTCTGTTTGAACCGCAGAGCCATAAGACAAGTGCGATATTTCAATGAAGAATACTCCACCAGGCATCAACACAACAAACACGTCCGAGTAGCAGCCTGGAGCTAATTAAGCTAACGGGGCTAGCAAAGAGACCCACTAGCAGATGACTTCCGTTACATTAGAATGACTTCCGTTACATTAGAATGACTTCCGTTACAGCAAGAATGACTTCCGTTACAGCAAGAATCCCCTCACACACACATAGGTGAAACACATGCACATTCCCTACTGAGAACCTTTCAGTAAAATGTTTTTCAGGAGTGTGTGTGTGTGAGGTTAATTTTCAGTAGTGTGTGTGCGAGGTGTTCAGTAATGAATGTGAGAGGATTTCAATAGTGTGTGTATGACGTTCATTTTCAGTAGTGTGTGTGTGAGGTGTTCAGTAGTGAATGTGAGAGTATTTCAGTAGTATGTGTGCAAGGCCAGATGTTTTCAGTAGCGTGTGTGTGAGGTGTTCAGTAGTGAATGTGAGAGTATTTCAGTAGTATGTGTGCAAGGCCAGATGTTTTCAGTAGTGTGTGTGTGAGGTGTTCAGTAGTGAATGTGAGAGTATTTCAGTAGTATGTGTGCAAGGCCAGATGTTTTCAGTAGTGTGTGTGTGAGGTGTTCAGTAGTGAATGTGAGAGTATTTCAGTAGTATGTGTGCAAGGCCAGATGTTTTCAGTAGTGTGTGTGTGAGGTGTTCAGTAGTGAATGTGAGAGGATTTCAGTAGTGTGTGTGCAAGGCCAGAGGTTTTCAGTAGTGTGTGCGTGAGGTTAATTTTCAGTTGTGTGTCTGTGAGGTTCATTTTCAGTAATATGTGTGAGGCTTAATTTTCAGTAGTGTGTGTGTGTGAGGTGTTCAGTAGTGAATGTGAGAGTATTTCAGTAGTGTGTGTGCAAGGCCAGATGTTTTCAGTAGTGTGTGTGCGAGGTAAGTTTGAATTTTGGCCTACACGGCCCTTCATAGTTAACAGAGAGCGGGGCTCGCCATTTGAGCCGGCTGTAACCTGTTGGTTACCGTGGCAGCGGGGCTCACGGCACAAGCCAGCTGTAATTAACCAGTAGGTTATTAAACAGCAGGGCTTGACGGTTAAACCTGATGCTCCTAACCTGTCGGTTATAGGCAGCACGGTTTTTCTCTGTCCCAGGTGTGCCTATACTACACACGGTCGTAATGAGCCTATAGGGCTGTTATTACGCACTGTGTGAATAGCACTGCACACACCTCCGCTCATTCCCTCAGCGGGTTTTTGAGCGTGAACGCGCTTCAATGTCCAGTTTACGAGCCTTCTCCGAAACAGAGACAGGATGAGAGCCGGTGTGAAATGCAGCGTGTGGAGGGCCCCTCGCAGCCTTTTCGGACCGGGCCCCTCTTGGGCTGCTTCACGGGCAACGGCGGCGAGGGCTCTGACGTGGCTCGTCACCATGACAACCACAGCACATCCAAAACAGGCGTGCACTCTCAGAGTATTACTCAGAGTGGCGACGCGTGTATTCGATGGACAGATTGATAAAATAATAAGTAGCAAGGCCCACCAGGTAAGCCGGCTGCCCCTAACCTGTCGGTTATAGGCAGCATGGCTCACTGCATAACCGGCTGTCTTTAAAACCTGTGGGTTTTAGGCAGCTCGGATTTTTTTCCTCTGTCCCAAACCTACCTTCTACACACGGTCGTAATAAGCCACGAGTGCCATTATTACAGTGTGGACAGCACTGCACACACCTCCGCTCATCCCTTAGGGGTGTTGAGCGTGAACGCACCTTAAATGTCCGGTTTACGAGCCTTCTCCTAAACGCAACATAAGGAGAGCCTGTGTGAAATGCAACGTCTGGAGGGCTCTGGCGTGGCTCGTCACCATGACAACCACAGCACATCCAGAGCAGGTTTGCGCCTTGAGTGACAGCGCGTGGGTTAGATGGACAGAGGGAAGTTAATATGCAGCAAGGCTCCCCGGTTAAGCCAGCTGCCAATAGCCTATTGGTTACTTGGCAGCATGGCTCGCTGCCTAAGCCGGCTGTTTTTTTTAACTTATCAGTTAATAAAACAGCTGGGCTTGCTATTCAAATCCGTCTACCGTAAACTTTTTAGGTTTAGGCAGCATGGATTTTTCCTCTGTCTCAGACACCTCCTACCCACGGTCGTAATGAGCCCACGGAGGGCCATTATTACGCCTCGTGTGGACAGCACTGCACACACCTCCGCTCATCCCTTAGTGGTGTTGAACGTGAACGCGCAGTTTACGAGTATTCTCCTAAACAACGACATATTGAGAGCCTGTGTGAAATGCAGCGTGTGGAGGGCTCTGGCATGGTTTGTCACCAACCACAGCACAGCCAGAGAATGTACACCCGGCGCTATCAGAGTACTGTATGGTACTCAGGGTGGCGGCGAGTGTGTCTGATGGACAGATGGATGAGCAGGCGGATGGGCAGAGGGTAGTCTCTGCAATTCGCCTCTCCCCCCCGCAGTTCTTCGGGATACAGGAAGTCCTGTCATCCCAGGAACAGTGTCTCGCGCTCCGTGCAGAGCGGCAGGAACTCTGGTTAAAGAAAGCCTTTTCCCGGGGTTCCTCAAAGGGAAGAAAATCAGGGGTTGTTACTCCCGCTATTTTCTGGTCCCGAAGGAGACGGGGCGGGGGGAATGAGACCCATCCTCGATCTGTCAGTGTCCAACAAGGGAATGGCCTTTTCCCATGCTGACGATCAAACAGGTGCTGGAGTGTGTTCACCAGGGAGGTGCACATCCATAGTCCTGAAGGATGCTTACCTCCACGTAACCATCATCCCGAAACACAGCAAATTCTTGCGTTTCTCATTCCTGGCTCCACACACTTTTTTCAAAGTGGGTGGAGACGGTTGGAGCAGCTACTCAGAATGGGGATGAGGGTTATTTTGCCTGGACGACTGGCTGTGGCTGGCTTGCTCCAGGGAGGAAGCGGTTTTTCAGACGATACAGTTTGTATCTCATCTGTCAAAGCCTGGGTTTCATTATCAACTGGAAGAAGAGCTGTCCTCTTCGCTCCCAGACATTTAACTGGGAGTGGAATTGAACTCAGCCCGCATGAGAGCGCGACTCTCACAGCAGAGAATGGAGAAAGTGACAGCTCTCCTCCGGTGCAGCTGTTAACCTGTCGGTTAGCAGGCAGCACGGTTTTTCCTCTGTCCCAGATGTGCCTACTACACACGGTCGTAATGAGCCCAGGGCTGTTATTACGCACTGTGTGAATAGCACTGCACACACCTCCGCTCATTCCTCAGCAGGTTTGAGCGTGAACGCGCCTCAATGTCCAGTTTACGAGCCTTCTCCTAAACAGAGACAGGATGAGAGCCGGTGTGAGATGCAGTGTGTGGAGGCCCCCTCACAGCCTTTTCGGACCGGGCCCCTCTTGGGTTGCTTCACGGGCAACGGCGGCGAGGGCTCTGATGTGGCGTGATGCAGCTGTTAGGTATGATATCAGCTGGTCATGTGGGGATCCCCCTGGGTCTCCTTCACAGTGAGGAGACTCCAGAGGTGGGTTATTTGGTGTACATTCCTCCTTCCGTGGGTTTGGATTGAACCCACTGGAAAAATCTCCATGTCAGTGGGGGTGCCCCTGAGCAGAGTGACGTCTCACACCACAGTGTTCACAGACGCATCTCTAGCAGGCTGAGGAACGTGCATGTCGCAGGCAGTGGGGGGACAGTGGCCGGGTCACATGTCTCTCCATATAAACGTGCTGGAATTACTATATGGAAAGTAATCCAGCACTTCGCCCTGTTGCTGTACAATCAACATGTGTTGATTCGAACAGATAACAAAGCAGCGGCGGCCTACATAAATCACCAGGGAGGTGTTCGATCAGCGCAGCTGCTGAACACACATCCTACACAGCCAAATGGACAATGTTCCGTTTGGGGTGTAGGGAAAATCCTGGACCCCGTTGAGCCCCCTGCCTCGTGCTGTCGTTCCTCCAGCTGTTGCTGGACAGGAATTGGCTTATAGCACGGTCGAAACATATGCTGCTGCCATTTCATCTTGCCACGTAGATTGGTGTCAGCACGGTGTGTAGTCACCCTCTGACAAAACGTTTTCTACGGGGAGCACAGAGACTCAGACCTGTGTCACGCGCTTTGGCGCCTCAATGGGTTTCGGCTTTAGTGTTACGCGCACTGAGTAAAGCTCCATTTGAACCTTTAGATCAGGTTCCCCTGAAGTTTTTGTCAGCCAAAGTAGCTCGGCTCTTGGCTTTGACATCAGCTAAAAGGGTGAGTGATTGGTCTGCTCTCTCGGTGGCTCCGTCATGTCTCTGGATCCAAGGAGATGGCAGCTTAGCTGTTTTGCGCCCAAACCCGGTTTTTTATGCCAAAGGTTATCACAAGCTCGTTTTAGATCGAGAGTGATAACTTTGGATGGCTTCTTTCCTCCTCCTCACCTCCTTTACGGTGTTGCACGGAGGAATGACAGTGAAAGACATTTGCACTGCTGCATCTTGGTCTTCCCCCTGTTCTTTTATTCATTTGTATTTGAGGGATTTCTCCCATTCCTCTCTGACACACTCAGTACTGAATAGCCTGCCAGAATGAGTAATGTCGGGGTTTTTCAATTGCATGCCCTCTCTCCTGCCTGTCGGCACTTAGAGAGCTGCCTTTTTTCCCCCTCTCTTGATCATTTTTAACAAGTGAGACTCGATCTCTACTTTTTATAAACGACAGGTAGGCCGAGTAAGCCTACCTTCGTTCCCTGATGGAGAATATTCATTTTTTAATGCTATATTCCCCGGGAATGTGATGCTCCATTTACGCATGGTGAAATGGACATGGGTTATTAACTGAGTAGGTGTATTTTGTGCTTCTGGTAACAGACGGAACCAGTGGGGCGTAGACTACATCCTGCTTCGCCCTTAACCCAATAGCGATAGCCTTAGAGGGCGAAGCCTTATACGATATAGAACTGGGGTTACGTAATGTAACCCAGCTTCTATGAGTATAGGCGCAGCCCTCTAAGGTTCGGGCCCCACTGGTTCCGCGAATAGCTGAAGAAAAGCTGTTGCTATTTATACGGAAGTGAGCCCGGAGGTGGGGCCCACGTCATAGGTGGGCGTGGAATAAATCTGTCAGTGCTGCACACGTGCAGTGGGATTAACCCAATAGCGATAGCCTTAGAGGGCTGCGCCTATACTCATAGAAGCTGGGTTACATTACGTAACCCCAGTTCTGCTCTGTACGATCTGTTTCTGCATTTGGGTCCTGTCTGCTTTGCTCAACCCTGACAAAGAGTCTAATGCACTCTTCATTAAATTATTTAAAGTGTCCCTCCGATTAAAAGGATATGGGGTTTCAACTAAAGCTCACCTATCTTCTTATTCTTATTTTTAGGTAATAGCATAGGTCTCAGATATATAAAAAACATGTCTATGAAGTGTTTTGCTAAAAATGCCAAACAGATCACCCATTCTAGCCATGCCTCACTTCCTGTTACAAAAGTGTTGATTCTGGGTATAATGCTTTAAAAAAAATGCTCATGCGGGAGATTCTACCGGCAGATACTGCCGTGATGAAACGTCAAAACCACATCAAAGATTATTTCTAAAACAGAATGGAGCTCAAAGGCTTTGTCTCTTGCCGGTTTACCACAAGGTAAGTTCCTTTTTATTTCCTGTTTCTTCACACATGCTCTCTGTAGGAGCCAATTAACTGTGGGTATAAAGGTAGGAACCTATGTGTGTTGGGAAGAGGTTCCGCCGGAAGGCCCATACAGTTTTTGACCACGCACACGGAGAGCCCACATGGAGAACACACACAAACACGGGATTACAAGCAAAGCAAAGGTATTGTGTAAACGGTAATATCGTGTGGTGAATATGGAAAGAAGCAAGTAAATGGAAACCAGTCAAATGGAAATAAATGGACTGCTTCAAACTGGAAACTTTGTTTCTGACCTTTATTCGGCAGCAAACTTGTGTGCGTCAATTACACCCACCAAGCGGATCCTCAGAGGCTTAAAGCGTTGGCTTAGCCTCTACAAATAGTCAAAAACTAGCCTTTTTGGAGTAACACAAGAAGACATTTTTTCGTTGCGTTTATCGAACGCTGAGAGCGGCTGCTCACCTTCTACCGGACGCCGAGAGGAGGAAAACAACACGCCGGCTGCTCAGCTGTTATCAGCCACCTGACGCTGAGAGGAGGACGGCTACAACTCGTTTGCTCATCTGCTGCACAGGAAGGCGACAGGAGCAACGCGCTGAATGGTGCCGGGAAGCTTTTCGCCGCTTGTCACGGAACTACGTTCATCTAAGGAGGTATGTGTAGCGCGCTACAACCGGTTTAAATGGCCTTAGGAATTAAGTTGTGTGCACACATAAGGGGCGTAATTCCAATGCATTGGTTGTGAAAGGGATGAACAATAAGCGCTTGTATTGTACTGATTGATTTGTGACAATCCGTTTGACTTTAAGACATTCAAATATGGAGCAGCGCGCTGCGGACATACCAGCAGCTGACAGCGCGTCAGATTATGCGCTGCCAGCAGCTGGCAAGCTAGATTCTTTCACACACACATACGGGTTTTGGGCCGAGGGTGACACCGTACTTCCGCCATTTCACACGAGGTGCAAGCAGAATATCATAGTCTATTGCCTTAATCAATATAGTCAACTCTAAAATACCACATATATGCATTGGCATGATAATATTATTGTGACAAGTGGGGTATTCACCTGGTGTTTCCAGAAGATAGACGTAGATGCAGCCAAAATCGACCGAAGGCAACTTTCGAGGATCGTTTTTCCATACATCTGCAGGCAGTCTGTAAGGGCAATCGGACAACCCACACAGCTCTAGTTTACGCTGGTAACGACCTAGAGCACACCCCTCAAGTCCAGAGATGTAATCCGAAGACATGCAGCAATTTCTTCGGTCGTTAATTCAGAAAAAAAAACCTAGTGCGCTCTGCCTGGCTACGTTAGCTAGCTGTTTATATTAGTACCTCCAGGATATTGGCACCTCCAGAAAAATGGCGTATTTATATATATATATATGGCGCGCGTTGCATTGTGGGTAGCTCGTGACGTCACTGTGTGTGAAAGAATAGCGTGGCCAGCAATAGTGATGCGCAAAGCATTAAGCACTCTCTGCCAAAGCACTTGCGGGAAAACTTGAGAGGTTGCAAAATGGCAGAAAGGCTAAGCTAAATAAAGCTAGCAAATTAAGAACAAATATAAAAGATTTGATGTTAAATGGTGAACATGCTAAGGTTCAAAATGCTCTTGATGGTTATATTGAATTGTGTGTTGAAGCCAGGTCTATGCATGACACTTTAATGGGTTTATTGCCACATGATGAAAGGGAAAGACATGAAACATGGTTTAAAGCCAAAATGATGTTCAATGATGAATTTATTGTCCAAATCAAGTTGTGGGTTTGTCAAACTGAAGGTACTGGTGATAATAATGATGATGTCAATCCTGATGACAGTGTTTCTAATGTTGGTAAATGTTCAAACAAAAGTGACAGCAGTACAAAGTCAAGTACAACTTCATCTGCACAAATTATAGCAGCAGCAGAAAGGGCTGCAATTGTTGCTCGCATGGCAGGTTTAACTGAGAGGCATGCACTGGAGGAACAAGAGCTACAATTAAAGCTACAATTAAAGCGGAGAAAGGAACAGCTTGAGTTGGAAACTGAGCTAGCTGTATCTACTGCTAGGCTAGCAGTTTTACAGGGTTCACATTCACGACGTTTCTCTCTTGCACCAACAAATGGAATGAACTCATACCTGGAAAAGGAAAAAAGGAAACTGGCATCGTTAAATATACTTAACCCCCTGGCAAAGGAGTATGATTCCACATCATGGAAAATATCCTCCAGCAAACCAACAAAGATGGACATGGAACCAAAGCAAGCTGAAAGGCAGTTTGCATTTAAGGAAGATGCTTATGTACAAAATCAACATTATCTGGGAACATCACATGGGTTGATAACTGGTGAATCAACTGCATGGGAAAGTCAACAGGAAAATCACCATCAGCAAATCAATCGAATTCCTCCTGAAGGTTTATTCACGATAATGCAAAAGCAAAATGAAATAACAGCTGCACTGGTTCACCAGCAACGTTTACTGTCTCTACCAGCAAGAGACATTCCTATCTTTGATGGAGACCTGTTTCAGTACAAGGCTTTCATTAAAGCATTTGAACAAGGAGTGGAAAACAAAGCCAGCAAAGCCGACTGCTTGTACTATTTAGTACAGTTCACAAAAGGACAGCCACAGGAACTGGTTCGTAGCTGCCAGCACATGGCTCCAGAACGTGGCTACATTGTGGCAAAGGGTCTTTTGCAAGACAATTTTGGGAATGAGTACAAGATCGCTGCTGCTACATAGGAAAGGCTCTAGCTTGGCCAACAATAACAAAGGCAGAAGACATTAAAGCACTACAAGCCTATGCTTTATTTCTGCGTGGATGTGCTAATGTGATGGAAGAACTTCAGTGCATGCAGGAGTTGGATATGCCCTCCAATATGAAAATGGTTGTCTTCAAGTTGCCATACAAACTAAGGGAACAATGGAGAAACAAAGCTCATAACATCATGGAAGCCTCAAACAACAGAGCTCATTTCATTGACTTGGTCAAATTCATTGAGAGACATGTACGAGTCCTTTCTGATCCGATCTTTGGAGACATCGAGGATTCAGGACATAAATCAGTTGCTATAAAAATCTTCCAACATGTTTCAGCCACAATCAAAGAACAGAATGAAAGGAAGTAGTTTTGCCGCTACAGTATTCCCAATGAGTGAGGTCGGAATTAAAACGACAAATAACTCAAAACCACAGGAGAGCTTGGTGTGTCATTGTTGTGATCACAACACTCACGTTTTGGACAGATGTAAGCAGTTCAGCAAAAGGAAGCACAGAGACAAAATTATATTTCTAAAGGAGAAAGGAATTTGCTTTGGATGCTTGTGTATTGGACACATAAACCGGGACTGTAAACAACGCTTGATCTGTGAGGTTTGTGAAAAGCAACATCCTACTGCGCTCCACATAAATACATCTAATGTGGAATTGGGACAAACCGCTAAATCACAAACCCCCCCTCAGACATGTGGACGTACAGTGGCCGGAAATGATGGCTGCATTCTTTCAATTATTCCAGTGCAGGTCAAGTCCACAAAGGGAAGTGAGATTATACAGACCTATGCATTTTTAGATCCTGGAAGCACAGCCACATTCTGCTCAGAAGATCTCATGCACAGATTAAACATCACAGGAAAAATAACTAATTTTCTTTTGAAGACTATGGGACGGAAAAAGGTCGTTCCAGCTTACTCCTTATTTGGGATGGAGGTATCTGGTCTTGAGGAAAATAACTTTTATCCTCTTCCAGAAGTCCTCACACAGAAGCAAATGCCAGTAACCAAAGAAAACATTGCTACAGCCGCAGATGTGAAGAGGTGGAATCATTTGTCAAAAGTTCATATCCCCAGCATAAATGCCAATGTTGACATGTTGATTGGAACCAACGCTCCCAAGATATTGGAACCTTGGGAAATTGTCAACAGTTGTGGAAATGGCCCGTACGCTATAAGAACAGTGTTGGGATGGGCCATCAATGGTCCTTTACATGGAAGCAGCAATGGCAGCGATGTTGACATGGAGCTTTCTTCTGTTATGGTGAATAGGATTTCTATTTCCAAATTGGAGCTCATGCTTAGCAGTCAGTATAATCATGACTTTAATGAAAAGCCCTCAGAGGAAAAAGAGATGTCAAGGGAAGACCAAAAATGTATGGAAATCATGAATACATCTGCAACACTACAGGACAACAGGTACAGCCTGAAGTTGCCCCTTAAGACACCTGACGTCCTTCTTCCAAACAACTTTGCAGTGGCAAAGCAAAGGCTACTTGGATTGAGGAAAATATTTGTGAGTAACCCAATGTTGCATAAGGAATATGCCAGCTTTCTGAATGGAGTGATTTACCATCCACGAAAAGGTTCTCTCCAAGTGGTGTTTGATTGTGGTGCCACATTTAAAGGAACATCATTAAACGATGTACTTTATCAAGGTCCTAACCTCACCAGTTCACTGCTTGGAGTTCTCACTCGTTTCAGGCAGGAACCTGTGGCATTCATGGGCGACATACGGGCTATGTTTCACCAGGTCAAAGTCACAGAAGAGGACCGAGATTTCCTCTCCTGGTGGCCAGAGGGAGACTTCACCAGAGAGATCCAGGAATACAGAATGACGGTGCATCTGTTTGGAGCTGTCTCTTCTCCCAGTTGCGCTAGCTATGCGCTAAGGAAAACTGCTGACGACAACAAGTCTGACTTTTCTGCTGAGACTGTTGAACATTTCTATGTGGATGACTGTTTGATGGGTTTGGGTGCAGAGAAGGCAGCAATACAAATGGTTGAAGATCTTAATGCTCTCTGTAAAAGAGGAAGTTTTGTGCTGGAAAAATGGATCAGCAATAGTCGGGCAGTTTTGCAGACAATCTCGGAAGAGCAGAAGGCTAAAGAGCTAAAGGACCTGGATCTGGATAGAGACAATCTTCCTCTTGAGAGAGCTTTGGGACTATTCTGGTGCGTCGAGTTAGATTCCTTTAAATTCAAGATGGAAGTGAAACAGCAGGCTCTAACCAGACGTGGCATGCTATCCACAATAAGCTCGGTGTATGATCCTTTGGGTATTTTGGCACCAGTCACTTTACCAGCCAAGATAATGCAACAAGAGCTTTGCAGGAGAAGCTGTGGATGGGATGATGCCATTCCACCAGATATCGTACACCAGTGGAGACGGTGGTTGGAGGACATTAAGTTGTTAGCATCACTCAAAGTGGACAGGTGTATGAAGCCAAAGGACTTCGGTGAACCCATACACTCTCAACTACATCACTTTGCTGATGCCAGTGAAAATGGCTACGGGACTGTAACTTACATCAGGCTACTGAACTGCAAAGGCGATGTTCATGTTGCTTTCCTATTAGGAAAGGCTAGAGTTACACCCATACAAATGGTGACCATTCCACGACTGGAACTAACAGCTGCTGTTCTGGCTGCCAGAGTGGATATGATGTTAAAATCAGAGCTTCAACTTTATTTGGATGAGTCTGTGTTTTGGACAGACAGTACTTCAGTTCTGAAGTACATTAACAACGAGGACAAGCGTTTCCACACATTTGTGGCAAATAGGATCACAACCATAAGAGAGGTTTCAAGACCATGTCAATGGAAGCATGTAGGAACCAAAGACAACCCAGCTGATGCTGCATCCAGAGGAATGAAGATCCCTGACTTTCTGAAAAGCCGCAGTTGGCTTGTGGGTCCCACATTTCTTGTCAAATCTGAAGAGGAATGGCCTACATATTATGGTGGTGATGTCATATTGGATTTGGTTGACCCAGAAGTCAGAAAAGATACCTCGGTTAATATCATAGTCAATGAATCACTTGATGAAACAGACCAGCTCATGACTTACTTTTCAGACTGGAAAAAGTGTCGGTGGCCTGGTTTCTCAGGCTGAAGACAATTCTGTTGGAGTTGAGTCGTAAAAGAAAGGATTTGAATCCCTCTGCACAAGCTGGTCAAGTGAAAAGACTGAAACCCAAAGTCAACCCAGAGAGTCACATCTTGACACCTAAAGATCTCTTGGAAGCTGAGTTGGCTATAATACGCCACGGTCAGCAGCATAGGTTTAAGGATGAAATCACTTCTTTAACATCTGAAACAGGAACAGTGAGCAGACACAGTTCCATCTACAAGCTGGATCCGATTCTGGAAGATGGACTACGAAGAGTTGGAGGCAGGCTAAGCAAAGGAGCAATGCCTTTGGAGGTGAAACATCCACTGATCCTCTCCAAAGAGCAGCATATTTCCACACTCATCCTCAAGGACATTCATCAACTACTAGGGCACAGCGGTAGAAACCATACACTGTCTGCTTTGAGAAGAAACTATTGGATAACAAGTGCTAACTCTGCCATAAGGAAGATCATATCATCATGCCACTTTTGCAGACGTTGCAATGGAAGAGCTATGGAGCAAAAAATGGCAGATCTTCCAAAGGCGAGAATTATTCCAGATTTACCTCCATTCAGCAATGTTGGAGTGGATTATTTTGGACCTGTGGAAATCAGAAGGGGCAGATCTACTTGCAAGCGTTATGGAGTGATATTTACCTGCTTAACAAGTAGAGCAGTTCACTTGGAGGTTGCACCCTCTCTTGACACTGACGCATGCATAAATGCTATAAGATGTTTCATCAGTCGAAGAGGTCAAGTTGTTCATATGAGGTCAGACAATGGAACCAACTTCATTGGAGCAGAAAGAGAACTAAGAGAGGCCCTCGCTGCATTGAATAATGAGAAGATTCAAGGAGCTCTAATTTAGGCTGGAGTTGAATGGAGTTTTAATCCACCAGCAGGATCTCATCATGGTGGTGTTTGGGGAGCGCTTGATACGCATGGTAAAGCACGTCCTCAATTCAGTTGTGCAGCAACAGATGTTGAATGATGATGGACTCCATACAGTCATGTGTGAAATTGAAGCCATTCTTAACGATCGGCCAATCACCAAGCTGTCTGACGATCCAAATGATTTGGAGCCTCTAATACCAAATCATCTTCTTCTTTTGAAAGGGAAACCAGCTCTGCCACCTGGATTGTTTGAACCATCTGACATGTATGTGAAACGTTGCTGGAGACAAGTTCAGTACATTTCTGATCTATTTTGGAAGCGTTGGGTGCGAGAATACCTGCCGTTGCTACAAGAGAGGCAAAAGTGGATCCAAAGGAAAAGGAATATAGTCGCTGGTGATATTGTAGTCATCATGGATTCCTCAGCTCCCCGCGGTTCCTGGCCTCTTGGCAAAGTATTGGAGGTTTTTCCTGACAAAGGAGGACTGGTGCGCTCTGTAAAGCTACAGACCAAGACCAACATTATTGTGCGACCTATTACTAAACTATGTTTAGTACAGGAAGTGTAGGATGTGCATTTCTATGTATTGAAAAATGATTTTTACATTTGGCTCCTTAATTGTTTTCAATTGATACCTGTACTATCAATTAGGGGCTGGTGTGTAGGAGCCAATTAACTGTGGGTATAAAGGTATACACCTATGTGTGTTAGGAAGAGGTTCCGCCGGAAGGCCCATACAGTTTTTGACCCCACACGGAGAACACACACAAACACGGGATTACAAGCAAAGCAAAGGTATTGTGTAAACGGTAATATCGTGTGGTGAATATGGAAAGAAGCAAGTAAATGGAAACCAGTAAAATGGAAATAAATGGACTGCTTCAAACTGGAAACTTTGTTTCTGACCTTTATTCGGCAGCAAACTTGTGTGCGTCAATTACACCCACCAAGCGGATCCTCAGAGGCTTAAAGCGTTGGCTTAGCCTCTACAAATACACTCCAGTATCCAGTACAGGTTAACTCTGAGTGTTAGCGACAGTGGCGGCGCCAGAGTATTTTTGTTGGGTAGTTTATGGTAAGGCTAACCCATACAGTGGTGGGGCTCGAGTCAGTATTTGTAATGTAATTACATACACGCTATATTGCACCCCTTGACAGTGAAACGCCACGCGTGAGGCTTTTATTAGCTTTTATTAGTCTCCTTTTATCAGCTAAATTACATCGAGAGCAACAGGTGTGAGTTAAACAATACAATAGCCTATTCTGCTAATTCCACGTTGTTACAACATGCTACGCAGCAGCAGAAACAAGAAAAGTTGGCATATCAAATTGACACGGAGAGAGAGAGAGGGAGAGAGACAGAGAGAGATGGAGAGAGAGGGAGAGAGAAAGAGAGAGACACACACAGACACAGGTAAACAGAGAGAGACAGACACAGCACACAACAGGTGGCCTGTGTCTCTATTGTCATACAAAACACTTTTTCAAATTACCCATTATTACAAAATATATTCAAAACTCACTATTGACGTTCTCAAAGCAGCACGATCCGCCGGTTGTTGTGGTTGGAAGCGAAAATGTCAATGACACGCTGGACATCCAGTGCCTTACTCCTCTGCTTATTGATAGCCAGCAGGCCCAGGTTGCTGTTCCGTGCATCACCACTGCTGTTTCTTAGATAATTCTTGATGCGACGGAGACAGGAGAAGCTGCGTTCGCAGCCAGCAGAGGTCACAGGCAGAGTCAGGGAAATGCATATGAGTCTGTGTAAATCCGTAAAGGCATCCTTGTAGGGTCGCATTAAAGCCAGAAATTACGCTGTGTCCTTCAGTTCATGTCCCTGTTGTTTCTTTCTTTCCAGTAGGCGCTTAACCTGGTGTAGCTCTGGGGTCAGGTTCTCTTTCGTCACTCCATAGAACTTGGCCATGGGTTGCAGACATTTATTGTCTAAGAAGGATGCATGTTTGGGGCTGAGTGCCGAGATAGGACACCACCGGCCTCGGTTGAGAAACGTCTTCTCATTTCAACCACAAGTCTGTCGATTACTAACACTCTGTGCGTAGCACATCTAGGGATGTAACTGGTGTACGTTCGATTTGGGCTTCCACAACAAACTCCTGTAGATGTCGAGGAGGCTGGGCCTGTCTCCTTTCGGGTGTCTCATTGTGATTTACATTGGCTTTGGTGCACAGGTCGCTTACTCTGTCCCGAATTTCCCTCCATGACTCCTCTGCGCGTCTGTCTGTCAGTGTCGCTATGACCGAATCAGCCAAGTCCATTGCGGAGGACAGCTCAAGGCTGGGAGATTGGAGCTGGTCAGTCATGAATTTTGTGACACGGAAAATATCCTCGAAAAGCGTAAGAAGCAAGATAAACTGCTCATCAATTAGTCCACTCACCGCTCTGGCCTCTGTTTTCCTCCGTGCATTGGGCAGTGATTTGCGGATAGCCACCAGCGCTGTATATTGACATGACCAGAGTGTTTCCGATAGGTTCTTAAGTTCAACTGGTTGTGAAGTTGGCTCCATTTCTCTCTGTTTCTTTATGAAAATATCATGGGCGACTGAGTTGGCGAAGAAGTTGTACAGCATTTGTACAGTTTCAAAAAAGTAGGCTGCTGCTTCAACGTTGCAGACCACATCAACCAACACAAGGTTTAATCTGTGTGCATGGCAGTGGATATACAAAGCATTTGGCACCTCCTTTTTAAACTTCTGCTGTACTCCGTTCTTGCATCCCGACATGACAGCAGCCCCATCATAACACTGTCCAACACACATGTGTGGGTCGATGTTGCATTGGCGAGCGTCTGTTTGATGGTACTGAGGAGCGAGTCGGCGTCCAGGGCAGGCCCTCTGTGCGTCTGAAGTGCAGGAATTCTTCACGCACTTGTTCTCCTTTTATATAACGTACAACGATGGACAGTTGCTCGCTTTTACTGACATCTTTGGTTTCGTCAACCATTAGGGAGAAACATTCAGCTTCCCTAATTTCTGCACTTATTTCACTTCAGACCATATCTGCCATTATCTGGAAAATCTCGTTTTGGATGTCTTGATGTGTGTATTAACATTTTGAGGATTGTCGTTCAGTTTCATTGCTACAGTCACGTCAAATTCACCAATTAAGTGTAGCAGCTCTCGGAAGTTTCCCCTATTAACCAAGTTCTCCTCACCCTCCTGCTCCCGGTGACCTCGCTGTGCAATGCCTTGACATGCAGTATAACGTAAGGACATCACCACGGCCTTCATGTACTCACAGTTTTAAATGACCTGCATCAATCATGTTTCCCAGTCTTGAGCCATCTTTCGTTGTCTGTTTAAATTCAGCCCATGCCTCCATGGCAAGCTTGTGTGCTGCACTCCCGTTGTGTTTTTTGAAAGCTCCTGTTGCATCTTTCCAGTTTTTAAATCCATTGGTAAAGGCAGGCTCGGAATGGAATCGCTTCCCAGCACCCAAAAAATGATGACATGCAAAGCAAAACACTGAGTCAGTTTCAACTGAATATTCGACCCAGCTGTATGTGTCAAACCAGGCCCCATTGAAAGACCGTTGCTGGCTTCCAATCTGTCTTGACGGATAATTGTTTCGAATTGGACGTTTTGGTCCATCTCCGGATCCTTGGCTAATGTCGCTAGCAGCCTCAGTTCCTAGGCTGATGTCGCTAACGTTAGCGGCTTCCTGCTCCACATTTTCCTCATCTTCACCACCTCTGGCCTCTCCAATCCCATCGGGTCCCCGCTGGCTGGCATCCTCTTCAGGTGGGTCGTGTGATTCTGGCACCTGTTCGACTTGTTGTACCTCAATGTGAGGGCGTTTAAGAACAAATCTATCCATCAGAAATATACAATTAATCCTAGAAGTTCTGCTGTCTGTCTGCAATTTACTCGGCGCGAGTTTGGGGACTTGTCACTGTGAACGTGACGTATCAGTAATGCATGCAGCAGACCCAACGTTTCGTTGCTCTGATTGGCTGTAGGTCTATTCAAATTGCATTCAGAGGCATTTTGATCTGACCGCGGCCGCGCTGATATTATAACGCGAGAGAATTTCCACACCTTTAGTGCATAAAACTCCCCCGCTACTTAGACTATTCCTTACACCCCTCTAGCATAAGCCCGAATGGTCTCAACCATATTGCGTTAGTAACGTGCACTTGTTGTTACAGCAGGATCAGTTTGTGCAGAGCCATATAATAGAAGAGTTATGACATCTCCGTTCACTCCAATGGACCACTTTTTTACAGCAATGGCGGTTCGTGGAGCCTCTCAATCGTTCCCCGGAAGTTAGCGCCAAGGCGAGCAGAGCTGTGGAGTTGCAGCATAATAGACCGTTCGTGACGGACTTTTAAAGGTAAGAAGAAGTTTAAAGATGTATATTGCGGATATTATCAGTACATCTGATTCAATTGAACATGTGTATTAAAGGATGTCAGTGGATTATCCCTAAATTAGTAGATTTAGGGAACGTTTACAGATAACAGATCAAGCTAGGATACCGAAGCAAGTTAGCAACACACGTTGAACAGCCTTTTAATTGTAAATTCCGTTCTCTTAATGTCTATTTGGTCCAACGTTGTTGAATTAGAGAAGAGGGGCTTCTAAACGGGATTGTATGCGGGGGTGGAGGGAGTTAAATATTAGATAAATATAACTTTGGTGCGTGTAAGAGTGAGTGTTTTTAGCAGAGCCATATTGTGTCCTTGTGATTATGTTGATTATTACCTGTGTGTATAATGTTGCAGCTCAGCTGATTTTGGATTGATGGCAAAGGGAGAGGGACTTAAGTGAGAGTGAAAACACAAGGTAAGTTTAATACTACTGTTTTATATAAGTAAGCATACTAAACATGTATTATATCACTGTATTATATAAGTAATCTTGTTAGTAACCTACTGTATGGCAGGTGGAGGGGCAGTGATGTTACAGGTGGAGGAGCAAAACTGCAAACTCACAAGACAGAGAAATCAAAGTTTGTTCTCCAGAGTTGAGGTTGATTTCACTTCAATTTTTTCATATTTTCTAAAGATGTGGAAATGGCACAAAAAAAAACTTGAGAGCTGTAACCAAGACAACTGTAACAACATGAGTAGACAGCCACCAAGGTTTTTCAAGTCCCTCTCTTACTCCATTTTGCCAACCCAAACTTCCAGGTACATGACGGGACACCTTGCTTGTTTTTGTTGTTTGCGCTCCTCTGGCAGGTGGAGGGCAGTGATCCCTTCCCTTCTTCCCTCAATCTTTGAGACTAATGTAAGTAGAAGACATGGCACTGTAAATGTTCGAACATTTAAAATATTATACCACTTAAAAATAACAAATATTACTTTTGTTACTAAGAGTTCATACTTATTATACCTGTGTCACCTTTCACACTATAGCTGTGATCATGAGCTATGGGCTTTGTAGATACAGGTCCCGGGGTGAATCGTGGTGCAGGGGCCCTTCTCTTTTTGACCACAGGGCGATGCACGAAGATGGTGGGTATAGCCTCTGCTCTCAGCCTAGTCTTGCCCTTTTTTGTCTTGACAAACTGGTCTGCTTCAAAATGTGCCTGCGGAGTGACTTGAGGTTACTTCACACACAGAACAACTCAGTTTTGTCTGCCCACATACATATTCCATAGTGGTTGAATACACAGTATTAGGAAACACTTTATACTTACTGGACATGTTATACTCATTACATACTGTATATACAATATGACCAAGAATGTGAGACAACTTTATAGAAATTCATATCACATCTGTTACTGATGCCATTTGTCATACTTTGTTAAACTCACAAATAATAAAGTTCCATAACTTCAGTTGGGAACAAAGACCACACCTTATCTCCCCAAGGTAATTTCCCATCCAATAGGTGTGCTATATAGGTGTGTATAACCCTTTCTCCTGTCTGTTTATCCCTCTTTCAGCACAAGAACCAGAGGGGGATTCAATGGAGCCTGAATACCTGCACTGAGACCCTCACCCTGCACCCTGAGTCTCAACTCTCAGTGTTTTTCAAGCCTTTCCCTGTTTTTTGTATTAAACAAAAACATTAAGCTTTCCCAATGGTGTGGTTTTCGTTTTGTGAAAAAGTGCAAATGCAGTGTTTGTATATAAATCACATATTTTTTTGCTGTTGGTCGTGAAATTGCTCCTGCTTCCTCCGCTCTGTGTCAGTGGGGAAGCTGTACATTCATACTCCTTTCTCTGAGCGATTGGAGCATCCCCAGGCAGCACAGCAAACCATGGTGGCGAGCAGCACAGCAAACCAGGACAACAAGGAGGAAAAGGCACAGACAAACTGCATGATATACTATTCAATGTTTATTGAATTCCATGTATTTGCAATGGATGTTCCTAAAACAACACATTTAACATCATCATCATCATGCTGCTGCTGCTAGTCCTTTGATAGTCACCTGTCGGTCTCCTGTCCTTTCTGAAAGCCATAAAGATGACATTAGTCATTTAGATAACTTGTGTCCTCAATTACCATGGGATTACTGAAACTACCATGAATTTAAGAAAATGGTAGACATTAATCTAATCTGAATTTTAAAGCATTACTTTAGATCCCCTCCCTCTAAATATATCAATAAACATTAGAAAGTGATGCTCCTGACTACCATACAAGTTTAAGAAGATAATATTGGTTTTAAAGAATTCAAAGCTATAAATAAACAGCAACAGGCTATTTAACCAAGGCACTGTTAGCCTAACATGTAAACTAGTTGTTCACACGAATCCTAATATTATCACTTAATATTCGCAAATTTTATTTTTTAAAACATATTGATGTAAATACATACACATATCGATTTGTTGTATAAATATTGCAAATCAAAACCTTTATTCACTAATAATTACCAAAAATCGTAGTTCTATCTCCTGTTATCAATGCATTCACATTGCCCGCCATGAACTTCCGGGGAACGATCCTCTTCTACATGAACCACGTGACGATAACCGTTTTTGGACTTCCGTTGTCGTAACTCTTCTATTATATGGCTCTGAGTTTGTGTGTTGTGGACACGACCGGTAGATTTTCGCAATCCGTGTTCTCAACATGCTTACTTTAACATAATTGTTCATGGTCGGGCTAAGGTAGGGCTAAGCCATTTCTTTGTATGGCTATAGCCTACCCCAGCCATACCCTGGCGCTGCCACTGGTTAGCGATGCTTGCTAATGTAAACAAAGACCATATTACTTCCAAAACAGTTGGGTATTGTTTTGGATAGCAACTTTCTGATAGTGCTGTGGGTCCACATTTCCGACATTACGTCATAACGGACGCAAATCTGGATCAGCTTCGTTGTACCCCCGTTTTTAGAAATTTGGGTACGGAGTAAAAGAGAGAAGGTTTTTTTTTCTGACGCTGCCTGACACACCGGGGACACATATATATATATAAAGGACATAAAAAAGTGAATTTTACATGATGGGTCCCCTTTAAGGCTCGCAATAACCTTAACGCATTAACATTTAGTTTGCTAATTTATTACATTACCAGGTTCGACCCAAGGTTGCTCCAGTAACACGGGACGATCTTGTTTTTTGTGTTTAATGTTTTATTTTGAAATGCCTTTTCTCCTTGTCATTGGTTCACCTGCTGCCCTTGTGCTTTGCATGGCCTTCCCAGCTGTGTAATGTCCCAGTGTTCTCTGTCAGTTTGTCTGGTTTCTTCTCTTGTTCCTCGTGCCCTACGGTTAATTTAATTATTTTCGTTGTTTTGTTTTGCTTTGTCTGGTCCCCCTGTTTTTGTATCAGCTTTATTCATTAAAAGCTCACTTTTGGTTATACCTGCCTCCCTCTTTAACTGCTTTTGGGTCCAACTTCATGCTAAAACCTTGACATGCGCAGGGTCAAGGTTGGATCGCAGGGCTATTAAATGAATCGCAGGGCAGTGAATCGCAGGGGCAGTGAAAAGGCAAATAAAGCGTAGGAATCGGCACAGATCATTGGACCAGTAATAACAGTCACTACCTTGTCGTCACGGCAAAACTGCCCCCGTTATTTAGGTACGGAGTAAATTGAGGAAAGACATTTTTTCCGAACCATGTGCAGGTTTCTTGAAGTTGCAATGAACTGGGAGATATTGGACAGGGTCACCACTGTAGGAACAGGTAGTGATTGCAGTTTGTCGATGCTTTAGCTAAGTGTCAGAAAATTGTCGGATTATCAAGCCAGAAAGTCATAATGAATCATGTCATAATAAAGCAAAAAACTCTCCAATTTGTTTCACCAGTTTGTTGTGCATTTCTTTATTACAACAACACTTGTATTTGTTTTATCTCCCCTCAATATGCAAGTGAATACTGGCATTCTAAACTTGTGATAAATCCTGATCAATCACTCATTAATATTGCGTTTAGATTTTTGGATTCGATTGACAGCACTAATTGTTATATAATTGTATTCATTCACACACAAACGGTTCAGAGATGAATGGCCAAAAAGGCCGCAGGCATGAATGTTTCACACGGTGTTCATTCAGATGGATAGTGTAGCACATGATAGACTAAACATAAAATATACACATGGAGCTTTCAGTCTCCCCCTGTGCAGTGAATCAGAGTGACATAAAACATGAAGTACAACACAGAAACGTCTCATTAAAACTGGCTGATTTTTAGCAGAAATGACTCCTCCAGCTTCTGGCATTCAGTCTAACTTATGTCACTCCTGACAAACTGGCCTGCATGTCTGAATCACAGCCACAAACTGACAGTAACACTTTTCCTCCCAGTAAACTATGGGAAGAAAGTCCTGTTGGATTTTTTGTGAAACAGTTTGATGAATTAAATCATCTTTCATTAGATGTTACGTTATATTTTAAGTAAGTTCCAATTGAATTTGTGGAGAATAAAGAAAAATATAATTCCTGAGTGGCCCTATTCTACTCCTTTTCAGGATTATACACTGAACAAAAATATAAACACAACACTTTTGCTTTTGCTCCCATTTCTCATGAGATGAACTCAAAGATCTAAAACATTTTCTATATACACAAAATAACCATTTCTCTCAAATACTGTTCACAAATCTGAAAATATCTGTGATAGTGAGCACTTCTCCTTTGCCGAGATAATCCATCCCACCTCACAGGTGTGGCATATCAAGATGCTGATTAGACAGCATGATTATTGTACAGGTAAAAGACAGAACGCTGGATATCAGAGAGATCAACAGAAGAAGACAGACAGGAAGTAATAACAAAAGGGAACAGCAGAAGAAGACAAACAGGAAGTAAACAATATAGGGAACAAAAGAAGAAGACAGAAAGGAAGTAAACTAACGGGAACAGCAGAAGAAGACAGACAAAAAGTAAACACTAAAAGGAACACGGTATGGGCTCTGGCAGTGTTTACCGGTTAATGGAAAAGAAAATGTGAACAGAGTTGGGCAGTTACATAACACCTTGATGAGTTACGTTTCTCCAGCTGTTGATAAGAAATGGAACAGACCATTTTTTTAATTAGCGGAAGCAATCATTTTAACATTAATCAAATATTTTTTATCAATATCGTGAATCCTGTCATTGATAGAATTAGCTGGATAATGTGCATGTACTTAATACATAATTCAAACCTATAGATTTGTATCAAGTTGCAGTCAGAAATGTCAACACAAACTATGGAAGTCAAATTAAAGTTGAATGATAAAAATGCAGTTGAAATATTTTAATTTAATTTAGGAAGTACAAAAACTGCTGATAGTATAAAAAAAAGAAGGCAGAAACCAAGATGTCTCCTCCATCTGTATGAACGTCAGAGCAGATTTCCTCTTTTGATCCGTCCATTCAGCATACAGGTGTCTACTGTTTCACCTTTTATTTAGTCTAGGGATTCCAGTGTGAGAGTGTGCTTGTGAAATGTCTGAGGAGAGCAGGGCAGGAGCCTCTGGCACCCAGCAGCTTTATTATCATTTCATCAGCCTGCAGGTTGTCTTTGAAAGGTCAGACTCCTGGACGGCTTCCCACTGTGGTGTGAAGGCCCTCAGTGTCGTGGTGAACTACAGGGCTTAGCTAAATCTCATTAAAACGCCACAGGTGAGGGAAATGTGATGTTTGCTTTCCCACCAAAACCCAATGTTTATGAAATATATAGAGGTATCCTCATGTTACAGCCTGTGATGTCTCTCCCTGCGTCATCGGCCAGGCAGGGCAGCAGAGATCGCAGTCTGGATCCATTCAGACCGGGGTCTGGTCCAACGCTGCACAAACAGGCCCTCATGCATCTTCAGACAAAACACAGGAAATAACCTGTTTTCCTCCTGTCTTCGATACAACCTTCTGTTCTTACTTTATTCGACTTGTTTCCAGTGGTTAAAGGTGTTTAATCTAATAAGAAATAATTACCACCCTCAGGCTCAGGGCGTTTAGCTGACAGGTCAGGATTTTTTTTTTTTTGTAAAGTTCTCGTAAGGCTCTTTATACATGAATGTCGTATAACTTCAGATACTACTATCTAAGTTGTTTTGCATATCAATAAGTTTTCTCTCATTTCAGATCCTGGTTGCGTTCGAATTGTCAGTTTAGTTTAGGAACATTCCTAACGGGAGTGATAACAGCTCTTTGAATTATCTAGATTATAGGAATTAGTTTAGAAACTTCCTTTATAATCTCCTTTATTTTAGGAAACACTGGACTTTCCTTTACTAAAAGGAAAGGAGAAAATGCTGTCCCACAATTCCTTGCAGCCACAACATTTACCGTGATACATTATTCGACCATTCACGGAAACAACCGATCCTGACCGAAAAATGCATATCATGAAAGTTACGGTGCTAGTGAGCTAGCTAGATTGAAGACATTTTGTGACTGACTTCCGTTAACGTGTTCTAACTCTCAGCTAGCATCTGGCAACACTTATTTAGCTGGGTTGCATTGATGAATGGCTGTGCCACTTTTGTTCTAACCAGGACTTGTATGCTCTTATAATCAGAATTTCATCTAATAAAAGGATGTCTCAAACATTCGTAACCGTTCACATACTAACTTCCTGAGCACAACATCTGTAACTGAACACTTATATTAACATTTTGGGTTGCCATTGAACATGTAGCAGTAGAAATATACACTTGAGCTACACTATATTACACTATGTTTTTGATATGAGTTATGTACTATGCAGAGTTCAGATGAAGAACTCATTGATTTCAGTATTATACACACCTTTTAGGTTAGAAATTAAAATCAATGTTTTGATGGCATAATGTACCTTAAATGTACCTTTAGTTTAAATGCTGTTTTATACTGAAAAACCAGAAGTTCTTGTGCACAACCAGTTAGACTTTTATTCTGAAAATCCTTCACCTCCGGTTAGCATTTAGCATGAGGCTAATATACCATTTCCTATAGAGGTGAATTTAGCAGCGATATGATATGATGTTGCACACCGAAACCTACTGATTTCAACACTACAACTATAGACGTCAAGATATTATTATTGTTGGATATTAAATGAAGGTACAGTTTATTTGAGTACGTTATCGTTTACAGATGTGGGTAGCATGTCACAACATTCGGAACGACCGGAAATCAAATTGCTGTGAAGGATTTCCTGTATTTTTTGGAGTATTGATTACAGCGTGTAGAATGTGTTAAATGAAAAGTCATGAAAGAGTTAAGGAGGAGAAAAGGCGTGTTTAGATATATATATTGAATGTACAATGTCTGTATCCTGTGATATGCGTAACAACGGACATTAAATACGCGGAGAGCCGGCCCCCAGGGAGGAGCCAGGAGAGGCTATATAAACAACGAAACCTGAGGGGTTCAGCCTCTTTTCTCTGCTAGCGAGAGCCAGAGACAGCTGCTTTTCTGTCAGAAAATATCCTGTTTGTGATTTTACCACGCCTTTTATTAATTAAAGTACCAATTTGAAAACATCTCAGAGACTCCATTTAGTCTCCTTTTTAAGCTTCTCTTTCCTGGACGCGAGAATAACCATCACAGTTAACAATTGGTGACCCACCTGACGTGATTCTCGTTGGACGGGAGAGACTACACAACCAGCTGTTTTCCGGAGACGCGGCACCCGTTCGACACAACGAGCTCGAATACTTGGTAAGAGGAAACCTGTTAAATCAAATTCTTCATAGTTTTTGCAGTTAGGTTTGTGTTGGACGGAGGCCAGCGGATCCTGAAAATAGCTGTGTATTTAATGTTAAAACAACCAAATGTATAACAATAAGAATTCCATAACACGTGGCGTTGCATTTTCACAAGCAGGGTGAGTTCAAATGTCTTTTTTCTTATATCTAACCCTGCATGCTATTAATTTGTGTGTAGTATTTTAAAATATAAATGTGTGTGGCCATTGTACTTTGGGTAGGTGTCTTGTTGTGTTTTCATGTAGGTGTCTCTTGTTACGTTAGTAGTTAGTTAGCCTATGACGTAAGGATATATAAGTCCATTTAACGATTATTGTTAAGATCTGTGGGACATAGCGAATTGATTAAGGATCAAGTAATTGAAAACCAACAAGGCATAGCGAATCAACTTAGGGTTGAGTAACTGAAGACAGTGCTAGTCGAAAACAGTTGAAAACAGTTTTAAAAAAGTCCTTTTTGAGGAAAGGCTTGATTAAGGTGTAAGCTTTATCAGTGGTCATAACTGTTCTATTTTCAACCAAGATATTGCGGGTGGAATACGATATTTGGAGTTACAACAGCATTACGTTAAATTGACGACGGTCATTTAATAGTTGCTGATAAGTTTCCATAATACTCCCACCTAGCGTGTCGAAATGGCAGCAGTTGAGCAATAGTGGACTATAAACAGGGGTGCACATAACTTTTTTGCCCTGGTTCTCAAAGGAGCACCTGGAGATGTTGCTTGGTGCTCATCCTTAAAAGGAAATAAATAAACCGGTCTTTATTTGTCAGACACACGGCACAGAACACACAGAGGTGAACACAGAACACACATGCAGAGGCGAACACAAGACAACATTAGCACGACCAGTAATCCTACAAGCTGTCATCACTACCCTCCTGACTGTTCTCCTCACTGTCTTCCTCTCTGTCAGACATGGTAGCTGATGATGTAGGCCTACTTCTTTCTCTCTGGTTAAGTCTGCGATTAGCTGCTTGCATCCACAAGTCAACAGCTGGGTTTGGGTTGAAAGTCCAGTTTTAAAGGATATTTGTGGTTACTAACCTATAGTATACATTGGAATGATTTCAAACCTGTTTATCCCAATAATTATAAAGGAGTGCCTTGGAAATATGTGTGTACATAAATTGTGACCAAACCGTTTGAACTTAGACTAAAGTGAACTATCTAAACACTCAAGAGTCCTTTACCTCACTGAGCTGTAGTTATCAGTCTCTCGGTCTGACTGGAGAGGACTCTCCCTCCACATCATTGCAGAAACATCTTCTTCTTATATCCGCAGCTAGCACCAGATTCTAATAACAACAGCGCCGGTACCGGTGCCCCCTCGCTCGCTCCCACGCTCACTCGCATTTTGGCTGTGAGCTGCGGGCGCCAGACAAGCCAACATCCCCCATTTTCATCACTTACAGCGCCCATCGTACAGGGAAAATGAAACGTGTAACCGGGTGAAGGGTGTTACATTTACTTAATTATGAATGTTGTTACATCAAGGCCGAAAATTAGGATGAGCACCAACAGTCAAAAATGTTTTTTTCCCTCCCAGAACTACCAGCGCAGCGCCTCCCCAGATCTGGCGCCCTAGGCGAAAATCAACGCCAGTGCGACGGGCCGGCCCTGAGTTCATATGCAACTCGCAAATATCTTTCTCTCTCTCTTCTCTCTTTTCTCTTCACCGTTCTCTCCCTTCTCTCTCTCCCTCTCTCTCTCTCAATGTTGGTACGCAAATGCGCCTTTTTTCAAATGACCCGGTGCTCTTTTTTTGGCCGAGGTGCGCATGCGCACCAGTTATGTGCAGCCCTGACTATAAAGTCAAATAATACGTAGATAGGTTTATAGCTTATGCGTAAGGGTTCCTAACTTTAAGTGATGATATCAATAAGATAAAGCCCATTTGTTCATAGTAAACTAGATAGAAATGTTATTTTAAACTGCAGTGTTGTTTTGTGTTCAATTTTCTTGACAATAAAGATTGCACCCCGCCATTATTTAAACTCCCCTGTGAGAGACACGAGGGCTGCTTCTCAGGTCGACTATTTTCATTTCCTCGCTCCTCGGTCCTCGGTCTCACCGGAAGTTGATTTGCCCGCGCCATCTTGAGTACCGTCCCATGGCTCTTATTTCTGCCGGAGGACCGAGGATCGAGGAGCGAGGAGCGATCATGGAGGAGCGATAACCGAGGAACCACCAGACCATCCTCCGATGAAATCCTCAGACACTCGCCCCGCCCCCTTACTGTGTATCGCTCACTGATTGGACGAGGCAGTGCATGCACTGATCTGATGCTTCTTGACATGAGAGCAGTTTCCCAGCGGAGTGAAGAAAATACATGAACCTCACGGGACTCACTCCTCAGTTTATACCGTGTTTTGTTTCAATTCATGTATCATTTAGTTACAAATATGTGATATATCTGAACAACAAAGTGGTCAAAAATCATTTTATTCATTTATTGGAAACATTTTCATGATCGCTTTTTCGTTTCACATTTTCATTTATTGTCATTTCCATTCAGTCAGTCATTAAGTGCTATTAAAATGTTAATGTGCTACATATCCAAACAAACAAACAAAGTGTGCAATCCAATGAATGTTAATCTAACTGGGTTTTGATAGATAACATATCTCTTTTTCTTCTCTCAATTATTTTATTTCTATTGTGCACTCTAATCAATATTAATCAAACTATTGTTCGTTTATACATTTTAAGAATGGCGTTTATCTTTTTTGAGAATGACTTCTTATTTTATTTCATGTATTTGGATCTACAACAGATGATACTAATGTTTATGTCAGTAAATGTGCACTAACATAGGCGGGGGGTGTTTTGTGGAAATAACGGGTACAGAGCGGCTGCTGCCAGACGAACAGCTGTGCAGCGTCATCACAAACGGACGTCGCTTCACGTGACGCTCCGGAGGAAAGGACGTCCATTGCTCTAAAACTCATTTCCCTGCTTCTCGTGGTTTCCTTGCGTCCCTCCATGCTTCCCTGGTGGGAGGGGACTAAACGCAGGGAAGAACGACGCAAGTGAGGGAAGCAACGACATTAAATGACGAGGTGTTTCAAATCCCTTTGTTCTTCAGGTCAAAGGTTGGAAAATCAGTTGCCATCCTTGTCTTGTCCTCATGCTGAAGCCACACGGCAGTCGCCATTTCGTGAAATGCTAATTAAAAGTACTCTGTTTGTTTTGACACACAGTCCCACTCAAATGAGGCTAGGCACTCCATATTGAGAAGGACAAATCATATTTCTTGGCAGAGTTGGAACTATAAAATAGACAGGTTATCTTACCGTGGAAGTTTGGTATTTGTAGGAGTCCTGGTTTTGAAAATATTCTTGTTTGGGGGCGGTTTATTTGAGATATTCTGTTTGCAAGTGTGTATTGGCGGTTTATTTGAGATATTCTTGTTTGCAAGTGTGTTTTGGCGGTTATGTGCTGTGTTGTTTAACCATATTCAAATTTTCTTCCCATTTTTAAGGAAATAAGCTTCTTCTTGTTAAAAAGAGGTCAGTTTTGCAACAGCTATCCCTAGTGGATTGAGCTGGAAATTACAACAGCGCACTCTGCTGGTAATACAGAATTATTACAAAGATACTATAACATTTTGAAGCTTAATTTGTAGTTGTTATTAATGAACACATTCGCCAGGACAGAATTACAAAGTGGTTTCTAATTAAAATATGAGAAACTTTACATCATAGACTTTCAAACTAGACTGTAGAACACCAATTGATTAAAGCTAACACAAATTATGACATTTACATAGTTCCATACATTTCAGTATGCACTGTACACAGTAGATTTAGATTTTCACAAGACTTCGATTTTCATATCTCAAAGTCAAAACGATACACTGTACAATTTTTATTTTAACATTTCAGATTTTAAAATGTGCATAATTTGTTATCTTTTAATTTAATTTATTAATATTTTTAAAAAAAAAAAAAAAAAAACTTAAATCATAAAAAAAAAATATATATTCTAAACAAAAACAAACTTAAAAAAAAAAAAAAAAACCCTACCCAGATTTAAAGTTAAGTTCGGATGACATAGGATATTATTTATCAGGAACGAAGGTGCTAGTCGGAGGATTAGTGTTTCAATCTTTGATAACTTAATAATATTCATTCGAATAGTTAGAGAACATGTCACCAAAAGAAACTAAATTGAGGCTAGACGCAGAGCCAGGCTCAACTGCAGATATCAAGGGAAGGATACAAATCATATCAGATGCTATAACAGCTCCAAATCTTAGAAGAAAGACATGGAGCCAAATGGAGAAACTGTTGGAACAATGGCAAACGAGAGGACTGTATCCAGCTGATGATCAACCAGCACCAACGGAAGCACATAGAACAGCTGTAATTGACTATGAGAATGGAGAATACCTGCAACAGCAACAAGCATGGATCAAAGCCGGACAAACCCCTTGGTATGGACCTGCTAAAAGCGCTATGAGGAGAGCTGAAAAAAGGAAATCTAGAGTTACAAGTCTGGTCCGCCATCTAAAATATGTCAGCCAAGGATCAACGAATGTGGTTCCAAGCTTGACTGATCCGCCTCCTCCCTACATGACAGAAGAACACCTTTTCTTTCAACCCTCAAGACAAGCCCCAACTTTTGGTGCTTTAGGAGGAGTATTGGAGTTGAACGGTCTCCCCACAGCTACACGTGTCAAAGACTTGGAGTATGAGGTAAGACTCCTATCTGGTGAGCTCAACAGAAGATTGGACGAACTCGACAGAAGAATGGAAGAGGAGCTCAACAGAAAAATGGAAGAACTCAGCAAAAGAATGGAAGCACAACTCAAGAGAAGAGAAGGCAGGGCAGACACCTCCAACAATTCAAGCTCAGGAAGAACCAGAGAATGCAGGGCAGACACCTCAAACTGTTAAATCTCAGATAGTGCCAGAGAGTCAGATCCAAAACCAACAACCAGGAGGTTTCCGAGGAAGCAGAAGCAGAGGAAAAGTACTCCGGTTTGAGGGATGCTACATATGCGATCAGCTGGGCCATTGGGCTAGAGATTGTCCACAACAACAAATGAAATACCCACCACATGCACCAAACAACGGCCCTCCATGTATTTACCCCGGGGGAGGTTTCCATGACTACGACAGAAGCAGGGGGTCTCAGGGATGTCAAAGACGAACAGCATTGCCAAACATGACCCAAATGCCACTGACACCCTGGTATCAACCACAACAATGAGGAAGCTCAGAGGGCCAGACCACCAGGTGATGCAGCTTCAGCACAAGGGTATTTTGAAATCCAGCTACATTGAGCCATATCTGTCACCACAGAAGGGAGAGGTTTAATGTTTAATGTAAAAACAAAATCGAGAGTAGCATTTGCATTTACACATAAAGCATCCACAGAATAGAACATTTAGCAGACTATTTTTTGTAATTATGAGAAGGAAAGAGATTACGAGTGATGGTTGTTCCCCCACACAGAAAACGATTGTGTTCACACAGCTAGTGAGGTCAAGACGATGGGGTTTCCACCCAAAAATATGAAGACGGAAACCTAGTACTCGCCCAAGACGGAGGATCCACCAAATCCTCCTGTTTACACCGACTGCAGTTCAAGGGGCGGCGATACACCTGACGTGGAGCTGTTGAGACCTAAAAACAGAAACTCGATTCTGCTGTGGTGAAGTCTGGCTACAAAGGGAGGTGTCCGATAGGGTCGCTTGTCTCAAACCAGTGAAGAAGTCAACAAGAACCCAGCAGAACTAGAGAGTGACTGTTAGCGGGAGAACAGTGACAGAGCGACAGAGACTGGCACAACATTTTCCAGCCAGTACATAGATAGACCCCGTCAGAAGACCGGGGCTGTGTTTAAAGGGGAACTTCATTTATTGTTAGTGGAAGTGTAGTTTTTTAGTCAAACAATTATGTGATTTATGGAGTCAGATTACATTTTTCTCATAAACACAATTTTATAATCGGTCTGAAGTATCTGTTTTAAGGCAATGAGCTGCAGATTAAATAACCTAACACTGATTGAGAGCTTGGATGAAGAAGTTGTAGGGTTTTTACAACAGTTTCAAGAATCAGTTCTTATTTATTTATTCTTGAGTAATTTTACTGATTTATAATGTAGTGCGTAAGGCACTATCTCATTTTGAGTGAGGGCCACCAGCCCTTCATGCATGTCACCCTCTGTGAGAATGGTTCGTATGTTTCCCTCTAGTTTAGATATATATTATTTTATTATATCTTTGTACAGCAGTATCAAACAATCCTCTAATCCTAGAATTATTGAGACGCATTAGCGACACCAGGGGTATTGTTTTTCGCAGCAACAATGATGCATAATACCAGGACAAAAGCCATTATTGCAACAAGTAAACAATTTTTGTGCTAATGGCAGATTGTAGTGAATATGTTTTTATACCATCAGAAAGCCATACATCATACGATATTTTGTACGCCTTATGGGTACACGGAGAAGTTATATTTATTTAATGCAACGTTATGGGTTTTACATGTCCTGTTCAGAATAGGGTAATCATTGCAATATTAATTGAGCATGTTCTGGCTCAAAGGAGGGAGTGTCATGATTATACAGATATATTGATTTCAGTGACGTTGTAGTTAATAAATAATAACATGTAGTTAATAATAGGTCTCATAACGACAAAAGGTATGCTGACGCTTGGGCCTCCTCCAAGGAGGGAGTGGTCCAGTTTTAGATATTAGACGAATAAAAGTAATGAATATGTCAGAACTCTGAGTAATATTATCCAAGTTTTGTCTACACAGGCTAAGAAAGCTACAGAGATACAAGACGAGACACCAGAAGAGACTCCTGTTCGGCCAGGTGATTGGGTGAGGGTGAAAGTTCACAAAAGACAGTGAGCTGATCCCCGGTGGACGGAACAGTGAGAAGTTGTAATGAACTTCACACGCGCTCCGGTTTAAAGGTAAAGAAAAAGGAGCAAATTGACACCACCTCACACATTGGCACCCTTCACTGGCAACTTCCAGAACATTATTGGGAGTTAGGACTGATTTGGCAGAGCTGGAACAAAACAATAAATAGAAATAAGATAAAGATAGAAACAGCTCAAAAGACGAAATTGTCTATAGATTTTTATAGATAGTACACTAAAGTGAAAACCTATTTTTGTTTTACATCCGAAAAAGAGTCCAATTTTTGTATACGTTATTATAGTACTCATTATTTAAAATCTGTAACTGACACCAAGGGAGAAAATAGAGATGATGTCAAGAACAAAGCCAAAGCTATTGTGGGGTCCCCTAGGGATAAGAGTCAGAATAGCATTGTTGATTGTGCTCATTACACTTGGCACCTTTCTGGTTGGATGGGGAGTACAATATCAAGTAAGACATGGATCCATTAGTCCACTCATAGAGAATGCCCACATCACTAACAAAACTCCAGCTGTGTTTCAGAGAGTTTCACTTATCCCTAGAGCCAAAAGATCAGCTGAGCAACAAGAGGAGGAGTTAGAAATACTCGGTCCCAAAGGTTGAGGCGATTACAATCAAGATGATTCACCCCCCATATATGCAGTTATTGTATCAAATGATGAGATGGGTTTAAGTGATTGGGATATGTAGGTGAATTTACAGATTAGGGGAATCTAAAAATGCACTGGATCCATGTTTTAGTCTGTGCCAGAAACACCCCTGTTAAGTTTATGGACAACCGACCGGTGACCTGAGCACAATTATTGAAAATGATTACAGTAGAAACAGGCTACTAACCCACAAGTACAGCTTTGTACGTACAAACTCTATGAACAAAATTCCCCAGCAGATTGTGGCGACATTGCAGATATGTCCAGTCACAAAAGTTACTTATGTTCTAAATAACAGTGAGATTTAAAGTAATGGAGAAAATATGGGGACGTTCTTTTATAGTGTGTGAAATATGTGGTGCTTGAAACATGTAGGTATTTTTAATTTATAGAAGTAAATGGTATCCTGAAAGAGTTATTTTGGAGTAAACATGTTACAGTAGGTGAAAACAATGTTTAGGGATATGGCACAACCATTAGTAGACATTAATTGGGTTTAGATGACATTTAACATCTAAGACAGATAGTAAGATTAGGAAAATAGAGTGGAAAGGATTGGATATGTTTTACCTCAGTGTGTTAGAATTAGCTATAGGTAATGCGTCCCGAGATCTCTCTCTCTCTCTCTCTCTGCCTGTCAGAATGCTACGACCCCATCTTCAGACAAATGACCTCACCACAGGAGACTCCTCCTCCGGTTTAAAGACAGACAACCCGAGCTGAACCAACAACGACCTGAGGCATCCAGAACCATCTCCACCTGAGGCATCCAGAACCAAACCAGCATGCTGACAAAGAGGCAAACTCTCATCGGTCCCTCAAACAGGACATGAAGTTCCAAACTGAGCCGCGAGATTTGGCACAAGCAGAGTGTGGGACATGAGAGCAGAATACACCACTCCATGCAACAGCGTAGAGACTGAAAAGGAGGAGATGAAATGCAAAGCAGTTGGGCCACTGAAAAGAATTACAGCGGGAAGATCCAAGTGCGGATGGACTGAGGAGAAGACAGGACGGAGGAGAAGACAGAACCAGAGGAGTTGGCATGGGCCAGCAGAACGTGAGGGGGTCGTGGCTTGACGACCAGAGGGGGAGAGAAGGAACACAGGAGTGAGTGAGTTTACACATAAACACACTTATTAGAAATAATCCTAAAAACACACTGAGGGTAGAACATATTATTCAATATTTTCATAATAAACAAATTATTCTTATAGACATTCTTATTCATGTGAGAATTTGGGGAAGATTTAATTTGTTACAATATAGATAGCAGGCAAATCTTTATTTGAATGGAAAATGTTAAAGGTAGAGCTGGAACCAAGCCAAAGAAAGTATTCCAATCTAGAGTATTGGTTTCACCATTGTAGCATGGTTATTACCATAGGATAACTGTTAAGGGTGGAAACAACATGTGTTTGTCATCCAAGATGTAGAGTTTTAAAAAGACACTAGGCAAAGAGCGATTGAAGATTTTAATTTTGAAAAAATTAGTATAATTGGGAGTAATACATGCGGGGCTTTGGATCACTCATTTTAATGGTGCATATTTTCAACAACAAATCGTTCAGGGAGAAGGGGTTGCTCAACCCACCCTGCAGTTGTTTTAAATCTTACTTGCAGCTTCAGAGGGAGCACACGGCACCAGAGTATGAGTTTTAAAAGACAAGTGCCACCACCTCCTAATGCTCATCCATTTAATCAGTGATGACCTGACATTTAGAGATGTTATTTAAAAGGAGAAACATATCTGCCATGAGTGAAAATTCCTGAATTGAACTACAAACCATTAATGAAATGACTTCTGTTTTTAAAGTCCTTGTTAAAGCACCCAAGGTTCCACACACTGTTAAGGAGGTTAGCATAGTTATTTAAGTAGACCAGAAATGAAAATAAATTAGTATAATGAGTTATTGATATTCCACCGGTTTTCACACCATTTCAGGGACTTTATCACTGTATTAGAACAGACCACCCCAAAGCCAGTAGGGCTAAGAGACCAGTCCCCAGGGGGAGTTTAGGCTCCAGGGTACAAGGATAGCATAGGGGCGCCCAGGGGAGGCCTAGATGTTGCACTAATTCCATGTCCTAAAACACCAATTGATTACAACGGGCCTCTTCTAGAGAACATATTACTTTCATACCTTAAATGATATGAAAGGAGGGAGGGTACATTTCTCATGGGGGACAGCTACAAATGCTAGTAGAACAGGACGATCCACCCCTGTATACAGATGAATGAAAATGATGAGTTAGTTTGAATGATGTTAAATGATATGGATGTTCAGAGATGAGAATGTTCAATGAATGTCCAGCCGAGGTGATTCTTTAAATGATATCATGTGAAGAAGAAAAATGCTAAAATGGAGTGAATCCATTTCAATTTACTTATGCTATTCCAAGATAGTTTATTTTATTCATTATTATACTATACTATTCCAAGATAGTGTATTTTCATTTTTTTATTATTACATTACACTGGTACAAGATATTTTATTCTATACTGTTCTAATATGATGGATCCCATGTTTTATAAATCATTGCTATTTTAAAAATGGGTCGTTTCTTTTCACTTTGTAAAAACAAGTGCCTTAACACTGAGCGTGGTATGAGAACGGTTTCTGTGAAAGGAGGGAGGAAGAAATGTTTCTAATACCAAGCCATTGCTGCTATTTTTAAAGAGCCATATTGAATGTTAACACTAGAAGTTATGCAAAAGGGAAAACTTTTATGTTTTGAACACAGTCAAAGTATTTTTGTAAAATTGAGGCTATTTGAACCATTCCCTTTTGATTGTATGTTTTTGATATGAGTTATGTACTATGCAGAGTTCAGATGAAGAACTCATTGATTTCAGTATTATACACACCTTTTAGGTTAGAAATTAAAATCAATGTTTTGATGGCATAATGTACCTTAAATGTACCTTTAGTTTAAATGCTGTTTTATACTGAAAAACCAGAAGTTCTTGTGCACAACCAGTTAGACTTTTATTCTGAAAATCCTTCACCTCCGGTTAGCATTTAGCATGAGGCTAATATACCATTTCCTATAGAGGTGAATTTAGCAGCGATATGATATGATGTTGCACACCGAAACCTACTGATTTCAACACTACAACTATAGACGTTGAGATATTATTATTGTTGGATATTAAATGAAGGTACAGTTTATTTGAGTACGTTATCGTTACAGATGTGGGTAGCATGTCACAACATTCGGAACGACCGGAAATCAAATTGCTGTGAAGGATTTCCTGTATTTTTGGAGTATTGATTACAGCGTTTAGAATGTGTTAAATGAAAAGTCATGAAAGAGTTAAGGAGGAGAAAAGGCGTGTTTAGATATATATATTGAATGTACAATGTCTGTATCCTGTGATATGCGTAACAACGGACATTAAATACGCGGAGAGCCGGCCCCCAGGAAGGAGCCCGGAGAGGCTATATAAACAACGAAACCTGAGGGGTTCAGCCTCTTTTCTCTGCTAGCGAGAGCCAGAGACAGCTGCTTTTCTGTCAGAAAATATCCTGTTTGTGACATTACCACGCTTTTTATTAATTAAAGTACCAATTTGAAAACATCTCAGAGACTCCATTTAGTCTCCTTTTTAAGCTTCTCTTTCCTGGACGCGAGAATAACCATCACAGTTAACAATTGGTGACCCACCTGACGTGATTCTCGTTGGACGGGAGAGACTACACAACCAGCTGTTTTCCGGAGACGCGGCACCCGTTCGACACAACGAGCTCGAATACTTGGTAAGAGGAAACCTGTTAAATCAAATTCTTCATAGTTTATGCAGTACAAAATAGGTTTGTGTTGGACGGAGGCCAGCGGATCCTGAAAATAGCTGTGTATTTAATGTTAAAACAACCAAATTTATAACAATAAGAATTCCATAACACGTGGCGTTGCGTTTTCACAAGCAGGGTGAGTTCAAATTTATTTTTCTTATATCTAACCCTGCATGCTATTAATTTGTGTGTAGTATTTTAAAATATAAATGTGTGTGGCCATTGTACTTTGGGTAGGTGTCTTGTTGTGTTTTCATGTAGGTGTCTCTTGTTACGTTAGTAGTTAGTTAGCCTATGACGTAAGGATATATAAGTCCATTTAACGATTATTGTTAAGATCTGTGGGACATAGCGAATTGATTAAGGATCAAGTAATTGAAAACCAACAAGGCATAGCGAATCAACTTAGGGTTGAGTAACTGAAGACAGTGCTAGTCGAAAACAGTTGAAAACAGTTTTAAAAAAGTCCTTTTTGAGGAAAGGCTTGATTAAGGTGTAAGCTTTATCAGTGGTCATAACTGTTCTATTTTCAACCAAGATATTGCGGGTGGAATACGATATTTGGAGTTACAACAGCATTACGTTAAATTGACGACGGTCATTTAATAGTCGCTGATAAGTTTCCATAATACTCCCACCTAGCATGTCGAAATGGCAGCAGTTGACCAATAGTGGACTATAAACAGGGGTGCACATAACTTTTTTGCCCTGGTTCTCAAAGGAGCACCTGGAGATGTTGCTTGGTGCTCATCCTTAAAAGGAAATAAATAAACCGGTCTTTATTTGTCAGACACACGGCACAGAACACACAGAGGTGAACACAGAACACACATGCAGAGGCGAACACAAGACAACATTAGCACGACCAGTAATCCTACAAGCTGTCATCACTACCCTCCTGACTGTTCTCCTCACTGTCTTCCTCTCTGTCAGACATGGTAGCTGATGATGTAGGCCTACTTCTTTCTCTCTGGTTAAGTCTGCGATTAGCTGCTTGCATCCACAAGTCAACAGCTGGGTTTGGGTTGAAAGTCCAGTTTTAAAGGATATTTGTGGTTACTAACCTATAGTATACATTGGAATGATTTCAAACCTGTTTATCCCAATAATTATAAAGGAGTGCCTTGGAAATATGTGTTTACATAAATTGTGACCAAACCGTTTGAACTTAGACTAAAGTGAACTATCTAAACACTCAAGAGTCCTTTACCTCACTGAGCTGTAGTTATCAGTCTCTCGGTCTGACTGGAGAGGACTCTCCCTCCACATCATTGTAGAAACATCTTCTTCTTATATCCGCAGCTAGCACCAGATTCTAATAACAACAGCGCCGGTACCGGTGCCCCCTCGCTCGCTCCCACGCTCACTCGCATTTTGGCTGTGAGCTGCGGGCGCCAGACAAGCCAACATCCCCCATTTTCATCACTTACAGCGCCCATCGTACAGGGAAAATGAAACGTGTAACCGGGGTGAAAAGGGTGTTACATTTACTTAATTATGAATGTTGTTACATCAAGGCCGAAAATTAGGATGAGCACCAACAGTCAAAAATGTTTTTTTCCCTCCCAGAACTACCAGCGCAGCGCCTCCCCAGATCTGGCGCCCTAGGCGAAAATCAACGCCAGTGCGACGGGCCGGCCCTGAGTTCATATGCAACTCGCAAATATCTTTCTCTCTCTCTTCTCTCTTTTCTCTTCTCCGTTCTCTCCCTTCTCTCTCTCCCTCTCTCTCTCTCAATGTTGGTACGCAAATGCGCCTTTTTTCAAATGACCCGGTGCTCTTTTTTTGGCCGAGGTGCGCATGCGCACCTGCGCACCAGTTATGTGCAGCCCTGACTATAAAATCAAATAATACGTAGATAGGTTTATAGCTTATGCGTAAGGGTTCCTAACTTTAAGTGATGATATCAATAAGATAAAGCCCATTTGTTCATAGTAAACTAGATAGAAATGTTATTTTAAACTGCAGTGTTGTTTTGTGTTCAATTTTCTTGACAAGATTGCACCCCACCATTATTTAAACTCCCCTGTGAGAGACACGAGGTGTTTTCAAATCCCTTTGTTCTTCAGGTCAAAGGTTGGAAAATCAGTTGCCATCTTGTCTTGTCCTCATGCTGAAGCCACACGGCAGTCGCCATTTCGTGAAATGCTAATTAAAAGTACTCTGTTTGTTTTGACACACAGTCCCACTCACATGAGGCTAGGCACTCCATATTGAGAAGGACAAATCATATTTCTTGGCAGAGTTGGAACTATAAAATAGACAGGTTATCTTACCGTGGGAAGTTTGGTATTTGTAGGAGTCTGGTTTTGAAAATATTCTTGTTTGGCGGTTTATTTGAGATATTCTTGTTTGCAAGTGTGTATTGGCGGTTTATTTGAGATATTCTTGTTTGCAAGTGTGTTTTGGCGGTTATGTGCTGTGTTGTTTAACCATATTCAAATTTTCTTCCCATTTTTAAGGAAATAAGCTTCTTCTTGTTAAAAAGAGGTCAGTTTTGCAACAGCTATCCCTAGTGGATTGAGCTGGAAATTACAACAGCGCACTCTGCTGGTAATACAGAATTATTACAAAGATACTATAACATTTTGAAGCTTAATTTTGAGTGTTATTAATGAACACATTCGCCAGGACAGAATTACAAAGTGGTTTCTAATTAAAATATGAGAAACTTTACATCATAGACTTTCAAACTAGACTGTAGAACACCAATTGATTAAAGCTAACACAAATTATGACATTTACATAGTTCCATACATTTCAGTATGCACTGTACACAGTAGATTTAGATTTTCACAAGACTTCGATTTTCATATCTCAAAGTCAAAACGATACACTGTACAATTTTTATTTTAACATTTCAGATTTTAAAATGTGCATAATTTGTTATCTTTTAATTTAATTTATTAATATTAAAAAAATTTAAAAAAAAACTTAAATCATAAAAAAAAAATATATATTCTAAACAAAAACAAACTTAAAAAAAAAAAAAAAAACCCTACCCAGATTTAAAGTTAAGTTCGGATGACATAGGATATTATTTATCAGGAACGAAGGTGCTAGTCGGAGGATTAGTGTTTCAATCTTTGATAACTTAATAATATTCATTCGAATAGTTAGAGAACATGTCACCAAAAGAAACTAAATTGAGGCTAGACGCAGAGCCAGGCTCAACTGCAGATATCAAGGGAAGGATACAAATCATATCAGATGCTATAACAGCTCCAAATCTTAGAAGAAAGACATGGAGCCAAATGGAGAAACTGTTGGAACAATGGCAAACGAGAGGACTGTATCCAGCTGATGATCAACCAGCACCAACGGAAGCACATAGAACAGCTGTAATTGACTATGAGAATGGAGAATACCTGCAACAGCAACAAGCATGGATCAAAGCCGGACAAACCCCTTGGTATGGACCTGCTAAAAGCGCTATGAGGAGAGCTGAAAAAAGGAAATCTAGAGTTACAAGTCTGGTACGCCATCTAAAATATGTCAGCCAAGGATCAACGAATGTGGTTCCAAGCTTGACTGATGCGCCTCCTCCCTACATGACAGAAGAACACCTTTTCTTTCAACCCTCAAGACAAGCCCCAACTTTTGGTGCTTTAGGAGGAGTATTGGAGTTGAACGGTCTCCCCACAGCTACACGTGTCAAAGACTTGGAGTATGAGGTAAGACTCCTATCTGGTGAGCTCAACAGAAGATTGGACGAACTCGACAGAAGAATGGAAGAGGAGCTCAACAGAAAAATGGAAGAACTCAGCAAAAGAATGGAAGCACAACTCAAGAGAAGAGAAGGCAGGGCAGACACCTCCAACAATTCAAGCTCAGGAAGAACCAGAGAATGCAGGGCAGACACCTCAAACTGTTAAATCTCAGATAGTGCCAGAGAGTCAGATCCAAAACCAACAACCAGGAGGTTTCCGAGGAAGCAGAAGCAGAGGAAAAGTACTCCGGTTTGAGGGATGCTACATATGCGATCAGCTGGGCCATTGGGCTAGAGATTGTCCACAACAACAAATGAAATACCCACCACATGCACCAAACAACGGCCCTCCATGTATTTACCCCGGGGGAGGTTTCCATGACTACGACAGAAGCAGGGGGTCTCAGGGATGTCAAAGACGAACAGCATTGCCAAACATGACTCAAATGCCACTGACACCCTGGTATCAACCACAACAATGAGGAAGCTCAGAGGGCCAGACCACCAGGTGATGCAGCTTCAGCACAAGGGTATTTTGAAATCCAGCTACATTGAGCCATATCTGTCACCACAGAAGGGAGAGGTTTAATGTTTAATGTAAAAACAAAATCGAGAGTAGCATTTGCATTTACACATAAAGCATCCACAGAATAGAACATTTAGCAGACTTTATTTTGTAATTATGAGAAGGAAAGAGATTACGAGTGATGGTTGTTCCCCCACACAGAAAACTATTGTGTTCACACAGCTAGTGAGGTCAAGACGATGGGGTTTCCACCCAAAAATATGAAGACGGAAACCTAGAACTCGCCCAAGACGGAGGATCCACCAAATCCTCCTGTTTACACCGACTGCAGTTCAAGGGGCGGCGATACACCTGATGTGGAGCTGTTGAGACCTAAAAACAGAAACTCGATTCTGCTGTGGTGTAGTCTGGCTACAAAGGGAGGTGTCCGATAGGGTCGCTTGTCTCAAACCAGTGAAGAAGTCAACAAGAACCCAGCAGAACTAGAGAGTGACTGTTAGCGGGAGAACAGTGACAGAGCGACAGAGACTGGCACAACATTTTCCAGCCAGTACATAGATAGACCCCGTCAGAAGACCGGGGCTGTGTTTAAAGGGGAACTTCATTTATTGTTAGTGGAAGTGTAGTTTTTTAGTCAAACAATTATGTGATTTATGGAGTCAGATTACATTTTTCTCATAAACACAATTTTATAATCGGTCTGAAGTATCTGTTTTAAGGCAATGAGCTGCAGATTAAATAACCTAACACTGATTGAGAGCTTGGATGAAGAAGTTGTAGGGTTTTTACAACAGTTTCAAGAATCAGTTCTTATTTATTTATTCTTGAGTAATTTTACTGATTTATAATGTAGTGCGTAAGGCACTATCTCATTTTGAGTGAGGGCCACCAGCCCTTCATGCATGTCACCCTCTGTGAGAATGGTTCGTATGTTTCCCTCTAGTTTAGATATATATTATTTTATTATATCTTTGTACAGCAGTATCAAACAATCCTCTAATCCTAGAATTATTGAGACGCATTAGCGACACCAGGGGTATTGTTTTTCGCAGCAACAATGATGCATAATACCAGGACAAAAGCCATTATTGCAACAAGTAAACAATTTTTTGTGCTAATGGCAGATTTTAGTGAATATGTTTTTATACCATCAGAAAGCCATACATCATACGATATTTTGTACGCCTTATGGGTACACGGAGAAGTTATATTTATTTAATGCAACGTTATGGGTTTTACATGTCCTGTTCAGAATAGGGTAATCATTGCAATATTAATTGAGCATGTTCTGCTCAAAGGAGGGAGTGTCATGATTATACAGATATATTGATTTCAGTGACGTTGTAGTTAATAAATAATAACATGTAGTTAATAATAGGTCTCATAACGACAAAAGGTATGCTGACGCTTGGGCCTCCTCCAAGGAGGGAGTGGTCCAGTTTTAGATATTAGACGAATAAAAGTAATGAATATGTCAGAACTCTGAGTAATATTATCCAAGTTTTGTCTACACAGGCTAAGAAAGCTACAGAGATACAAGACGAGACACCAGAAGAGACTCCTGTTCGGCCAGGTGATTGGGTGAGGGTGAAAGTTCACAAAAGACAGTGAGCTGATCCCCGGTGGACGGAACAGTGAGAAGTTGTAATGAACTTCACACGCGCTCCGGTTTAAAGGTAAAGAAAAAGGAGCAAATTGACACCACCTCACACATTGGCACCCTTCACTGGCAACTTCCAGAACATTATTGGGAGTTAGGACTGATTTGGCAGAGCTGGAACAAAACAATAAATAGAAATAAGATAAAGATAGAAACAGCTCAAAAGACGAATTGTCTATAGACTTTTATAGATAGTACACTAAAGTGAAAACCTATTTTTGTTTTACATCCGAAAAAGAGTCCAATTTTTGTATACGTTATTATAGTACTCATTATTTAAAATCTGTAACTGACACCAAGGGAGAAAATAGAGATGATGTCAAGAACAAAGCCAAAGCTATTGTGGGGTCCCCTAGGGATAAGAGTCAGAATAGCATTGTTGATTGTGCTCATTACACTTGGCACCTTTCTGGTTGGATGGGGAGTACAATATCAAGTAAGACATGGATCCATTAGTCCACTCATAGAGAATGCCCACATCACTAACAAAACTCCAGCTGTGTTTCAGAGAGTTTCACTTATCCCTAGAGCCAAAAGATCAGCTGAGCAACAAGAGGAGGAGTTAAAAATACTCGGTCCCAAAGGTGAGGCGATTACAATCAAGATGATTCACCCCCCATATATGCAGTTATTGTATCAAATGATGAGATGGGTTTAAGTGATTGGGATATGTAGGTGAATTTACAGATTAGGGGAATCTAAAAATGCACTGGATCCATGTTTTAGTCTGTGCCAGAAACACCCCTGTTAAGTTTATGGACAACCGACCGGTGACCTGAGCACAATTATTGAAAATGATTACAGTAGAAACAGGCTACTAACCCACAAGTACAGCTTTGTACGTACAAACTCTATGAACAAAATTCCCCAGCAGATTGTGGCGACATTGCAGATATGTCCAGTCACAAAAGTTACTTATGTTCTAAATAACAGTGAGATTTAAAGTAATGGAGAAAATATGGGGACGTTCTTTTATAGTGTGTGAAATATGTGGTGCTTGAAACATGTAGGTATTTTTAATTTATAGAAGTAAATGGTATCCTGAAAGAGTTATTTGGAGTAAACATGTTACAGTAGGTGAAAACAATGTTTAGGGATATGGCACAACCATTAGTAGACATTAATTGGGTTTAGATGACATTTAACATCTAAGACAGATAGTAAGATTAGGAAAATAGAGTGGAAAGGATTGGATATGTTTTACCTCAGTGTGTTAGAATTAGCTATAGGTAATGCGTCCCGAGATCTCTCTCTCTCTCTCTGCCTGTCAGAATGCTACGACCCCATCTTCAGAGACTCCTCCTCCTCCGGTTTAAAGACAGACAACCCGAGCTGAACCAACAACGACCTGAGGCATCCAGAACCATCTCCACCTGAGGCATCCAGAACCAAACCAGCATGCTGACAAAGAGGCAAACTCTCATCGGTCCCTCAAACAGGACATGAAGTTCCAAACTGAGCCGCGAGATTTGGCACAATAGCAGAGTGTGGGACATGAGAGCAGAATACACCACTCCATGCAACAGCGTAGAGACTGAAAAGGAGGAGATGAAATGCAAAGCAGTTGGGCCACTGAAAAGAATTACAGCGGGAAGATCCAAGTGCGGATGGACTGAGGAGAAGACAGGACGGAGGAGAAGACAGAACCGGAGGAGTTGGCATGGGCCAGCAGAACGTGAGGGGGTCGTGGCTTGACGACCAGAGGGGGAGAGAAGGAACACGGGAGTGAGTGAGTTTACACATAAACACACTTATTAGAAAATAATCCTAAAAACACACTGAGGGTAGAACATATTATTCAATCTTTTCATAATAAACAAATTATTCTTATAGACATTCTTATTCATGTGAGAATTTGGGGAAGATTTAATTTGTTACAATATAGATAGCAGGCAAATCTTTATTTGAATGGAAAATGTTAAAGGTAGAGCTGGAACCAAGCCAAAGAAAGTATTCCAATCTAGAGTATTGATTTCACCATTGTAGCATGTTTATTACCACAGGAGAACTGTTAAGGTGGAAACAACATGTGTTTGTCATCCAAGATGTAGAGTTTTAAAAAGACACTAGGCAAAGAGCGATTGAAGATTTTAATTTTGAAAAAATTAGTATAATTGGGAGTAATACATGCGGGGCTTTGGATCACTCATTTTAATGGTGCATATTTTCAACAACAAATCGTTCAGGGAGAAGGGGTTGCTCAACCCACCCTGCAGTTGTTTTAAATCTTACTTGCAGCTTCAGAGGGAGCACACGGCACCAGAGTATGAGTTTTAAAAGACAAGTGCCACCACCTCCTAATGCTCATCCATTTAATCAGTGATGACCTGACATTTAGAGATGTTATTTAAAAGGAGAAACATATCTGCCATGAGTGAAAATTCCTGAATTGAACTACAAACCATTAATGAAATGACTTCTGTTTTTAAAGTCCTTGTTAAAGCACCCAAGGTTCCACACACTGTTAAGGAGGTTAGCATAGTTATTTAAGTAGACCAGAAATGAAAATAAATTAGTATAATGAGTTATTGATATTCCACCGGTTTTCACACCATTTCAGGGACTTTATCACTGTATTAGAACAGACCACCCCAAAGCCAGTAGGGCTAAGAGACCAGTCCCAGGGGGAGTTTAGGCTCCAGGGTACAAGGATAGCATAGGGGCGCCCAGGGGAGGCCTAGATGTTGCACTAATTCCATGTCCTAAAACACCAATTGATTACAACGGCCTCTTCTAGAGAACATATTACTTTCATACCTTAAATGATATGAAAGGAGGGAGGGTACATTTCTCATGGGGGACAGCTACAAATGCTAGTAGAACAGGACGATCCACCCCTGTATACAGATGAATGAAAATGATGAGTTAGTTTGAATGATGTTAAATGATATGGATGTTCAGAGATGAGAATGTTCAATGAATGTCCAGCCGAGGTGATTCTTTAAATGATATCATGTGAAGAAGAAAAATGCTAAAATGGAGTGAATCCATTTCAATTTACTTATGCTATTCCAAGATAGTTTATTTTATTCATTATTATACTATACTATTCCAAGATAGTGTATTTTCATTTTTTATTATTACATTACACTGGTACAAGATATTTTATTCTATACTGTTCTAATATGATGGATCCCATGTTTTATAAATCATTGCTATTTTAAAATGGGTCGTTTGTTTTCACTTTGTAAAAACAAGTGCCTTAACACTGAGCGTGGTATGAGAACGGTTTCTGTGAAAGGAGGGAGGAAGAAATGTTCTAATACCAAGCCATTGCTGCTATTTTAAAGAGCCATATTGAATGTTAACACTAGAAGTTATGCAAAAGGGAAAACTTTTATGTTTGAACACAGTCAAAGTATTTTTGTAAAATTGAGGCTATTTGAACCATTCCCTTTTGATTGTATGTTTTTGATATGAGTTATGTACTATGCAGAGTTCAGATGAAGAACTCATTGATTTCAGTATTATACACACCTTTTAGGTTAGAAATTAAAATCAATGTTTTGATGGCATAATGTACCTTAAATGTACCTTTAGTTTAAATGCTGTTTTATACTGAAAAACCAGAAGTTCTTGTGCACAACCAGTTAGACTTTTATTCTGAAAATCCTTCACCTCCGGTTAGCATTTAGCATGAGGCTAATATACCATTTCCTATAGAGGTGAATTTAGCAGCGATATGATATGATGTTGCACACCGAAACCTACTGATTTCAACACTACAACTATAGACGTTGAGATATTATTATTGTTGGATATTAAATGAAGGTACAGTTTATTTGAGTACGTTATCGTTTACAGATGTGGGTAGCATGTCACAACATTCGGAACGACCGGAAATCAAATTGCTGTGAAGGATTTCCTGTATTTTTTGGAGTATTGATTACAGCGTTTAGAATGTGTTAAATGAAAAGTCATGAAAGAGTTAAGGAGGAGAAAAGGCGTGTTTAGATATATATATATTGAATGTACAATGTCTGTATCCTGTGATATGCGTAACAACGGACATTAAATACGCGGAGAGCCGGCCCCCAGGAAGGAGCCCGGAGAGGCTATATAAACAACGAAACCTGAGGGGTTCAGCCTCTTTTCTCTGCTAGCGAGAGCAAGAGACAGCTGCTTTTCTGTCAGAAAATATCCTGTTTGTGACTTTACCACGCTTTTTATTAATTAAAGTACCAATTTGAAAACATCTCAGAGACTCCATTTAGTCTCCTTTTTAAGCTTCTCTTTCCTGGACGCGAGAATAACCATCACAGTTAACAATTTGTGACCCACCTGACGTGATTCTCGTTGGACGGGAGAGACTACACAACCAGCTGTTTTCCGGAGACGCGGCACCCGTTCGACACAACGAGCTCGAATACTTGGTAAGAGGAAACCTGTTAAATCAAATTCTTCATAGTTTATGCAGTACAAAATAGGTTTGTGTTGGACGGAGGCCAGCGGATCCTGAAAATAGCTGTGTATTTAATGTTAAAACAACCAAATTTATAACAATAAGAATTCCATAACACGTGGCGTTGCGTTTTCACAAGCAGGGTGAGTTCAAATTTATTTTTCTTATATCTAACCCTGCATGCTATTAATTTGTGTGTAGTATTTTAAAATATAAATGTGTGTGGCCATTGTACTTTGGGTAGGTGTCTTGTTGTGTTTTCATGTAGGTGTCTCTTGTTACGTTAGTAGTTAGTTAGCCTATGACGTAAGGATATATAAGTCCATTTAACGATTATTGTTAAGATCTGTGGGACATAGCGAATTGATTAAGGATCAAGTAATTGAAAACCAACAAGGCATAGCGAATCAACTTAGGGTTGAGTAACTGAAGACAGTGCTAGTCGAAAACAGTTGAAAACAGTTTTAAAAAAGTCCTTTTTGAGGAAAGGCTTGATTAAGGTGTAAGCTTTATCAGTGGTCATAACTGTTCTATTTTCAACCAAGATATTGCGGGTGGAATACGATATTTGGAGTTACAACAGCATTACGTTAAATTGACGACGGTCATTTAATAGTCGCTGATAAGTTTCCATAATACTCCCACCTAGCGTGTCGAAATGGCAGCAGTTGACCAATAGTGGACTATAAACAGGGGTGCACATAACTTTTTTGCCCTGGTTCTCAAAGGAGCACCTGGAGATGTTGCTTGGTGCTCATCCTTAAAAGGAAATAAATAAACCGGTCTTTATTTGTCAGACACACGGCACAGAACACACAGAGGTGAACACAGAACACACATGCAGAGGCGAACACAAGACAACATTAGCACGACCAGTAATCCTACAAGCTGTCATCACTACCCTCCTGACTGTTCTCCTCACTGTCTTCCTCTCTGTCAGACATGGTAGCTGATGATGTAGGCCTACTTCTTTCTCTCTGGTTAAGTCTGCGATTAGCTGCTTGCATCCACAAGTCAACAGCTGGGTTTGGGTTGAAAGTCCAGTTTTAAAGGATATTTGTGGTTACTAACCTATAGTATACATTGGAATGATTTCAAACCTGTTTATCCCAATAATTATAAAGGAGTGCCTTGGAAATATGTGTTTACATAAATTGTGACCAAACCGTTTGAACTTAGACTAAAGTGAACTATCTAAACACTCAAGAGTCCTTTACCTCACTGAGCTGTAGTTATCAGTCTCTCGGTCTGACTGGAGAGGACTCTCCCTCCACATCATTGTAGAAACATCTTCTTCTTATATCCGCAGCTAGCACCAGATTCTAATAACAACAGCGCCGGTACCGGTGCCCCCTCGCTCGCTCCCACGCTCACTCGCATTTTGGCTGTGAGCTGCGGGCGCCAGACAAGCCAACATCCCCCATTTTCATCACTTACAGCGCCCATCGTACAGGGAAAATGAAACGTGTAACCGGGGTGAAAAGGGTGTTACATTTACTTAATTATGAATGTTGTTACATCAAGGCCGAAAATTAGGATGAGCACCAACAGTCAAAAATGTTTTTTTCCCTCCCAGAACTACCAGCGCAGCGCCTCCCCAGATCTGGCGCCCTAGGCGAAAATCAACGCCAGTGCGACGGGCCGGCCCTGAGTTCATATGCAACTCGCAAATATCTTTCTCTCTCTCTTCTCTCTTTTCTCTTCTCCGTTCTCTCCCTTCTCTCTCTCCCTCTCTCTCTCTCAATGTTGGTACGCAAATGCGCCTTTTTTCAAATGACCCGGTGCTCTTTTTTTGGCCGAGGTGCGCATGCGCACCTGCGCACCAGTTATGTGCAGCCCTGACTATAAAATCAAATAATACGTAGATAGGTTTATAGCTTATGCGTAAGGGTTCCTAACTTTAAGTGATGATATCAATAAGATAAAGCCCATTTGTTCATAGTAAACTAGATAGAAATGTTATTTTAAACTGCAGTGTTGTTTTGTGTTCAATTTTCTTGACAAGATTGCACCCCACCATTATTTAAACTCCCCTGTGAGAGACACGAGGTGTTTTCAAATCCCTTTGTTCTTCAGGTCAAAGGTTGGAAAATCAGTTGCCATCTTGTCTTGTCCTCATGCTGAAGCCACATGGCAGTCGCCATTTCGTGAAATGCTAATTAAAAGTACTCTGTTTGTTTTGACACACAGTCCCACTCACATGAGGCTAGGCACTCCATATTGAGAAGGACAAATCATATTTCTTGGCAGAGTTGGAACTATAAAATAGACAGGTTATCTTACCGTGGGAAGTTTGGTATTTGTAGGAGTCTGGTTTTGAAAATATTCTTGTTTGGCGGTTTATTTGAGATATTCTTGTTTGCAAGTGTGTATTGGCGGTTTATTTGAGATATTCTTGTTTGCAAGTGTGTTTTGGCGGTTATGTGCTGTGTTGTTTAACCATATTCAAATTTTCTTCCCATTTTTAAGGAAATAAGCTTCTTCTTGTTAAAAAGAGGTCAGTTTTGCAACAGCTATCCCTAGTGGATTGAGCTGGAAATTACAACAGCGCACTCTGCTGGTAATACAGAATTATTACAAAGATACTATAACATTTTGAAGCTTAATTTTGAGTGTTATTAATGAACACATTCGCCAGGACAGAATTACAAAGTGGTTTCTAATTAAAATATGAGAAACTTTACATCATAGACTTTCAAACTAGACTGTAGAACACCAATTAATTAAAGCTAACACAAATTATGACATTTACATAGTTCCATACATTTCAGTATGCACTGTACACAGTAGATTTAGATTTTCACAAGACTTCGATTTTCATATCTCAAAGTCAAAACGATACACTGTACAATTTTTATTTTAACATTTCAGATTTTAAAATGTGCATAATTTGTTATCTTTTAATTTAATTTATTAATATTAAAAAAAATTTAAAAAAAACTTAAATCATAAAAAAAAAATATATATTCTAAACAAAAACAAACTTAAAAAAAAAAAAAAAAACCCTACCCAGATTTAAAGTTAAGTTCGGATGACATAGGATATTATTTATCAGGAACGAAGGTGCTAGTCGGAGGATTAGTGTTTCAATCTTTGATAACTTAATAATATTCATTCGAATAGTTAGAGAACATGTCACCAAAAGAAACTAAATTGAGGCTAGACGCAGAGCCAGGCTCAACTGCAGATATCAAGGGAAGGATACAAATCATATCAGATGCTATAACAGCTCCAAATCTTAGAAGAAAGACATGGAGCCAAATGGAGAAACTGTTGGAACAATGGCAAACGAGAGGACTGTATCCAGCTGATGATCAACCAGCACCAACGGAAGCACATAGAACAGCTGTAATTGACTATGAGAATGGAGAATACCTGCAACAGCAACAAGCATGGATCAAAGCCGGACAAACCCCTTGGTATGGACCTGCTAAAAGCGCTATGAGGAGAGCTGAAAAAAGGAAATCTAGAGTTACAAGTCTGGTACGCCATCTAAAATATGTCAGCCAAGGATCAACGAATGTGGTTCCAAGCTTGACTGATGCGCCTCCTCCCTACATGACAGAAGAACACCTTTTCTTTCAACCCTCAAGACAAGCCCCAACTTTTGGTGCTTTAGGAGGAGTATTGGAGTTGAACGGTCTCCCCACAGCTACACGTGTCAAAGACTTGGAGTATGAGGTAAGACTCCTATCTGGTGAGCTCAACAGAAGATTGGACGAACTCGACAGAAGAATGGAAGAGGAGCTCAACAGAAAAATGGAAGAACTCAGCAAAAGAATGGAAGCACAACTCAAGAGAAGAGAAGGCAGGGCAGACACCTCCAACAATTCAAGCTCAGGAAGAACCAGAGAATGCAGGGCAGACACCTCAAACTGTTAAATCTCAGATAGTGCCAGAGAGTCAGATCCAAAACCAACAACCAGGAGGTTTCCGAGGAAGCAGAAGCAGAGGAAAAGTACTCCGGTTTGAGGGATGCTACATATGCGATCAGCTGGGCCATTGGGCTAGAGATTGTCCACAACAACAAATGAAATACCCACCACATGCACCAAACAACGGCCCTCCATGTATTTACCCCGGGGGAGGTTTCCATGACTACGACAGAAGCAGGGGGTCTCAGGGATGTCAAAGACGAACAGCATTGCCAAACATGACTCAAATGCCACTGACACCCTGGTATCAACCACAACAATGAGGAAGCTCAGAGGGCCAGACCACCAGGTGATGCAGCTTCAGCACAAGGGTATTTTGAAATCCAGCTACATTGAGCCATATCTGTCACCACAGAAGGGAGAGGTTTAATGTTTAATGTAAAAACAAAATCGAGAGTAGCATTTGCATTTACACATAAAGCATCCACAGAATAGAACATTTAGCAGACTTTATTTTGTAATTATGAGAAGGAAAGAGATTACGAGTGATGGTTGTTCCCCCACACAGAAAACTATTGTGTTCACACAGCTAGTGAGGTCAAGACGATGGGGTTTCCACCCAAAAATATGAAGACGGAAACCTAGTACTCGCCCAAGACGGAGGATCCACCAAATCCTCCTGTTTACACCGACTGCAGTTCAAGGGGCGGCGATACACCTGACGTGGAGCTGTTGAGACCTAAAAACAGAAACTCGATTCTGCTGTGGTGTAGTCTGGCTACAAAGGGAGGTGTCCGATAGGGTCGCTTGTCTCAAACCAGTGAAGAAGTCAACAAGAACCCAGCAGAACTAGAGAGTGACTGTTAGCGGGAGAACAGTGACAGAGCGACAGAGACTGGCACAACATTTTCCAGCCAGTACATAGATAGACCCCGTCAGAAGACCGGGGCTGTGTTTAAAGGGGAACTTCATTTATTGTTAGTGGAAGTGTAGTTTTTTAGTCAAACAATTATGTGATTTATGGAGTCAGATTACATTTTTCTCATAAACACAATTTTATAATCGGTCTGAAGTATCTGTTTTAAGGCAATGAGCTGCAGATTAAATAACCTAACACTGATTGAGAGCTTGGATGAAGAAGTTGTAGGGTTTTTACAACAGTTTCAAGAATCAGTTCTTATTTATTTATTCTTGAGTAATTTTACTGATTTATAATGTAGTGCGTAAGGCACTATCTCATTTTGAGTGAGGGCCACCAGCCCTTCATGCATGTCACCCTCTGTGAGAATGGTTCGTATGTTTCCCTCTAGTTTAGATATATATTATTTTATTATATCTTTGTACAGCAGTATCAAACAATCCTCTAATCCTAGAATTATTGAGACGCATTAGCGACACCAGGGGTATTGTTTTTCGCAGCAACAATGATGCATAATACCAGGACAAAAGCCATTATTGCAACAAGTAAACAATTTTTTGTGCTAATGGCAGATTTTAGTGAATATGTTTTTATACCATCAGAAAGCCATACATCATACGATATTTTGTACGCCTTATGGGTACACGGAGAAGTTATATTTATTTAATGCAACGTTATGGGTTTTACATGTCCTGTTCAGAATAGGGTAATCATTGCAATATTAATTGAGCATGTTCTGCTCAAAGGAGGGAGTGTCATGATTATACAGATATATTGATTTCAGTGACGTTGTAGTTAATAAATAATAACATGTAGTTAATAATAGGTCTCATAACGACAAAAGGTATGCTGACGCTTGGGCCTCCTCCAAGGAGGGAGTGGTCCAGTTTTAGATATTAGACGAATAAAAGTAATGAATATGTCAGAACTCTGAGTAATATTATCCAAGTTTTGTCTACACAGGCTAAGAAAGCTACAGAGATACAAGACGAGACACCAGAAGAGACTCCTGTTCGGCCAGGTGATTGGGTGAGGGTGAAAGTTCACAAAAGACAGTGAGCTGATCCCCGGTGGACGGAACAGTGAGAAGTTGTAATGAACTTCACACACGCGCTCCGGTTTAAAGGTAAAGAAAAAGGAGCAAATTGACACCACCTCACACATTGGCACCCTTCACTGGCAACTTCCAGAACATTATTGGGAGTTAGGACTGATTTGGCAGAGCTGGAACAAAACAATAAATAGAAATAAGATAAAGATAGAAACAGCTCAAAAGACGAATTGTCTATAGACTTTTATAGATAGTACACTAAAGTGAAAACCTATTTTTGTTTTACATCCGAAAAAGAGTCCAATTTTTGTATACGTTATTATAGTACTCATTATTTAAAATCTGTAACTGACACCAAGGGAGAAAATAGAGATGATGTCAAGAACAAAGCCAAAGCTATTGTGGGGTCCCCTAGGGATAAGAGTCAGAATAGCATTGTTGATTGTGCTCATTACACTTGGCACCTTTCTGGTTGGATGGGGAGTACAATATCAAGTAAGACATGGATCCATTAGTCCACTCATAGAGAATGCCCACATCACTAACAAAACTCCAGCTGTGTTTCAGAGAGTTTCACTTATCCCTAGAGCCAAAAGATCAGCTGAGCAACAAGAGGAGGAGTTAGAAATACTCGGTCCCAAAGGTGAGGCGATTACAATCAAGATGATTCACCCCCCATATATGCAGTTATTGTATCAAATGATGAGATGGGTTTAAGTGATTGGGATATGTAGGTGAATTTACAGATTAGGGGAATCTAAAAATGCACTGGATCCATGTTTTAGTCTGTGCCAGAAACACCCCTGTTAAGTTTATGGACAACCGACCGGTGACCTGAGCACAATTATTGAAAATGATTACAGTAGAAACAGGCTACTAACCCACAAGTACAGCTTTGTACGTACAAACTCTATGAACAAAATTCCCCAGCAGATTGTGGCGACATTGCAGATATGTCCAGTCACAAAAGTTACTTATGTTCTAAATAACAGTGAGATTTAAAGTAATGGAGAAAATATGGGGACGTTCTTTTATAGTGTGTGAAATATGTGGTGCTTGAAACATGTAGGTATTTTTAATTTATAGAAGTAAATGGTATCCTGAAAGAGTTATTTGGAGTAAACATGTTACAGTAGGTGAAAACAATGTTTAGGGATATGGCACAACCATTAGTAGACATTAATTGGGTTTAGATGACATTTAACATCTAAGACAGATAGTAAGATTAGGAAAATAGAGTGGAAAGGATTGGATATGTTTTACCTCAGTGTGTTAGAATTAGCTATAGGTAATGCGTCCCGAGATCTCTCTCTCTCTCTCTCTCTGCCTGTCAGAATGCTACGACCCCATCTTCAGAGACTCCTCCTCCTCCGGTTTAAAGACAGACAACCCGAGCTGAACCAACAACGACCTGAGGCATCCAGAACCATCTCCACCTGAGGCATCCAGAACCAAACCAGCATGCTGACAAAGAGGCAAACTCTCATCGGTCCCTCAAACAGGACATGAAGTTCCAAACTGAGCCGCGAGATTTGGCACAATAGCAGAGTGTGGGACATGAGAGCAGAATACACCACTCCATGCAACAGCGTAGAGACTGAAAAGGAGGAGATGAAATGCAAAGCAGTTGGGCCACTGAAAAGAATTACAGCGGGAAGATCCAAGTGCGGATGGACTGAGGAGAAGACAGGACGGAGGAGAAGACAGAACCGGAGGAGTTGGCATGGGCCAGCAGAACGTGAGGGGGTCGTGGCTTGACGACCAGAGGGGGAGAGAAGGAACACGGGAGTGAGTGAGTTTACACATAAACACACTTATTAGAAAATAATCCTAAAAACACACTGAGGGTAGAACATATTATTCAATCTTTTCATAATAAACAAATTATTCTTATAGACATTCTTATTCATGTGAGAATTTGGGGAAGATTTAATTTGTTACAATATAGATAGCAGGCAAATCTTTATTTGAATGGAAAATGTTAAAGGTAGAGCTGGAACCAAGCCAAAGAAAGTATTCCAATCTAGAGTATTGATTTCACCATTGTAGCATGTTTATTACCACAGGAGAACTGTTAAGGTGGAAACAACATGTGTTTGTCATCCAAGATGTAGAGTTTTAAAAAGACACTAGGCAAAGAGCGATTGAAGATTTTAATTTTGAAAAAATTAGTATAATTGGGAGTAATACATGCGGGGCTTTGGATCACTCATTTTAATGGTGCATATTTTCAACAACAAATCGTTCAGGGAGAAGGGGTTGCTCAACCCACCCTGCAGTTGTTTTAAATCTTACTTGCAGCTTCAGAGGGAGCACACGGCACCAGAGTATGAGTTTTAAAAGACAAGTGCCACCACCTCCTAATGCTCATCCATTTAATCAGTGATGACCTGACATTTAGAGATGTTATTTAAAAGGAGAAACATATCTGCCATGAGTGAAAATTCCTGAATTGAACTACAAACCATTAATGAAATGACTTCTGTTTTTAAAGTCCTTGTTAAAGCACCCAAGGTTCCACACACTGTTAAGGAGGTTAGCATAGTTATTTAAGTAGACCAGAAATGAAAATAAATTAGTATAATGAGTTATTGATATTCCACCGGTTTTCACACCATTTCAGGGACTTTATCACTGTATTAGAACAGACCACCCCAAAGCCAGTAGGGCTAAGAGACCAGTCCCAGGGGGAGTTTAGGCTCCAGGGTACAAGGATAGCATAGGGGCGCCCAGGGGAGGCCTAGATGTTGCACTCATTCCATGTCCTAAAACACCAATTGATTACAACGGCCTCTTCTAGAGAACATATTACTTTCATACCTTAAATGATATGAAAGGAGGGAGGGTACATTTCTCATGGGGGACAGCTACAAATGCTAGTAGAACAGGACGATCCACCCCTGTATACAGATGAATGAAAATGATGAGTTAATTTGAATGATGTTAAATGATATGGATGTTCAGAGATGAGAATGTTCAATGAATGTCCAGCCGAGGTGATTCTTTAAATGATATCATATGAAGAAGAAAAATGCTAAAATGGAGTGAATCCATTTCAATTTACTTATGCTATTCCAAGATAGTTTATTTTATTCATTATTATACTATACTATTCCAAGATAGTGTATTTTCATTTTTTATTATTACATTACACTGGTACAAGATATTTTATTCTATACTGTTCTAATATGATGGATCCCATGTTTTATAAATCATTGCTATTTTAAAATGGGTCGTTTCTTTTCACTTTGTAAAAACAAGTGCCTTAACACTGAGCGTTGTATGAGAACGGTTTCTGTGAAAGGAGGGAGGAAGAAATGTTCTAATACCAAGCCATTGCTGCTATTTTAAAGAGCCATATTGAATGTTAACACTAGAAGTTATGCAAAAGGGAAAACTTTTATGTTTGAACACAGTCAAAGTATTTTTGTAAAATTGAGGCTATTTGAACCATTCCATTTTGATTGTATGTTTTTGATATGAGTTATGTACTATGCAGAGTTCAGATGAAGAACTCATTGATTTCAGTATTATACACACCTTTTAGGTTAGAAATTAAAATCAATGTTTTGATGGCATAATGTACCTTAAATGTACCTTTAGTTTAAATGCTGTTTTATACTGAAAAACCAGAAGTTCTTGTGCACAACCAGTTAGACTTTTATTCTGAAAATCCTTCACCTCCGGTTAGCATTTAGCATGAGGCTAATATACCATTTCCTATAGAGGTGAATTTAGCAGCGATATGATATGATGTTGCACACCGAAACCTACTGATTTCAACACTACAACTATAGACGTCGAGATATTATTATTGTTGGATATTAAATGAAGGTACAGTTTATTTGAGTACGTTATCGTTTACAGATGTGGGTAGCATGTCACAACATTCGGAACGACCGGAAATCAAATTGCTGTGAAGGATTTCCTGTATTTTTTGGAGTATTGATTACAGCGTTTAGAATGTGTTAAATGAAAAGTCATGAAAGAGTTAAGGAGGAGAAAAGGCGTGTTTAGATATATATATTGAATGTACAATGTCTGTATCCTGTGATATGCGTAACAACGGACATTAAATACGCGGAGAGCCGGCCCCCAGGGAGGAGCCAGGAGAGGCTATATAAACAACGAACCCTGAGGGTTTCGGCCTCTTTTCTCTGCTAGCGAGAGCCAGAGACAGCTGCTTTTCTGTCAGAAAATATCCTGTTTGTGACTTTACCACGCTTTTTATTAATTAAAGTACCAATTTTAAAACATCTCAGAGACTCCATTTAGTCTCCTTTTTAAGCTTCTCTTTCCTGGACGTGAGAATAACCATCACAGTTAACAGTTACTCAAATTAGATGTTAATTGATCATCTATCATTTTTTGAATAAGAAGGTCATTGCTTTAAGTTAGTTATTTTCAAGTATGAGGATTTTCTTGTTTTCGTGTTTCTCAAAAATGTGAAAACATATCATAACTGGTTACCAAGACACCTCCTCCCGCTCCTGCAGTACAAACAGCATTATTAATAATAAAACACAAAGATTTCTATTTGATGGTTTGGTCCTCTCTTTGACGCGCTGACCCCACTTTTAGAAAAGGAAAAAGGCTTTTTCAATTAATATTCCGGCTCGTCTCCACTGAAGCGCGTGGAGAGCATCTCCGTTTGAAGAGGCTTTTATAAGAAATGGAGACTGAGAGCACCTGCAACGCCATCTCAGCCTCTTCTGTCCCACTAACTCTGCAGGAGACGGTTCAAACATGCAAATATCAGAATCAGGGGAGGGGGGGGGTTACTTCTTCTACTCAAACTAAATCTCTTTAGGTGCTCCGACTTAATTTGTTTTAGGGGAAGTGAGGTAAGGACATGGTTGAACGGTTGCCATGTTGTAAAACAATCCGAGGGGGTGAAGTGAAAGTGAAGCACACACTGATGCCTTTTACTTATTTATGAGAATAAAAAGCAACATCTCACCAGGCCCATCCTCTTTTGTTTTTTTTACAGATGGCATAAATGCCCGCGGGAGAAACGATGGCAAGTAAGGCCACTCTAGTTATTAATGTCAACATAGAAATACTGCATGTAGAAATCACTCCCCTCTTTTGTGCTGCTTTTGGGTCCTGATTTCCAAAGTCAAAAACTCAAACTCAAAAAAACAATTATTTCATAATCTAATATTTGTAGTGATGTCAAATTGATTTAAAAAATGCAATCGCCTCAATCAAAAATACTAGATTAAACTTGTCAACCCCTAGCAAGCACATGAAGAAGGCTAAAAAAGCCTTCCATACTGTAAATCAATGAAGGTTAAAAACGTTGCCACAGGCAAGGTCAAGCTATTTAGACGTGCAGATGAGCTCCAGGTGAAAAAAAAATGAAGTCATGTGTGTGGGATGATTTTAAAGAACCTTACAACACTAAAGGTCAAACAAACAACTGCACTTTTTGATTATGTTCTTTATCAGCAACTCTGTTTCACATTTTTATTCACACTGTGAGCTAGCTCTTATTCTGAGAGTTACTTATCTAAAAGGTATTTCAAAATAAAACCATGTTAAAATCAGGGGTCAGAATTGTTTTATTTATATTTAGATAAGTATTATTTTTATTGTATTCCAAAAGCAAACTATGCATTTTTGACATTAATATACCGTTAACTCAAAGTACAACTGAGTCTGATGGGAATGACATCTGTTTTGCTGATATGTGGTCATGAAGTATTAGACAAAATGAAGTTTAGACCTGATAGTGGAGACAGAAAAAGTAAAGAAACATTTAACCAAAAACTACAAATGTCAACCTCATGGGGAAAAAAAACAGGCTATCACCAAACTGAGAAGGATAAGATGAGTGTTGTTTCACAATTTCATCCTGTAGCCGTTTAGAATGAAAAATTGTCTGGATCGCAAACAGATATTGCCATGCAGAAAGCTATATCACTAGCATTGCTAAACACCACCAGTTTGAAGTGCACATATATATTTTAGGGGCACTATTATGTTTTTTTAATTTGTATTCTCCTGAAGTGTGTTATAAAGGTTTTTGCGCCACGATTGGACTCCTTTGGTTACTTCCGTAACGCAATCACTATGTAACACTAGCGCTTCTATTGGCTAGCGCTCCAACACATACGTTATGGGGATCTCTAAGCCGTTGACCAATCACAACAGAGCTAACCAATCAGAGTAGACTGGGCTCTGGTTTCAGACAGAGGGTGAAAAGAGGTGTTGCAGCACAGGCAGTATGAGAAAAATAAAGAGCTTTTTGAACATTAAAGCATGGAGACATGTCACAGTAGAGCAGGGGTTCTCAAAGTTTTGATGAGTGAGGGCCAATTTAGGTACCCAATATTGGATTGAGGGCCGCCCAAGAAAAAACGGAACACAAAATAATTCCAAAACAAATCCTTTCTTTATTGTACTAACCAATTACCGCAACTCGCGAGATGCCTAGTTGCCATGCAACCAGTAGTCTAGCAAACTTTCCACAAGCTGTCATTCATAATTTAGGAATGATAACCGAGGGGGCTCAGTTTTACCATTCTTAACCCTCTGGAGTCTAAGGGTATTTTCTCGATTTTTAGATGTTTTCTTAAATCACCTTTTAAATGTATTTCTTCTAACATGGCATGTTAACATGTTACATATCAAAATGTTCAAGACAATCTCTGGTCTTGCTATATATGCATATTGCTCACCTTAGAGCACTGTTTGATGAGATAAGTAGCTCAAAAGCTTAAAATGTGAAATCCGATTTTTGGAAAATCTTCAAAGCACAAATTTACTCATGTGATCGAATTGTTTTGGTGTTTTAGATTTGGTTACCAAAGTCCTAGGATCACAAAAGCAGTGAAATATTTGAATTACACTGTATATAAATGTGTTATTCATGTCTAAAATGAAAAACATTAAATTCAAATTTTGAGTGAAATAGGTGTTTATCACTCTACTTTCACCACAGCAGGGACTGAGATACATTAGGACTGAATAATGACTTCATATTACATACCAAGGTTCATGTGATGTGTACAAATACAAATTGAGCATTCAACCTTTTTTTTTTTCAACCAACAATTTATTATAAATATGTTTTTTTCAACCAACTATTTATATAAATATAAGAAACAGGAAAATCTCACTATTTACAATATTGAACATCAGAACTTTCAACCAACTATTCATTATAAATGTCAAGACAGTGTCAAGGTCTTTGTCTGTCTTCCAAGACAGTGGGTCTGGCTGCTTTCAAGATGGGGGTGATGGTGAAAACTAATCTATGAATTTCAATCTGGCTTTAGAACATCTCACTCCACTGACACATGCCTTCTTTATTTGAGCGACCACATCAAACAAGAGGTGGACGAGGGCAAGTACTGCGGCATGGTGATGCTGGACCTACAAAAGGCTTTCGACACTGTCAATCACCCCATTCTGATTGACAAGCTAAAAGCAATTGGTTTTGATAAACTATCGGTGAGCTGGATGCAATCCTACCTGGAGGGGAGAGAACAGATGGTGGAGGTAAACGGTACTCTGTCCCCCCACCTCCCAGTGAGCTGTGGTGTTCCACAAGGAAGCATATTAGGTCCGTTACTGTTCCTAATTTATGTAAATGACATGTCATCAGCATGTGACTGCAACTTGTTCCTGTTCGCGGACGACTCAGCCCTGCTGGTCTCTGACAGGAACAGGTTGCAGGTTGAAAAAACCCTCAGCTCCGAGCTCGGCAGAATCTGCACCTGGCTCGCCGATAATAAATTATCATTACACTTGGGTAAAACAGAGTCCATTCTCTTCGGTTCGAAACATAATCTCAGCAAATCCGACGACTTCTCAGTTGCAGTGGGCGACATTATTGTCACAAGTAAGAAGGAAATTACATACCTAGGATCTATTCTTGAGGCAAACCTCTCCTGTGACAAAATGGCATCCAATGTAATAAAAAAAGTCAATCAAAGAACTAGATTCCTATACCGGATCTCCTCTCTGGTAAACAAAAACACCCTGAAAACTCTGGCAGGAGCACTCACTCATTCAAGGGTACTATGACTATGCTTGCACGTCATGGTACCATAGCACCTCCAAGGCGCTAAAAATAAAACTTCAAACATCGCAAAATAAACTGGTCAGACCTGGTCAGCTTGACCTTTCATCTAGAACCCACCTCACCTCTGCCCACTTTGACAACCTAGGATGGCTTAGAGTAGACGACAGAGTACAGCTACTTGCAATGGGCCTGGTCTACAAGATCCACTACACCTCTATGGTACCCATGTACATGTCAAAATTCTTCCCAAAGGTCAAGGAATACCATGATCATAACACCAGAGGGAGCTCCACAAATCATGTGAAACCCAGATTTGGCACAAAAAAGGGGGAATACACGTTTCGCAATTATGCCACATCAAGGTGGAACGCTCTTCCCACAACTGTAAAGGAAAGTAAAACTATACTTACCTTCAAAACCTCTCTTAAAGAGCACCTTCGGGGGAGAGCATTGCAAAACTGGCCCCGGTAATGGTACAAATCTCAACCTGTCGTTCAATGGACAGCTTCCCCCCCCCCCCCCCCCCCCCCCCCCCCCCCCCTATCTATGTATATACTCGCATTTTAGACTCTGTTACTAACTGTATATCTGTAGACTTGGAATGTCTTAAATGTCCGGTTAGGATGTATTAGAACGAAATCTAAAATGAAAATTGTAAACAAGCAATCTGTATGTAAAAAAACCACCTGTATTTAAATTGTAAATAAGCCATCTGTATGTCAAATATGTCTTATATGTCTTAAATGACATGATGAATTGGAAATGGGGGACCCTGATGTAAACAAGACGAAAGTCTTTCTCTGGTCTGCATCCCCTTAACAATTGTATGTTTTGAGCTGTACTGTACTGTACCCAATATACAAGCTGTTAATAAACTTTTCAATCAATCAATCAATCAGTGTAAAGTCAAGCTGCTTTGAGCGGCCATATTGGCTGCTGTGCCCTGGTTACAGTCTCAAAGGAGATACCGCTGGAAAGCTACTCATTCTAATTCTTACTAGATACAACCATGGAGGATTAAAATATAACATGCATTTCAGCGTGTCACATTAACTATCGCGGGCCGCCAGAAACATTTCCGAGGGCCGCCATTGGCCCGCGGGCCGCACTTTGAGAACCCCTGCAGTAGAGGAACACAATATAAATATGAAAATGACCACTTCTCTTTAAAAGGTCAAAAACCAAAAAGGCTGGTAATCACCACCCAAAGGAACCTATTTCTTATCTAAAATTCAAACCAAAAACGTCATCATCTGAATCCTTCTGACATTAAGTCTAGTCAGAAGAGTAAGCACAAAGTTAAGTCATACCTTTGACAATGACATCGAGTCTTAGCTCCCCAACTGTCATGCTGGATGTATTAAAATAAGTTAATGAATATTCAATGGATCTTTTTAGCATATTATTCAGGATATTAGCATAGTCAGTGACCGAAACATCAGTGTGAGGGGAGCAGATGAATCAGAGGGCACACAGAGAAAGAGTGAGCAGAAAAGGCCAGAGGGAACAGCAGGTCTGCATTCATTACTTTCAGGAGCAGGACGGGTCACTGAAGACACAAAAGCCCAGACGGGGAGAGGTAGCAGCGAAGGAGACAATTTACAACAATGACATTAAAGTTGAGTCTCTGCAGAGTGGAGCAGGTGGGGAGGTGTCCTACACAGGTCAGCAAAATGTAACCTCTGTGTTAGTGGCAGATTACCACGCTTCATACAAATTGTCTCAGTGAATGTACACACAGGCTTGGGGAGTAACAGATTACATGTAACGGGATTATGTTATCAGGATACAAAAAAGGTAACTGTATTCCCTTACAGTTACATCAAATAAGACACAGTCAGATAAATGCTACATTTAAACACAATTGACATTAGAGCAGGAGTACAATGTTTAAAAAGAATACAAATAAAAAATAAACTGAATCTCTACACCTGCTGCCTGAATCTGTTTTCACTTTCTTTGGTTAATTATTTCTTTTTTAATTCAGTAGATGAATCTATGAGTTCATAAAATAGTGTGTGTGGGCACAACTGTGTGTATTAAACTAAAACGGAGTATTTTCTGTCAGCTCAGATTGTATCTCTGCTTTGTAGTATGTGCTCATGTGTTTCATTGTTGGTGTATAGGCTACTGACTCAATATGCTTAATGAAAGCCAGGTTTTGCTACAAATATAATCATTTTTGATACTAATTATCTTGGTTTCTTCTTTTCTAAGGTCACATTGTTCTGTTGTCTTATTGATATTTCTGTTGGATTTATTTGCATTGCTTTTTTTTATTTTGATACTCAGATCAGGTTAATGATAACCTTTTTCTACAGGTAACTAGTAAATGTAAACAAATCCCCTCCCAACCCTATGTACAGAGCATATGATCACATTTCACCAGCATTGAACTCAACACAATGTTCCCATCAACGTGTAGCTGTAATGAGGTGTTTCCTGCACTGTATTGACGGGCCGGGTCCCCATATATCTTTCTTTCACCATGTTATTGAAGTAGACAAAGGAGTCCAATGGAGGCGTTTCAGGCAGGATGGTTGGGTGTGGGAGACCCTCTGGAGGGAACTTTGAGATTGTAGCCTTTGCAGACCATTTACATGCACACAAACCTATAGAACACACTACAGGAATGGGGATATCCGAAAAAAGCACAATAGGGCCAGTTTAAGCTCAATGTTCCCTGAATCTTACCAATGCTTTTTTCAGGAATAATGTCATGGTGCTCTCAAATGCAAATGTGCTCAAAGATAAAGCCCATGCATTTTTCATGGTGGACACTGCAGCTTTTCTCCTCTGATATGACAATGAGGGCTTATCGTCCTGTGTGCTCATCTGGGCGTGCAACAATGGGCACGGATGCAATCTGAACCTTGTTCTCTGGAACTGATTCAGCTATGCCTGCAGGGAACATAACATACCTATTATTAAGAAGATGATTCATTCTATATTATCACTCAAAGATAAACGTATAGACCTTAATGTTATGTATTGCATATTTTTCACTTTGTTTTGACAGTTCACACTGAGCCTGCAACCAGCTTCAGATGGACTCTGTGTAAGGCTTGCAAATAAATCTACTTTAGGGTGGTTAATAATGCACTGTATATTACATTTCTGTGATGAATGCTGTGTGACTGACTGCGCCCACAGCTGTGATCCTCAGTATCTTATTAAACAAAGTGTGGGGTTTTTGTCTGAGAGTGCAATTAAGAAATGCAGGAAAAACATGCACACCATTTAGCCACCGCAGTGCCTCAGCCATGTACATGTTGGAGAAGAAAAAAGCTGTAGATTACTTAATTAGCATGAAGCAATCTCTGCAGAGACACACAAAGCAACACATGTATAATAACCTACAGTCTATGATAATGACAAATGGATTTACTCTTGGAGTAGCTTTCCTGAGACAGTGTCCATTGGGAGTTTGTTGCCCTGTGTTTAGCCTCTCAGGCAGTGGACGCCCCCGACGGCCTCCACCAATCACACCTCACTAGACCGCACATGAAGCTACATGCAAGGTTATATAATAATGACAAAATAAATAATAATAAAATGTTGCTAAAAATAGGAGGATCATAATATTGGATAAATACAAATATGGGAAAAATAAAACATAATGACAATAATAATAATAAATTAATACAAATTAAATGCAAACATTTTAAATAAAAAAATAAATAGGATAAAAACAATAAAATGAAAGGAAAATGTAGTCATAATTTTAAAGCTAGTATTTCTAAAACACAAATATGTGGTAATAGTACCGCATAAAGAGAGAAAAAAATAGATCATTTATAATATATATAATAATGCAACCATATAGAAAATATGTTATTATTACTGCTGTTTATAGCTGTACTGGCTTTTTTTTTTTAAATGTCGGGACATGTTTTGAAGATTTCGGAGCAAGTATTAAAACCATTACAAATTTGATATACTGTACAGTATATCTGAGTGACAGATAAGAACTGAACCTTGGAGAACATTGGCTTCAGGCAGGAAGCTACTTGCTTCTCTAAGTATCTCATTAAAACAGGAACGGCCTGGTAGTTCAGCTGCCTCTAATGAGCTGTGAGCCTGATCGCTGTCACCCTCAACACAGCAGCCATCTCTCCAACAACCCTGAAACAGAACAGCTCACTCAGCCGAAATGAAGCCTGACGGGACCTTAGGGTTAGGGTAATGTTGTGAATCGAGTGGCCTGTGTTCGTCGTCCATAACATACGCCTGCCCATACCATAACCCCACCACCACCATGGGCCACTCGATTCACAACATTACCCTAACCCTACCCCTCACACCAGATACTGACTGGTTTTCGGACCCCCCCCAGACCCCCCCAATAAAGCAAAACTGCACGTTTCAGAGTGGCCTTTTATTGTGGCCAGCCTAAGGCACACCTGTGCAATAATCATGCTGTCTAATCAGCATCTTGATATGCCACACCTGTGAGGTGAGATGGATTATCTCGGCAAAGGAGAAGTGCTCACTATCACAGATTTGTTCAGATGTGTGAACAATATTTGAGAGAAATGGTTATTTTGTGTATATAAAAAATGTTTTAGATCTTTGAGTTCATCTCATGAAAAATGGGAACAAAAACAAAAGGGTTGCGTTTATATTTTTTGTTCAGTGTATATCAACAATTTAACAACATCTTACATTTATTTTCACAAAATACGTCTCCTTGCAGTATCAATAGTAATTCGGCTGACTTTTATATTTGATCAAATCAAATCAAATCAAGTTTTATTTATATAGCACATTTATAAACGAGTTAGGATGCCACCTGGGCGCCTCCCTAGGGAGGTGTTCCAGGCACGTCCAGCTGGGAAGAGACCAAGGGGTAGACCTAGGACCAGGTGGAGGGATTATATCTCTTCGCTGGCCTGGGAGCGCCTTGGGATCCCCCAGTCAGAGCTGGTTGATGTCGCCAGGGAAAATAAAGTTTGGGGCTCTCTGCTGGAACTGCTACCCCCGCGACCCGACCACGGATAAGCCAACACACTCTCACTCCCTAAGCGTCCAGGAGCGACGTTTGGTCAGTGTCCGTGGCGTCCAGTTGTGACGCTCCTAGGCTCCTTCAGCGTCATAAAGGGACGCAAATAGCTTTCAACTGATTGCAATGTATTCCCATCTGCGGCGGGATTTGACGCTCATGGAAGCACGGCATTCGTTTGTGTCGGCTGCCCTTAAAGGCAATGTGAGCGTCCATTCCCATTGGATAACGGAGAATTGTACACCCGGAAGTAAGTATTCCTCTTACTGTCGATTGATTTTACAGTGATATCTGCACTACTCATCGACTAAAAAACACCAGATTATCCTTGTTAATTACACAACATTGATTGGTTTAAATTGTGTGCAATGCTTTTGTATTTTTCCCCTTTGATTCGGAGAAACTAATATTTTTTCGGAGTAAAGGATGGCAGAAGACACTACACTACCCAGAATCCCCAGCTATCGTTTGGACTACACCATGTGCTCTGTTTGACAAGCTCTGTGATTGGATATTGGAGTGGCAGTGCGCGAAGTTTACACGGAGCGTCAAAAAGCACCTTGAAATGGAATGAAACCCATCGACGGCACACTATTCAAAACAAGAATCGAACGTGTCCTATCCCCCCCCCCCCCCTTAGGTCGCAGGCTCCTCCAACAGTGCAACACAATAAAACAGATACACAGAAAAAATAGTGAAATAGTGCAATAAGAGTCTATATACAGATTGGAATCTTTTTTAATTTGTATTTAACCTTTATTTAACCAGATAAAAGCATTGAGATACAATCTCATTTTCAATGCTGACCTGGCCAAGAAGTTAGCAACGTTACACATAACACACACATATAAAAGGGAACATAACTAAGAAAACAAAAGACAAAAAAGCAGTCACTACATTGTGAATATGATATATTAGATAAATAATTTCTAAGTAGCAGCCAGATGAATGTTATGGATGTTGTTTCTAAGTTCAGGTGTTTCATAGTCTTATGGCCTGTGGGATGAAGCTATCCCTGAGTCTGGTGGTTTTAGTCCGGATGCTGCGGTACCGCCTGCCAGACGGCAGCAGACAAAACAGTTTGTGGCTGGGGTGATGGGGGTCTTTTATAATCCTGAGGGCTTTCTTTAAGGTTAACGTGGTGTTTTTACTCCACTACATTTATTTTAGTTACTTTACAGATTTGGATTTATGATGTGAAATATAAACAACCCTTAAATCAGACTTTAGTTACACCTGAGTAAAATTCAGTGAAGGTGATTGTCAAGTGCCAACAATCAGGAGAGATATTTGATAGAGGTGCTTGAGAAGACTAAACATTTATCTGCAGATCCGTATAAAGCATATTCATTACTCGTTATTCTCTAATCGTTCATTAAAGACTGTATATAATTGATATTTTGCACATCCCTTTCAAGATTTCAAGATTTTCTAAGGTTTATTGACATATCATATACACAACTACGGTGTAGTTATGCAATGAATGCAAAACTTGGGTCACAGGTTCCTCAACAGTGCATTACAAGACATCTATCAATATGTGTGTGTACCTCCACCATTAAACTTGTCATATTCTGCAAATGTATTATTCTATCTAACATCTTATAAGAGTATAATAAAGATGTATAATATCGGTTAAAATAAGTGCTTCAACATAGTTAACATTGCAGGAAAGTTGATTGTCAAGTTCCAAAACAAACCATACAATATATTAGACGTTAAGTACTTTGTCAGGCTTAATATGTATCTGTAGATAGATACCCCCAAAGCTTTTTTCTTATTTAAAAGAAGACCTTAGCCTAAAGTATTCTTTAATGTTTAAATAAAGCCTTATTAGTTTGTCTGTTTTGCACATCCTCCTATCAGGCACTAAACTGTTTTGTTGTAGATATTATTTACAGTATCTTCTTGATATTTTCTATTCTATATTTATATCATTGACCTTCTACTTTCCCACTATTTTGTATGTATTCTTAATATTTCAATTGTTCATCAAACACATTCAAAAGTACTTTACAAAAATGAAAGACATTAAGAAAAAGGCATTTTAAACAGTCATTAAAAAGCAACATAATCTACCTGCATTGCAATTACTCTAAACGTGTAATAACGTGCTTTAACCAGTAGGTGGTTTGGGTTAAAAAGCTGTCAAGTTTACAGTAATAAAATAAATAAAATAAAATAAATAAATATACTGCTGTTTTTGGTTTAGTTGACAACGGATATATTTTGTTATTGTTTTGATATTTGTAACATAAAAGCGATGGAAAAACCCAACAGCAACACAGAAAAGATGGTCTTAACATGACCCAGCGGTCTAGTAGTTAATAAAAAACAATAATATCAAAACAGATTATTACTACTAACTTTATTGTGAAATTAAAACAGAACGGTAAAATAATAGTTTCCGGTCTATTTTGAGGCCCGATCTCTGTAGATAAATAAAGAACTACGACAGATGTGTAATATTTAATGCAGCCAAACCATTTATTACAATGCATTAATGTGATGACTTTCAAAGAGTAAAGCAAGCACTGCTGAATAAAGTATGATTTGATCTTTTACGAAACGTTTTTATATGGAATGCAGTTGGAGGTCAACCAATCACAGAGCTTGAGGACTGATCACGGGGTTTGTCAAGCTAAGCACATGGTGTAGTCCCAAACGATAGCTGAGGATTCTGGGTAGTGTATCTGCCATCCAAAATCTCCGAAAAAATATTCATTTCTCCGAATCGAAGGGGAAAAATACAAAAGCATTGTACACAATTTAAACCAATCAATGTTGTGTAATTAACAAGGATAATTTGGTGTTTTTGAGTTGATGAGTAGTGCAGATATCACTGTAAAATCAATCGACAGTAAGGAGAATACTTACTTCCGGGTGTAAAATTATCTGTTATCCAATGGGAATGGACGCTCGTAATACAATAAAGGGGACATGATCATTATCTTTTAAATAACGTTAACTAAAGGGAACAATCTATTTGACACAGCTGAAGCTCTGGCCTTCCTTAAAAACTAACTAATTTAATAAAAGTCACAGTTGTATTACACACAATGCACTGTTTTTTTAGAACAAAAATTCGTAACTAATATAATTTTTACATTCTGACGAAAAATAAAAATGATTATGAATACAAATAAAATAAAAGAAGCCTCCCGTGAGTTACTACAAGCTATAAAGTAGATTTTAAAAACGTTTTATAGAATAAAAGCTCACTGTGGGACGTTGTAGAAATGCGTGTGTGCACCACAACAAAAGAGCCTCATTCACTTTACATTGGGGTTTTTTGCGTGGTGCCGACACGTAAATGTAGCAGAATGCGTGACTCCACCACGCAATGCGGTGTTAAGGAGTCGTGGTGGAGTCACGCATTCTGGTGAGATCAGGTTGGCTGTGAGATGTGAGACTGAAATTGCACAGGGGGAAATAACGTAGGCTATCTTTAGATGCGGATTTTGTTAAACTAATATGTTTGCGCTGTGGACCAACACTATACATTGACGGGGAAGGGGGTAGCAATAAAGATAACACCATTAAACAGTTACACAACATAGCAGAAATAATATCGATAGCAGCGTCCCTAGCAACCACCTTGGTAACAATGAAAACGTCGCGATTTCCTGAAGTAATCTTCGTAATAACTAGCAAACTAAAGATCATGGACATCCACTGCACACATAATCTGAAATAACAACTCATATTTCTTGCATCAAATGACATCAAAACGCATTTTAATGGCCAAACTAACTTTAAAATTGGCATTTTCCACCGAGAATAAAACGAAGTTCGGCCATGTTTTCTTTTTCTGCAGGGAGAAATTTGAAGATCACGTGACATAGACGCCAGCCATTGGAATGAATAGTGAAAAAAACGGGGTTTGTCAAACAGAGCACATGGTGTAGTCCAAACGATAGCTGGGGATTCTGGGTAGTGTAGTGTCTTCTGCCATCCTTTACTCCGAAAAAATATTTGTTTCTCCGAATCGAAGGGGAAAAATACAAAAGCATTGCACACAATTTAAACCAATCAATGTTGTGTAATTATCAAGGATAATCTGGTGTTTTTTAGTCAATGAGTAGTGCAGATATCACTGTAAAATCAATCGACAGTAAGAGGAATACTTACTTCCGGGTGTACAATTCTCCGTTATCCAATGGGAATGGATGCTCACATTGCCTTTAAGGGCAGCCGACACAAACGAATGCCGTGCTTCCATGAGCGTCAAATCCCGCCGCAGATGGGAATACATTGCAATCAGTTGAAAGCTATTTGCGTCCCTTTATGACGCTGAAGGAGCCTAGGAGCGTCACAACTGGACGCCACGGACACTGACCAAACGTCGCTCCTGGACGCTTAGGGAGTGAGAGTGTGTTGGATAAGCGGGAGAAGATGGATGGATGGATGGATTTATAAACGATTTTTGGTCGAGCCAAAGTGCTGTACATAAAATAAAAATAGCCTACAGTAGAGACACTTTACAGCAAATACAACAGCAGAGATTGTTAAGAATATCAGTATGAGAAAAACGACACCCTCTGTCCTTAGACCCTCACATCGTACAAGGAAAAACTTCCAGAGAAAACCCACAGTTTAAGGGGAAAAAATGGGAGAAACCTCAGGGAGAGCAACAGAGGAGGGATCCCTCTCCCAGGATGGACAGACGTGCAATAGATGCTGTGTGTAAATCGAAGAGACAATACATTTTACAGCATATAGACCGAATGTCAGGAAATGCATGTGTCTGTAATAAGAAGATGAATCCACGAGGATGTCAGCTACAATCCTGAGGAAGCCATCAGGGAAGCAGCATGGCGAGACCCAAGGCAGGACCGCAGAGACAGGTTCAGCCACGACCCAAAACGTCCACGACTTAATCCAGAACTCAGGATAGAGGATCCAAGACACAGGACTACAGTAAGAGGATCAGCCTCGACTCCGGATCCCGGCGTAGATATAGATACAAAACAAGAAAAAAGATTTGGCTGGGTTAATCGGAACAAGAGAATACACAGACACAGACAGAGAGGGAAAAGGTCATTGGATAAAAGTTATTCTTGATAACCCTCTAGAAAGATCTCATGAACTTCCCCACTCAATATATCAAGACCCGAGCAGTTCTATTAGAAGTCCAAGGTAAAGGCACAGGCTGGTGCATACCGCTCATGGAATCCCTCACCATATAAACTCTGACCCCTCAAGTGTACAAGTGAAGAGACACCATGTGTCAGCTCCTTTTTAGAATAGTATTTCTTCTCTTCTCAGAGAAACAAGGGTATGAAAAGAACAGCCAGAAACAGAGGAAGAGAGGCAGAACGTGACTACGTAAATGCACTCTCCTAAATATTAAACGAGTAAGAGGTGAAGAAACACAAAGCCAGAAATTGAAATGAAAAGGCACCATCATGCTTCCCCTTAGAATAGGGTGGAAATTATTAAGACCCAAATTATGAAGAGGGGACATGGGATACTAGTGAAGAGGGACAACAGTGAAAAAGCCCAACGTATCCAATGTACTAGCACTCTCCAAAGAGACAGAAAGTCAAAGTATACGCCGAGAGGCACAACATGACTACGTAAATGCACTCTCCCGTATAAATTAGTTCAAGGGAAAGGGGGTGAAAAACTAAACTAATCAAAAGAAGGAAGTAGACAGGCCTGAATGCCCTCTCCTAGATTAAAGGAAATAACTGGGGAACAAACAAGTACAGGAGGAAAGGCCCAACGAGTCAACGTCAACACACTCTCCTAGAATAGTTCAAGGTAAACGGGGTAGGAAGAATATAGTAAGAAACAGAGCTGAAAAGGCGTCCAAGAACGCTTTCCCTCTAGTCCAGGGTGAAAATGTAGGATAAGAAACAGAGATAGAGAGCACAACAACCTATCTCTTCGTCAGATGCACTCCCCCGCCTGGATAAGCGACTCTGTGCCCCATCCCCCTCTACCTGACCTTAGATCCGCAGAGGGAGAGGGGAGGGACCAAGCCCAAGGGGGGGGGTTTAGGGTTTTAAAAGAAAACCCAGCAGAGATCCAAAAATGGACGAAGAAGTAATTACAAAACGGTTTATAAAACCAAGAGGTTATTCCTCATATTTCTAAAATGTTCTAATCTAATTCAGGGTTATACCAACTCAGCTCCAAGCAACCAGACGTAGCAACCAGTCAGTCCAGTCAGAACCTTCTCTAAGGTCTCCCCGCCCCCAACCTACTAATCATAAAAAAACTGAAACCCCATAAAACCCCAAAAATATTAATAACATTTAATAATATTAAAAATAGTATCTATTCTCTAATAGGTAGATTGGCGACTCGGAGCAATTGAGGGTCCCATGTTTCGGGACATGTTTTAAAGATTTTGGAGCGTGTATGCAAATATCCAACCCATTACCAGTTAGATGGCTGGGCCTGGCGGACATACACCCTCCTTCCCACCTCCACACCTGCTCAGCTGCTGCTCATTCCATGCACCTGTACAGAAGCCCGGGTCCTCATCTCCAGTCTTTGCCAGTTCATCCTGTTTCCACACTTGATAACACTACGGTACGGCGACTTTTTGCTCCTGTTCAGTTTTTTGCTAATATTTACCCTGTGTTTTCACCTGCAAGGGTTATGTTTACATTTTAGAATAAGAGCAGCACAAAATGCTCTTTATTTTAAAGGAAGATTGAGGAAAAGACTGGGACAACTTGGAATTCTATGAGCAGAAGTTCACTGTTTTCTTGTGACTGTTTGAACATTGAAAATTGCTAAAAAGAAATGAAAACAACCACATTGTAAAAGTTGACTTTGATACCCAAGAATGATTACTATTATTTATTCATGTTTATGAACCCATCCATCCATCCATCCATCTTTTCCCGCTTATCCGTGGTCGGGTCGCAGGGGTAGCAGTTCCAGCAGAGAGCCCCAAACTTTGGCCACATCAACCAGCTTTGACTGGGGGATCCCAAGGCGCTCCCAGGCCAGCGAAGAGATATAATCCCTCCACCTGGTCCTAGGTCTACCCCTTGGTCTCTTCCCAGCTGGACGTGCCTGGCACACCTCCCTAGGGAGGCGCCCAGGTGGCATCCTAACTAGGTGGCTCAACTCCCTTTTCGTCACAACGGTGTGGTGAAGCGACTGCAGTACCGCTCCCGCTGCTCTGATTCTCCGGCCCATCTCTCGCTCCATTGTTCCCTCACTCGAGAACAAGACCCCGAGATACTTGAACTCCTTCACTTGGGGTAAGGACTCATTCCCTACTTGGAGTGGACAGTCCATCGGTTTCCTGCTGAGAACCATGGCCTCAGATTTGGAGGTGCTGATCCTCATCCCAGCCACTTCACACTCGGTTGCGAACCGATCCAGTGAGTGCTGAAGGTCGCAAACCGATGAAGCCATTAGAACCACATCATCTGCAAAAAGCAGTGGTGCAATCCTTAGTCCACCAAACTGCAGACCCCCTCCCCCACGACTACGCCTCGAAATCTGATCCATGTATATTACAAACAGGATTGGTGACAAAGCGCAGCCCTGGCGGAGGCCAACCCTCACCGGAAATGGGTCCGACTTACTGCCGAGGACCCGGACACAGCTCTCGCTTTGGGAGTACAGAGATTGGATGGCCCTGAGTAGAGATCCCCTCACCCCATACTCCCGCAGCACCTCCCACAGTAACTCCCTGGGAACTCGGTCATACGCCTTCTCCAAGTCTACAAAACACATGTAGACCGGATAAGCGTACTCCCAGGCCCCCTCCAGGATCCTTGCGAGAGTAAAAAGCTGACCCGTCATTCCACGACCAGGACGGAATCCGCATTGTTCCTCCTCAATCTGAGGTTCGACAATCGGCCTGACCCTCCTTTCGAGTACCTTAGAGTAAACTTTCCCGGGGAGGCTGAGTAGTGTGATGCCTCTGTAATTGGCACACACCCTCTGATCCCCCTTTTTGAAAAGGGGAACCACCACCCCGGTCTGCCACTCCTTCGGTACTGTTTCCGACTTCCACGCAACGTTGATGAGACGTGTCAACCATGACAGTCCCTCAACACCCAGAGCCTTCAGCATTTCTGGGCGGATCTCATCCACCCCCGGGGCTTTGTACAGAAGTATAAGCATAAAATTGTACTTTAAAACAAGTATTCATTCTGCGCAATGGCCCATTCAGAATAATATAAAGTACAGAAGTATCATCTGATAAATGTACATTATTATACACAATGGATCTTTTCACAGTATTATTTTATTATGGTTATTATATTATCCTGTTTTTAGAATATAAGATTATTTTAGTGTCGTAGTCAATGTGGACCAAATTGAAATGCAAATAATGTGTAGATTAGTAGTACAGTACTGCATTATACCATATCAGTATATATCACATGTTTTTATATGTAAAAAAAAAGTAACCAGTAGCTGTGAGTGTTAAATAAATGTGGTGGAGTAAAAAGTATATTTGCCTCTCGAGTGGCAAGTGAAATGCTAAAGTAAAAAAACAAATATGTCAAAAAAGTACTTGACTACAATACTTGAGTAAATGTACTTCAGATTACTGGAAGGTAGTGCAGTAAAAATAACAATAATATCCTCTGAATTGTAATTGAGTAGAAGTTAAAGTTGCATACCATGCAAACAGTACTAGCGCCTCAAATTCATACTTAAGTAAATGTATTTCATGACTAATGTGTTATTTTATTATCAGTAATGCAACCTTTTCTTTATCCTGCATGAACATATTCAAGTCATGCTAATAAATGAACCATTGAATGCAATATGGAGCAGCTGAAAGCCAAAAGAGGCTGGGAAAAGCAGAGAGAATGAGTAGTTGTGTTTTAAGGTGAATAGAAACAAAGCTGAGTGTATACTGTGTGTGTGTGTGTGTGTGTGTGTGTGTGTGTGTGTGTGTGTGTGTGTGTGTGTGTGTGTGTGTGTGTGTGTGTGTGTGTGTGTGTGTGTGTGTGTGTGTGTGTGTGTGTGACACAAAAAAGACAGGGAGATATAGATAGATGGAAGTGTATGTTTTATTTATCTCTAGTTAAGTGCCAGTGAGAGCTGCTGGCTGAAACCATTTCACTGGAACAAAAGAGCATCCAGTTTAAGATCCCAGACCAATGGATGGTTTTATTTTTGTTCAATTATACAACAAATCCCAAAACAAGCATTTATGTGATTGAGTGCTTCAGTGCACTATTAATACAATTGCTGTAAGTAATCAACAACCCGAGGAATGTTAGTTAATAAAACATTTCTAACATGATACCCTAATAGAGTGGTGAAGTCCCTCCCCTTCCGGGGACCTCCATGGGACCTTATTTCGGAAAAATGATGTATTGAAGTCAATGGAGAGAGAAAACGTATCTTTCGATCCCGTTTGAATTGTGCCACGAATTACACATATGATGTTTGTCAATCTTAAAAAATAATTTCCATGTCAAAAAAGTCACAGTTTGTTGTAAAACTGTTGAAATATAAGACTATGAAAAATACGGAACTAGAAAGACTACTAATCCCAGAATCCCGGTCCTGCATGCTGGATTTTACGGAACCGACTAACTCCCCTTTTGTGTATGTACAGCTCTCAACATGCCCAGACTTGTAGTGATTTTCACCTCTTTTAATACTTTTCGCCTCATTCTGAAAGAAAGAAGTGAAATGTGCCAACGTGACGGCCATCTTGGTGTGTGACGGGAGATGTAGTTCATTGAGCGGTTTTACAACACATTTTTATTTTTTTTACTTGCAAAATTATCTTTTAAATTGACAAACATCATATGTGTAATTCGTGGCACAATTCAAATGGGATCGAAAGATAATCTTTCTCTCGCCATTGACTTCAATACATAATTTTTCCGAAATAAGGTCCCATGGAGGTCCCCCGGAAAGGGAGGGACTTCGCCTCTCTATACATGAGAGTAACACATGCGTCACTTCTGGGCAAAAAGTATGGCTCCGCCCACTTTTGGGGGAAAACAAAGCTGTCATTTGAATGGTGCACTGTAAAAATATTACCATGATTTCACAATATTTAGCTGTAATATTTTACAATAAATTACTGTTTTACCACTTTACAGTCTATACCTGTGATGTTTACAATATAATACTGTCATTTTGAATTTCACAGTGAAATCAATGCAGGCACAGTTAATTACTGTGAATGTACAGGATAAATGATTACCAGGATTTCCCACCATGTTACTGTATTATTTCACAGTACAATACTGTATTCAGACCATCCTCTGTGATAACACAACAAATTAAGTGATTTTCTTGCTTTCATGCTCTTGCTTGGCTTTAAATACTAATTTATTTATTTGGTGCAGGTTTTACTTAAATTGAAAGGGGCATCGCTGCATGTGCCTTAAAATAAACTATGCAACATATAAATCTATGTAAAATTGAAATTGTTGTCTTGGCTTATTGTTTTCAGGTGCTTCCTGGGCATTAATCCTGAGACGGGCTCGAAAGCCAAAAAGAGGCATGGCAATTTAAACCCCCGTGTCAGCACATTCTTCAGAAAATTGTTGACTTCGAGTGGATGTCTGTGTAGACATGTGCTCCCCTCCTTGTTTTATTTTCTGTCTCCCTGCTGCGCAGGTGCACCTGGTCTGCCCCTGGCTCCGCCTCTGCCCAGGTGTTCCAAATTCTACTCAGCCGTGTATATATAAAGAGAAGCTGGAGGAGAAGGATGTCTCGCCTATCCTAACGCTCTCCTTAGAATACCTCTTTGCCATCTTGAGCTGTAGGCCATATTTTTGTAGATGTGTTTATGTTTAGCCTGGAGGACCTGGTAGTCCAGTTTTTGGCTTTATTTTGTTTCCCATAGGGTTTATAATTGATTTCTGGATAGGGGGAGGGGGGAGCTCTGGGTCTTACGGTCCGTGGTGTGGCTGCCTCGGGTTCCCTCCTTCTGTCCTTTTGGCCACTCCTCCAGACCTCTTTTTGTTTCCCGTTTAGCTTGTGTGAGCAAACTGCTGATTATCAATAAATGCTCGTTACCAAGTACCGGTTATTGCGTGTATTCTTTCATGTTGCGGGTCTCAGCACGAGCTACTACCGCAGAGTAGAGGTTGGGACCGTAACATGTCCAAGACACTGTGAAATGTACTTTGCAATTCAATGGAGTAATACAAAGTTAAAATGGGCATTTTCTTTGTTTTTCTTTCTTGATTGAGCTGATTGAATTGTGTAGTTATGGTAAAATCCCAGTTAACTAGTCAGATTTACAATATAATATCGTATTATTTACATTTTTATATTTACAGTAAATTACTGGCTAATGTGTTGCATTACTTCTACAGTAAAAGTTTGAAAATACAAGTAATTACTGTAATTTATGTACAGCAAGGTACCATAATACCACAGCTCTGTACTGCTATATCACAGTAATTCCATGGGCATGGCAACTGTAAACTCACAGTATTTAGTTGTACTTTTATTCTAATTTACTGTAAAATATCTACAGTAAATTACTGTGAAATATTTACAGGAAATTACTGTGAAATATTTACAGTCAATTACTGTGAAATCCATGCAACTAGTAGCCAGTAATTTACTGTAATTTTACAGCCAAACATTTTACAGTGTGGTCAATACAAATTCTGAAGTTTTTGCCAATCCGATCAGAGATTTAAGAAAACCGTGGATTTTTGGATCTTCAAAAAGCCCGATTACAATGGCCAGACAGGCAAACAATTACATTAAATCATTGGAGATCCAAGATCGGGCTCGATATATGGTTAAATATAGCAGTAGGCGATCGATGTCCATAGATGAGAGTAACATCTACGTCACTTTACGGCCCCGCCCACTTTTGGGGGACACCAATGTTGTCATTTGAACGGCAATCAAGCCTGAAGCCACAGAGCACTTATTTTACTGTCCTTTCTTCTTAAAGGAAGTACAGAAACACTGAACTCTTGATTATTTTTTATGTTTGAGGTGCAATAAACGACACAGCAGCTTTTTGGCATGATAAAACTATTATTTATCTGCCTCGCTCATGAGAGTAACAGCCGGCGAAAATGACAGCCTCGCCTACTGATTTTAATTTAACCATATAGGCTATCGATTGTCGATTTCAAATGATTTAATGTAATTGTTTGCCTGACTGGCCATCGTAATCGGACTCTTTGAAGATCCAAAAATCCACGTTTTTTTACATTTCTGATTGGATTGGCAAAAACTTCAGAATTTGTATTCTCAAATTACGGGGCCGTAATTTTCGCCCGGAAGTGACGTAGGTGTTACTCTCATCGAGTAGATTTATGATTGGAAAATTATAAAAGTAGGGTAGACATGTGGAGATTATCCGACTGAACAAAACGTGATCTGTCTCTTAAATGTGTGTCAACCACAGACTTTATTTCGAGCTATTTTCCAAAATCCTATGGAGAAATTGCATTGGTTTTTGTCGAAGGAACCGGAATGAGTTTACTTCCAGGTTTTAGGATGCGTCACTGTGGCACTCTATTATACATCCATGGAAGGAACCTATGCGCAGCTTACTTCCGGGTTTTAGGATGCGTCACTGTGGCACTCAATTGAAATAATTTATATTCAGTGCAAATATATAGTATGTCAGGAATAAAACCCTCTTCATGTAATCCTTAATTGACGTTTATTTTGTTCTTGGAATTACAATGATTAACCAAACAGAAATCTACCCTAAGCCAATGAAATAAAGTTAGATATGTATCCATACATTTACATACAAATAGGAAGTGAAGAGAATTGATAAAAAATGTAATGTCAGTCCGTTGCTGCCCTCTGCTGTCTGAACACTGCAATACTGAAATGCATAATAATACTGTAATGAATTGTAAAAAATTGTCAATACTTGTTAATGAATTATGAGATGCATTCGGAAATGTGTAAATAATGATGGAAAATCATCTGTACTAAATACATGTATTTCCTAGTATATTCATCAGCTCTGCACAGTGAAGCTCAAACATTGTGTGGAGTTACAAGTGAAGTAACAACAAGAAAAAACACATTTTAAAGTAGAGGGGGAATTAAAAAACGAGATGAGATTTGTTTCACATCAATTTACAGTAATTCAGAGAGTGGGAGAGTTTGACTATTATCTAAAAAAAAAAAAATAGTTCATTCCTGAGCGTCGGGTTTGGAAAACAGTTTTACAATTTTCACTTTTCCTAACACATTAATATTAATTTAGTAAGAGTAATTTCCAATGATCAAAGACACCACAATTATATTCTGTGTTAATGAATAATGATTTCACAGAATATCAAGAATATCGGAATATCAAGGCATGCGGAGGAAAATAATATATAAGTACCATATGAATACATTCTGTAAGTAAATGGTTCCCATGCCTCTAAGACACAGTATGAAGACAGACTGCAGGGTGTTACTCATGTGAAGGTGTCAGTCAAATATCTGACTGCTGCTGCTACTGCTCTGATGATAAATGTGTGGATTTATTAGAAGGCCAATTAGCACAGTGGACATGTGAAAAACCTCAAACTCTTTCCAAAGTCTCTACAGGGACTGGCAAGTGATCAGCTTTGGTCAGAAACAGACATTGCTTGTGACGCTTCAGAGGAAAGGAAGGACGTCTAATTTCTCCACATTTCCTTGTTCCCTCTCGTCGCATAGTTCCATCGCCTTCTTCTAATCATGTCTTGTCAATAGGCTCTGGGAATACATAAAAGCCTGTTTCTATAGCCCCTACACTTCCTCTCAAAAACATTAACAAGAGGGGGGGTATATTTTGAAATTATTTCAGAGAGTACTTATTGATTTAACAACACATATCTCAGTACTCTCAGTATGCACTTCAATTCAGTACCAAATGCAAGTGCAGCACAAGAATTGCGTCCAAGAATCCCTGAATAATTAGGATTATTAGGACAGGGAGGGGTCCAATGACCCTCTCACATCTGATAAACAAAACCATAGTAACATAATAGGAAACTATGTAATATTATGTAACGTTTGGGACTGAAAAGAGGCTGTATGTAAAAAAGGAGACATTTTCCAGTGAGAGACAACTTATTATTTGTTAAAGATGTTATTGATTAAGTTGTTCTTTTACTCCAATATTTAATAGTCAAAGTGGAATCCCAGATGAAGTGACAATGCATTTAAGACAAAGTTGGAGCAGAGGACCTATTGACACTGGTGGGATAATCATTTTCAAAAATGGTTGGACTTCATGCCAATCTATTTAGATATCATAAAAACCAAGCTGAGATGTTATAATAATCTCCTTCAAGTTTAAAAACTGTAGTTTCTTCATGGGGAAAAGCTGACACTCTACTTTCACTTTCACTGTCCTGCTAAAGCAAGGCAGATTGGCAACAGCTGTTCTTAACTTTGGACATATACTTCTGGAAAAGACCATGGCCTCAACTCTGTGTGTGTGTGTGTGTGTGTGTGTGTGTGTGTGTGTGTGTGTGTGTGTGTGTGTGTGTGTGTGTGTGTGTGTGTGTGTGTGTGTGTGTGTGTGTGTTTACATCTCCACATCTCCAGGAAATTATGTTGTTTAACTTCTGATTTAATATTCCTCCAGTACGATGCCTGCCTTTGTCTCCAGACCTTCTCCCTCTCCTGTATCTTGTTCCTGCTCTTGAAAAAAGTGTCGGAAAATTGTCGAGCTTCATGCTAATCATTCAGGAATCATCAAAATAATAAAGTAAATACTAGTATTTTAAACATGTGATAAATCACATATTGCTATCGACACAATAACAACAAATGTAATTGTTAACACTTAAATAACCATAATATTCATTAATCAAAGAATGTATCTATACTTGGGTGTTTGGAATATGGAATGCACAATGCAATGTGAAATAATGTTATATTATATTATATATATATATTGCAGATTATAGATTATAAATAAATCATTTAGGGACAAGGGGGTGAGATTAAATTTCCCAACATGTTACTGTATTATTTCACAGTACAATACTGTATTCAAACCATCCTCTGTGATAACACAACAAATTAAGTGATTTTCTTGCTTTCTTGCTCTTGCTTGGCTTTAAATACTAATTTATTTCTTTGGTGCAGGTTTTACTTAAATTGAAAGGGGCACCGCTGCATGTGCCTTAAAATAAACTATGCAACATATACATCTATGTAAAATTGAAATTGTTGTCTTGGCTTATTGTTTCCAGGTGCTTCCTGGGCATTAATCCTGAGACGGGCTCGAAAGCCAAAAAGAGGCATGGCAATTTAAACCCCCATGTCAGCACATTCTTCAGAAAATTGTTGACTTCGAGTGGATGTCTGTGTAGACATGTGCTCCCCTCCTTGTTTTCTTTTCTGTCTCCCTGCTGCACCTGGTCTGCCCCTGGCTCCGCCTCTGCCCAGGTGTTCCAAATTCCACTCAGCCGTGTATATATAAAGAGAAGCTGGAGGAGAAGGATGTTTCGCCTATCCTAACGCCGGGAGACACTCTCCTTAGGGAATACCTCTTTGCCATTTTGAGCTGTAGGCCATATTTTTGCAGATGTGTTTATGTTTAGCCTGGAGGACCTGGTAGGACAGTTTTTGGCTTTATTTTGTTTCCCATAGGGTTTATAATTGATTTCTGGTTAGGGGGGGGGAGCTCTGGGTCTTACGGTCCGTGGTGTGGCTGCCTCGGGTTCCCTCCTTCTGTTTGTTCCTTTTGGCCACTCCTCCAGACCTCTTTTTGTTTCCCGTTTCGCTTGTGTGAGCAAACTGCTGATTATCAATAAATGCTCGTTACCAAGTACCGGTTATTGCGTGTATTCTTTCATGTCTCAGCACGAGCTACTACCGCGGAGTAGAGGTTGGGACCGTAACATGTCCAAGACACTGCGAAATGTACTTTGCACTTCAATGGAGTAATACAAAGTTAAAATGGGCATTTTCTTTGTTTTTCTTTGTTGATTGAGCTGATTGAATTGTGTAGTTATGGTAAAATCCCAGTTAACTAGTCAGATTTACAATATAATATCGTATTATTTACATTTTTATATTTACAGTACTGGCTAATGTGTTGCATTACTTCTACAGTAAAAGTGTGAAAATACAAGTAATTACTGTAATTTATGTACAGCAAGGTACCATAATACCACAGCTCTGTACTGCTATATCACAGTAATTCCATGGGCATGGCAACTGTAAACTCACAGTATTTAGTTGTACTTTTATTCTAATTTACTGTAAAATATCTACAGTAAATGACTGTGAAATATTTACAGGAAATTACTGAGAAATATTTACAGTCAATTACTGTGAAATCCATGCAACTAGTAGCCAGTAATTTACTGTAATTTTACAGCCAAACATTTTACAGTGTAAGTTATACTTCTTCTCACTCCTTTTCGAACACTAGATGTGGCACTGTTTATGTTGCTAATGCTGTTGTTGTTGTTGTAAATGTCATTTTTTGTTTTGATTTCTCTTATATGACTATGCACTGCAACATTTGTTTTGTTTTTGTAATTATTTATTTTACTTGTTCAAAATAAATGTATCAATCAATCAATTAATATGATAGAAATCAGCTATATAGGCTAAATACATATTTTTCTGGTCGTCCACTCTTCAAATGTACACACTGAAGATCAAACATTCTGTGTGTCATAACTTTTAAGTGAAGCAATAATACATTATAATAAATCATTTTAAAATTGAAATGGGGCACCAAAAAAACAATGAAACATCCATCCATCCATCCATCCATCTTCTTCCGCTTATCCGTGGTCGGGTCGCGGGGGTAGCAGTTCCAGCAGAGAGCACCAAACTTTCTTTTCCCTGGCGACATCAACCAGCTCTGACTGGGGGATCCCAAGGCGCTCCCAGGCCAGCGAAGAGATATAATCCCTCCACCTGGTCCTAGGTCTACCCCTTGGTCTCTTCCCAGCTGGACGTGCCTGGAACACCTCCCTAGGGAGGCGCCCAGGTGGCATCCTAACTAGGTGCCCGAACCACCTCAACTGGCTCCTTTCGACGCGAAGGAGGAGCGGCTCAACTCCGAGTCCCTCCCTGATGACCGAACTTCTCACCTTATCCCTAAGGGAGACACCAGCCACCCTGCGGAGAAAACCCATCTCGGCCGCTTGTATCCGCGATCTCGTTCTTTCGGTCATGACCATCCTTCATGACCATAGGTGAGGGTAGAAACGAAAATGGCCCGGTAGACAGAGAGCTTTGCCTTCTGGCTCAGCTCCCTTTTCATCACAACGGTGCGGTAAAGCGACTGCAGTACCGCTCCCGCTGCTCCGATTCTCCGGCCCATCTCACGCTCCATTGTTCCCTCACTCGAGAACAAGACCCCGAGATACTTGAACTCCTTCACTTGGGGTAAGGACTCATTCCCTACTTGAAGTGGACAGTCCATCGGTTTCCTGCTGAGAACCATGGCCTCAGATTTGGAGGTGCTGATCCTCATCCCAGCCGCTTCATATCACATCATAATTTCTTAAACAATTTATTTAAGTCCAATTTCTTAAAAAAACAAGAAAGAAATACGAGTTTTTAGCCATTTCCAATTATTTGCCCTACATTAATTTGGCTTATTTCAAAAGGGTACAATAAGCATATTAGAAATTCAACCAGAAAACAAACTTGATATAATCAAAAGCAGAACAAAATGCATCAAACCTGCAGATATGGTATGTGCAGAGGACTTGGAATTGTCTACTCTGAAGATTCACATCGGTCGACCACAGCCCGCACTTCAGCAACATCAACGCTTTAATCTGGATCAAATCTTCAAAATGGATAGTTCAAACCGACAACACAGGATTGGGATCAGTTTGATCCCAAACAATTGGATTATCTTGATCCCACCAGAGGGGTGGATTTCCAGTAGATTACCAGAGCAAAATGTACTGTACAATTTAAATAAGATGGCGTAGCAGCACAAGATGGCAAAGTTTGTTAACTGAAATAATACAAAAATGTTTGCCTTCATGGCAAATCAATTTTATTTTTCATTTTTTGGTCACGTTTGTGGTGGCCTATTTTGTTTTCAACCAAATGTTGACATAACTGTTTATGCTCATGAAAGTATCACAATAAAGATTGTCAATCACAAATGTAATTTATATTAAAGAAAAAATATCTTCAACAAAAAAGAAGTCCATCATCTGTCATCACCTTTCAAAAGTAATTGCGGACAATAGAAGTCTCTGCAACGTGGTCTCTTGTCTTCCTTGTATTATTTTTCATGTCCACTAGATGGAGATCGGTAGGATTAAAGCACTGATATTCAGGATCTAGTCATCTTGAAAAGTCTGAATCTGGATCAGGGTGATCCTATCCTGAATTGCTTTGAAATACTGGGACAAAATCTGGCCGACTTGTCTGATCCTGGATCACAAAAAATGGGATTTCAAAATGGGATCGGATCTGATTGAGATTAAAAGTTTTGAACTACTGGGCCCAGATGAATAGTATTGGTGACGGTTTGTGTCTCCATTGTTCCCCAGTTGTGCTGCTATGCCACTTCACTTCTCTTTTCTTCTGGTCTCAATTTTTCCGTCAACAAGGAAAGGTATGCCGGCTTCGATGGTCGTTATAGCACAAAGTTTAACAGAGATTGCGTAATCCCACCTTTTTTGAGTCTGATACTTTGAGAAGGTGTATCCTTTTTTACCACTGAGTTGTGTTCCTTGTTAGTGATGGATGTTTTCCTAATGATCTCTGGAGGAAAATTGACCATTTTAGACTCATCCTTGTGGTACGTCATTGATCTCCTGGCTGATTATATCCTCAGTGATGGTCAGAACCTGGTACTTGCTATACTTATATACTTTACCTTTCCAAGAAAGGTAGAAGCTCTTAGCTTTAGTAGCAACTTTTCCAAGTCCATATTTGTTTTTTCCTACGTAAATGTCTCCCCCAGGGCAGGTTTTGACTGAACTCTTGGGCACTGAACCATGTGAATCCTCCTTCCACTCCAGGATCTCAAAGTTGTTTCAGGAGCGCAAACGGAGAAGCAGAATATGCCTTCTTTGCAGTAGCATAGTGGCAATGAGGACCCTGGCTGGGGGCATAAAAGCCAGCACTACATCTGTGTTTGCAGATGTAATCTGTGCGTTTGAATTCACTATTGTAAATTGAAATAGAATTGTTTGGGACAGAGTTGTTCCAGGTCACCCACTCCAGGTTCGAGCCATTGGCAGAGACCGAAGACGAAGACCGAACCTGCCTCTTCTGCCTCAACTTAGTACCAATCAAGTGAGGTTGATCTGAGTTCATGAATGGCATTGGATGAGAAAAGGGAAAAGCATAGACAACAACAGTTACAGTCGCTAAGAGAAGGAGAGTTGTGAGTGCTTAAGCTTAACGTGTGATTACAACGTCAGGTAGCTGCCGTGATCAAGAATTTTAAAACTATCGATTTAAAATAATATAAGCTATCAGCAGCAGAACAGGCACACAGGATACCCGGACAAGACAACAACAACCGGAAGTGACAACACGCTTACCGCAATAGTGAGGGTCCGTGTAGAAACATCTCCTTATATTATAACCGTTTGCATAACTTGATTTTATGTTCTGTTGTCCATGCTTTTCATGTTAAACTAACCCCTGACGCTCTAGAGTCAAGACATGTGGTTGATAATTGATGAATAATTATACATTAAGCATACTTACATCAGACTGCATTATAATGCGTTTGAAAATAAATACATTTAGAAGTAACAATATGGGATAGTACTTGGTTATTTTATTAAAGAGATGATCCTCATCTGGAACACTGGTTGTTAGTTTATAGAACCAGACTAAGGTTTGAAAATATTGTCATATGCAATATTTTCTGATAGTTTCACCATTGAAATGTGTTTGATAACACTAGGTGCTCTAGTGCCAAGTTGTGGCCTAAAAAAAAAATCGCAATTATTCATTTGTATGGCACCCAGAGCTTCCACATTTTAGGGGATATGTTTTATGATTTAACATATCATCACTGTCATAAGCAATGGTTACATTAAAACCCTCCTGTTGTGTTAGTTTTCCCCCCCTTACTTGTGTTCGCGGTCAAATTTGACCGGTCCTGTTTTAACTGCTATTACATTAACACAAAAACCATTAATCATCACCAAATTTCAAACTGTAAATATTGTATCAGACTACTGGTATACATGAAAACCTGCAGGAAATATACAAAGAATAGACACTGAACATGTATTCCGTGTGCCAAGTGTGATTCACATGGGGGGATGGGCACATAAGGGGACACACACACATCTAGTGTATGTGTGTGTGTATGTGTGTGTGTGTGTGTGTGTGTGTGTGTGTGTGTGTGTGTATGTGTGTGTGTGTGTGTGTGTGTGTGTGTGTGTGTGTGTGTGTGTGTGTGTGTGTGTGTGTGTGTGTGTGTGTGTGTGTGTGTGTGAGCGCCAGGTGTGATTCACATGGGGGGATGGCCACATAAGGGGACACACACACACATCTAGTGTATGTGTGTGTGTGTGTGTGTGTGTGTGTGTGTGTGTGTGTGTGTTTTATCTGATCCGGATGGTTACTAATTCCTTTTCTTTATGGGAACACCATGTGTGTTACAAAGTTGACTAAATCATCCAAAATTCAATGAAAGTGATGATCAGCAATTTTATATGTTCAAATGTCTACTGTGAAGGATATCATAAAGCCTTAATGCAATCAAATGTAAAACAAAAAAGTTATGATTGATGAAAGTAGTAAATCGGCCAGATTTGACCCGAACACAACAGGAGAGTTAAAAGTATAGCTATGCTACATACTGTGCTTAGAATGGACTGTTATTTCATATAAAAAAAGAAACTATTTTTGTTTTACTTTAAGTGTGCATGTGCTACAGTCGTGCTGCCATCAAAGACCCCCTGATCACCTCGCAGCAGTGGCGGTTCTACGCATAGCAGCACAACTGGGGAACAATGGAGACACAAACCGTCAGCAATACTATTCATCTGGGCCCAGTAGTTCCAAACTTTTAATCTCAATCAGATCCGATCCCATTTTGAAATCCCATTTTTTGTGATCCAGGATCAGACAAGTCGGCCAGAACCGGTTCTACTTATGCTTAACCTGGTCGGGACCAGGTTAGCAGGGGCGGATCTACCGGGGTGGCATGGGGTGGCAACTGCCACCCTAAACAATAGCCTTGCCACCCCAGCTGCCACCCCAGTTGGCAGCTTTGTTTTGAAAGAAAAGTTGTGGCTCATCGGACATTTATGAGAGAAAATCTCTAATATCCGAGTGCAAGTGAATGCAGCACAAGACGCAAGTCTTGTAACCCCGCGAGCGTGGAAATATGATTAGCGTCGATTTCATTTGAACGGGACGGCGCAAAACGAGAAGCATTCGGACCCAAGTACACGGAAGGAATGAGGTATTTGCGGTCTACAATGACAGAGAAGAGACCGTCAAGTTTGGCTGTACTCAGCATTGAATCAAAACGCACTAAAGCTTTAAATCTTAATAAGTTTGTGAGGCGATTTGCTGAACATACTGTAATATACATGCGGTAATCGCCGCATTCAGCTGTTATAGGCATGCCAACTTGATGCTCTGCTCACAGATGACTCGATGAGCATAAAACACGGTTAAGATGATGACCTTACATGTATATAAAATGGTTCTTCTTTGTGGGGGTCTGCCCCCAAAAAACAGTTTCAAGTCCTGAGAAAGTCAGATAAGACGGTGTGTAAAACTACACTGCCCAGCCAAAAGAAAGTAACCACTTTGATTTAACTAGGCCAGTAGGTAAGGACTTTCCACTGGATAATAACTTACTACAGCAATGTATATGTTTTAGCTGAATACACGTTTTTTAACCCTAACTGATGCAGTTAGTCACTTCTTTAATGTTTGTTCTTTCTGATGTAAAGTCAAGGTTGTAACTGTTCTTTTGATATATGATAGTAATTTGTCTTTCAAATTTGAAGGATGTGAGCAAGCATCTTGAGGAACATTCATCATTAACTCCTCCAAAAAATATAGTTTATTTAATAATAACACTGAATATGTGAATCATAACAGTGATTGACAGCTGATAGGAATAATATGATTGTTAATAGTATCATATTCATACAGACACACATCGATGAGACAGTTCATTAATGTACTTATTGCAGAAGTCTGCATAGATTTGGTACCCTCAGTTATTGTTCAGTTAAAATGCATGACATTATGTCTGCCACCTTATATATTTATATGTAAGGCTTTACTGATGTGCCACAATAATGTCACCTAATGTTATTGAGTTAAAATATAAATATTGCGGCTTTCCAAGTTAACGTTGATTGATATGACTGGGATTAAATCAGCATATACTTCTGCCAGGGGATGCCACCCCTCAAAATCTCCTGCCACCCTCTTGCCACCCCATGAATATGTTTCTAGATCCACCCCTGCCTCGCAGCCTCCAGCATGAAATGAGGTCATAGATAGGGGACTGTTGTTGGGGAATTACTTTAACTTGAATTTGAAGAGCAATAGCCTATAGGCAAAACACAGAAGACCAAATAAAGATAAAAATGAAAATGACATAAAATGAACTTACCAAAACTGAAGTTGATGGTCAACTTCATTCATTTTCTTTCCGTTTTACTGATTTTAATCACTATAAACTGCTCTCTCTCGTCTCCTCTTCACGTCTAAACTTTTCGCGGCACACGTACTTACAGCCAATCAGCTCTATGAATTATGAGATGACGTTTGGTGGGTATGGCAGCACAGTGCCCCTATGGTGATTATTTTGTTGCCGCACACAATGAATAGAAAAATACTCTGAGCATGCGGTGTAGTTTTTACAGTACACATTCATTTTAACAGCAGAGAGGGGCTTGCCCCACATCGCTCAATAGGCACACTGTGGACACCAATTAGAAGAAATCAGACTAAAACAGTAATGTACAGACAAATCAGATGACTAAACATGATCTTAAAATATATTTTGTATTTTTTTTGCATATTTTGGGAATTATTTGCATTACTTTCTGCTGACACTAGGTGGGGCTGTGCGCTTGTTTAAAACAAATATACAATACACATTTGTACTTTTGCCCTGAGATCCGGGTACCGTATCTGTGAAGTGACAAAGCGTGTGACAACGTGGGGATGAGATGTGGATAACTTTCCAGATAAAGGCCATCCTGATACTCGAGTTGTGGGTTTCAATAAGTGAAAAAGAACATTCTAAGTAATCACTACCATTTTAATTTCTCAAGCATTTAAATCTGTCCCCAAAAGCCTTCAAATGTAGTAGCAAACCCACAGTGATCCACATCAGGATCATCTTAATAGGCCTGTAATTAAATTCTATGCAAGCCTACTCCAAAGCGTTATACTTCGAAAGTTATACAAATTAGATAAGGCAGTGGATTGCAAAGTAACAGATTTCACAAATGAATATGCTTAATGTAATGCTTGGTGTTCCCATCACTGAAATCATGTATTTCAACTGTATTTTCCTGAAAAGTCAAATGCATTTTGGTGGTGGTTTTCATCTTATTTCTAATAGAAAAATATTAAATATGACTCAAATGGAGCATATAAACAAGAGAATAAACGTACAAAAACAAAAGTGGAGTTCAAATAATAGATTTTATTTGTTTGCATTATTCCAGAGAATTCTTCAACTGCCAGGAATGAGCCCACTCCTTGCCACTGAAAACAGAATGGAATAATGTTGGTTACAGGTCCTTGTTTCATCTTTCCAAAAAGCAGAAACCATGTGTGAAGCACACATCATCTTATAACTCAATTTATATAAGTAAATGTTTCATTTATTAACGACCACCACCATTTAGAAAAAGTGAAAGTAGAAATTAAAACACATTTTCAAACAAACAATAAAAACAAACTAACAAAAATACATCCATACATTAACAACAATGAAGTAAACCAATCATTTGTTCCTCCACTACTTCAGCTGATGCAGAATAACAGTGAAATATATAAGAGGACTGGTGGTAGATTTGGATGTTTTGCATTTGTTAAATATCATGCGTTTGTTCTCCAACATGGGACTACATCAGATGACATGAAGCCAGGTAACTGGAAGATATATACCATACTGGACAGGGCTCCCACTCCACCAACATTTCTGCTTCTCCCTATCAAGAGAAGAAAACAAATCTCTAATTTCAGAAAGACCAAACACATATTAAATATTTAGCAAACAATTGTGGTGGAAGTTTGTAAATCATAAAGCACCCTATTATTATACTTGTATTCCTGTCAAACCTTTCTCATTCTTTCTCTTATTACACTCCTGATGGGGAAAGCTTCTAGGTGAGTGTGGTAGGAGCAATCTGTGAACATCAAAGCAGGTTCCAAATACAGTATTAGTCATACTAGAAATAAAATAAATACAACTATGAACACTTAAGTAGCAACCAGACTTACACGATGAAATCACTGGTCAAAAGTGGAAACATCATTGAAATGGAACCAAGATGCTCTCAGTCCTAAAATGGGATGCTTGTTTGAATGGCCATACCACTGCTGAGCCTGAGATGACAAAAGAAAATACTGCACTGCATTGCATTCTGATATCCACCTTATCAACTATGACTGTATGTATTTTAGTCTAATTAGACAATTAAAGCCCTTTGGATTTCTGGATAATGCATCAGTTATAAGTAGTCACAATATAGCATTGTTAACTCACTGAACACTGCATTAACATGCACTTGCTAAAGTATCTTCATTACGGGACAGTGTCGTATCTAAATGCAGTTTTTGAGTATAAAGTTTAAATATACTGCATCACGTTTTTGCACGAGTTGCTTCGAAGTTTACCCCTATGGTGAGGGATTGCTTTAGGCAGACCACAATATTAATGATATCAACCTCTCGTACAATATATGGACATGAGCCAAATCATTTTGATGTTATGGACCTACAGCCCAACGCTACAATGTGAGGCCCTTTCTGTGTGTAAACCAAATGACATAAAACCAAATGACATAAAATCACATTTTATTTTGTGATTTATCAAATGTACAGTAAGCCTTCTGTTGCTTTGCATTTTTGGGGGGAAAAGGAATAACCATATAGTAACCACATGTTGTCTGTTCAGGAATGAAAGACTGTATTTTTCTAAATGTTTAATATGTATTTATATCTGAGTACCTAAGGATATACACATACCCAAGTATCCCATTTTCCTTTCCTATTCATGAAGATGTAGTTTGAATTGCTATTTAGAATTGTTTAAATTAAGCTATTGTTTTTATAATTAATTTACCTATTGGAACAATCATTATTCCCAAAAATCACTTCTAGTATTCACTGATAGGCAGTCACATGTTTCAGCACTTGTTAAGAGAAGTGCAATTAGGTGTTTTCAGATATTGTAGAAGCATGACTTGTCAACAAGTGACCTACAATATTTTTTTAGGAAAGATCGGAAAACACTTTTTACTTTTAAAAATATAAAATCTGCAAATCTCTCCTTATTACCTGGCCCCTCCGTGATGGTAACCTGTGTCACATTTTCTGTAGCTTGCTCAACCTCCATATCCTGCTGGTACGGCTCCTCCTGCCCCACCTCTGTGGTGGTGCACTGCTTCACGGGGGGGGTCTTTAGCACCTCCACCTGCACGATGCTCGTCTCCAGCACCTGGCTCTCTGTGGTCCCTGCCTCCTGCCAGTTGTTTGTTGGTTCCGATGGGTCACAGGGTGTGATGTTCAGCGTGACTCTCTCTTCATCAGGATCTTCCTTAACCCCCTGGCCAGTGGAGTCCTGTGTCCAACCTGTGCAAGTTAAACAAATGTTGGTCTTGACTTGCTTAAGACAAAGAGGTTAACTCATATATCTAGAAATAAGAAATACAGCGTGCTTAAGGTATGTTTCCAGACAGGGTCAAAAATGTACTTGTCGTCATGTCATAGGACTGTGTGCACTCAAAGCTAATAGCAGAGTAATAGTGGTATGTATCCAGTCAACCATTGATGGTTTCGTTTTTGCGATATTATGACACTAATACAGAACTGCCATATGAATAACTGAATATGTGGTCAACTGGGATCGTCTTCATGTATTGTGCTCTTACCATTAACCTCAAAACCTTCCTCCCTTTTGGGCGTTGATAAAGGAAACAGTTTAGGAACGGATTGCTAAAAGGAAATCACTTAAGGGATGGCTCAACCCTAAATCTACATTTCCATCATCAAAACTAACTACCTTGACTTTAACAACTTTAGAACTTTCTATTTGTATACAATGAATGCGCAAGTGGTAGCACAACACCCCAAAATTGTTTTTCAAATTGAAGTAAACTTGGCTACCTATTTCCTGATAAATAACAGTTAAATGTCCATAAGTCCCCTCTGCAGAGTAAGCCACGTCTCATTAGGCTACTACTCAGTGTTTAAAAATGTATTTATTGTATGTAGTTTGCTATAAAAATAAACAGTCAAACGTTCTCCATATCCCCAAATCTTTTGTAATTACTTTCAACTTTTGTAATACTTTGCAGCTAAAAATAGTGACAGTTAACAGCAGAGGTGGGGACTCGAGTCACATGACTTAACTCGAGTCTGACTCGAGTCGCATGACTTAACTCGAGTCTGACTCGAGTCGCATGACTTAACTCGAGTCTGACTCGAGTCGCATGACTTAACTCGAGTCTGACTCGAGTCGCATGACTTAACTCGAGTCTGACTCGAGTCGCATGACTTAACTCGAGTCTGACTCGAGTCGCATGACTTAACTCGAGTCTGACTCGAGTCGCATGACTTAACTCGAGTCTGACTCGAGTCGCATATTTTGGACTTGAGACTTGCTTGACTAACATTGATAAAAGACTTGATTTGACTTTGACTTGAGACAGATGACTTGAAAGGACTTCACTTTTTTTAATTAAATATTTGCATTTGTATTGTACAGAGCACCTAAAGTTACCGGAGCGCTAAGTAGGAAGTGGAGCACACAGGAGACAGCCGTTTCATTGCAGACTATAATGTTTATGTTGGGAAATGGCAGTGCATACATTCAGCGCCCCACTCTCCAGTGCTGTTTATGTTGAAAATAAAACTAAACTTTTCATAACCACAATATTTTAACTGATTTAAATGCGGAAACTGGGGTTATTCATCAGAATTTCATATGACTTGACTTGTGACTTGCTTGACTCTTACCACAGTGACTTGGGACTTGTAGGTTAAGACTTGCACATGTAGGACTTACCCCCACCTCTGGTTAACAGGTAGAAAAGATGTGTGTTAGTTGTCTTACAAAAATATAGTTTGCCAAACCCAAATAAATGGCTTGAATGACTGATATATACTGGATCAAGTTGTTGTCTCAAGATTTGGATGGATTGAAACAGTCGCCGTAAGTTGTTACTTAAATGAGTTGATCCAAACTCATCCCATATAACTGTGTTGGTTATAAGGAAATCTCCAACGTTTATATTGTCAGGGAGGGGAGGAGTTGTTGACTGAACTTAAGTTTTAGGGGTGAACCATCCCTAGAAGAGTTTAACATTGATACAAAGATGTTGTGTACACAACACTTTATGTGAACTGTGAAGATATAGTGCAAAAATCTCACCTTTACAAAAAAACTCATAAATAGTGCCGATCTTCTCAAGGTAGTCCTGGGCATAGGCGGTCAGCGTGCAGCGAGGGGTTAGTATTTCACATTTTTTTTCCTTCTTCTTGGTTTTCTTGCAAAGAAGCAGCACTGGTTTAAAGCCAATGGCATGGAGTTTCTCAAGCTGTAATGACAAAATAATATATTTACTGTTTAAAGAAATGGAAATGCAACATCAACAACAACTCAGCATATGAATTATTGAGAAAACTATAACATTACTGATGACAGCATCTAGGTGTATGCCATTCATAAACCTAGATGCTGAGTTTAGCTTTTGCAGAACCATGAATGTACCAGGAAGGGTTACACAGTAGAAGCAGAACAATATTTTATAGACAAACACAAATAAAAATAAATCAGTATCCGAGTCCCAGTTCAAACCCTGAAAATCTTAAAGGTCCCATGTCATGCTTTTCCGGTTATTACCCGTCCCCTTGTGTGTTATGAAGGTTTTTATGCATGTAAACGGTGTGCAGAGTCAAAACCCTCAAAGTACACCCTGTAGCGAGTAAAACTCTAACACAGAAAATACCTCCCCAAAACGCCTCGTTGGAGATACGTCATTGTCCATTTGATTCTTCCGGGTACATCATGATGTCATCTGTACCCGGAACGAAAAGGACCAATCCGCGGAGCCGTTACGTTAAGCCCCCGCTGATTGGTCCAAATTGACCAATCCACGGACTTCCTCACACAGTCAGTGCAAGCAGCTCTGCTGATCTCTCCTCCCTGGCTGCAGGCTGATAACAGACAGTTGGGATCGCGGCGAAATTCTCTCTGCAGACCCATTCTCACAGCGTTTATCAACCTTTTTCTTACTCAGTATCAAGCCACACTTATTGTTTTTACTTCGGCTGTGACTTTGTGTGTGCTCAGGGTGAGTTTGGCTGTGTTTCGATGTGTATCGCTAAACACCTCCACACCTCCACGGAGCTCAGCGCGATTCACAACGTCCCGCTGGTCCCGACCAATCAGAGCACACTGGGCTCACAGGGAGGGGGGGGGGGCAAGAGCTGCAACGAGCCGTTTAGTGGAGAGAGTGAATACTGCTGAATACACATACTTTACAGAGATGCTGTATGCGAAACCAATGTGAGTTTGGAAAATTGCACAGTATAAATCTATTCTAGTAGACCTCAACAATGGAATTATGATCAGTGGAAATGGCCATGACATGGGACCTTTAAAGTTAAAGTACAACAGATGTTTGACATTTGTAGCATATGTAAGGCAATTAGTTAGATACAATGAACAGTTAACACTTAAAATGAGTATTGTACAATTAAATATTAAACACAATCCAAGTTTTAGCTTGCCACTGTTGAATGAACATAATCAACAGCGATACTGACATTTAAATAGAATACAATAGAATAGGGAGGGATGAACCCCTCTTTAATGGTCACACATGCAGAGCACACAGCACACACAGTGACATGTGTTCTCTGCATGTAACCCATCCTAGTACCAGGAGTCTAGTACTAGGAGCAGTGGGCAGCTATTGCTCAGCGCCCGGGTGCCTGTAAAACGTTCCCGTATGTTGTGGCTACAGTCGTAAGAGTAAAATAGAGTAGTAACATACAATTATGTAGTCTTATTAAGGTCTACAAATGTGTACATAAGCAAGAATGGAACACAACATGGAAGGAAGTGCTCTGTTTATTTAAACGTGAAAGTTCAATTAAAATATTGTCCCTCGGGTGTGAAAGTTAAGATAAGAGTAGTTTTAAAACTGAAAGAAAAGAGAATATTAAATAATACCTTTGCAATAATATCTGTATTCGAAGTTGATATTAAATGTATATTGGTTTTCTAAGATACAGACATCATTAAGAAATAAATGTATATAAAAACAACATTCAACTTTATCCTGGCCCAATATATTGGCAGAAGGGTTATTTCTAACTTTGCAATAGAATGCTTACTTTATCTCAAATTGTACCACATCTAACGTACAGTAAAATTGTACATACCAAGATAATGGCTTCATCCTTGATGGACCCAATGTTGTTGTTCTTCTTCCGCCCTGACACCCATTCCTTTCGCTTCTCATCAAACCTCTTGAGCTTCTTCTCAAGGCGCTGCTTTTTCGGCTGCTCCTTAAGGCAATGTGCACAGATCTTCTGAGCACAAAATAAAATGCCCAGACAGAAGGGACATGTCTTTTTTGTAGACCCACGTGGCATGATGGAAAAAGGGATTACAGACAGACTGACAAACAGAATAACAAACACAGGTTAATATAGACAAGTACACAGAATAGATAGAAGGGTTAATAAAGAAATCGATAAAGATAATAGATATTAGAGAGCTAGATAGGGAGATAGCCTGAGTTTGGCTGTTAAAATGTGTAGGTGTAGACCAGTGTATGGGTTTGTGGGCTACAGCAGCTGCAGGAGAGAACAGAAAAAGTGAATTATGTAGTGAAAACTAGCTTTTTGAAATGCACATTGTGACCGTTTAACTACTTCAGACAGTCTGGGTGAATTCATTTACGTGTTTCCTGTTTCGTAATTATCCTTAAAACAAGGATAAGTTTGACTCAATGTAGTGTAAAGTACCCGTTATGGTTAAAAAAAGAACACGAAAAAAACGTGAATTACGTGTCCCTGACCACGATTCAATAGATTAAATTACGTGACCATGTTACGAACTTCCGTGAGACTGGGTTGATCTATCAAACAAGCTACCTAGTTTGTGTTATTCATCTAACAAACGAGCTATCTATTGTTAGCTTTCCACCTAACTAACTAGCCAGTAAATGCTAGCTAGCTAGCTTGTTGGCTAGAACGGTATCACGAGAGTATTTAATAAGCTAGTTACCTTACATTATCCATTTAACAAACTAGCTATCTCTAAAGCTATCCACCTACCTTACTTCCAGGGCAGACTACGTGTTTAACCTTAGATGAGAGTGATTATAAAAACACTTTCGACATGCTTTTTTATATGCCCCTGCCCCACAGCCAGCAACTCTTGTGACTCCAATATTATGTTCCTGCAAAGCCGGAGGCTGCAGTAGTTTCAGGGCCACACTGCCACAGTCGTGGGACCGCATTGTTATGGACTCTAGTTGTTTTTGCAACATCGCCACCTAGGGAATTGGATGCCCACACAAGTACCACCAGCGAGTATTGAGTCTACTACACAGCGAGTCTGTTTAGACATTGTAATAAAATAATAATAATAAATAAAATATGTTCTAATATGTTTTGTTATTGTCGAATAAACACATAATAACATACATTGTATTGTATTATATACACACAATGGATAGATAGTATTTCAGTGGGGAAGTAGATTGTTATGGTTATTGTATAGCAGACGCTTTTTTATCCAAAGCGGCATACAACAACTTAAACCACTAAAACAACCATAATTAACACTAGAATATACAAACTTCAATTTATAGAACAACAATAGTGGTGATAACAACAATAATATATGAGATTACACACTAGAACTGGGGTCCTTTGGCAATAATAAAATGCATCACACAGATCTCACAGATTAAAGCACATGATTAATACTTGGGGTTAAAAACTGAGACAAGAAATTGATTTATCTGATTAGATAATAATAGATTTATTTTGTTGTGCTTTTTCAGGTGCTCAAAGTCAAAGCCGCTTTACAGAGATATGTGAAAAGTGACAAATAAATATAGTTAAAGTCAAATTAAAATCAAGCAATACAAAAACAATCACACATTAAAAACCAGATTGAAGAGGTGAGTTTTTGTAAATTGTTTTGAAGGTGGTGAGTCAGTGCAGATGATAATAATAGTTCCCTGTATGCTAAGGTAAAATCTTTTTCATTCGTGTTGGATGAACCAGCGCCATATGGCGCTGGGATGAACTAGTGCTGTCCGTTCCAGCGACAGCCTTTGTATTTTTAAGAAGCTTTTAAAACCTCACCTTTTAAAACATCTGTCAAATTAGTTCATATATTTGAGTCTTACTCGTACATTTAATCAAATAGTTATTATTTTGTCATCACCACTATTGCTATTAGTCAGTTTTGCTATAAAATTATATTTGTATTACTAAATACCATTAACATAATCAGCCACTTAAACTAAAGTGAATTGGAAGAACGCATGAGAGGCACAAAGTGACATGAGAATATTAGAATAAATAAGCAGCATATAGTGAGCATATACAATTAACTCTGTTTTAGAAGCTTTCTTAGAGACATATTCACTCCAATACAAATCCAATTTTTGTTAAGTGTAGAAAAGCTTTTATTTATTCACTATTATTCAAAGAAAGAAGGCATCATACCTCATATAGCACTTAAATTGAACACTTTAGCTAGGGTCCTAATGCGGTCCCACGACTGCGGTTCTGAAACTGCCTCCGGTATTGCAGGAACAGGCTGTGTTTCAGGGATCTGTGTATGGTAAAGGGAGAATACAAAATGGACCGAATACTTTGGCAAACACGCCCCAGAACCTCTTTTTTTCTTCCATAGCTGCATCTTTTATGAAACACATTGTGAAAGCTTAAAACAAGTTTAAATAATTTCAATTCATATCAAATCGTATCTTTTAATAGACTTGGTATTGGCCAATACTTGAACACTCGCTCATAGGCCCTTACAGCTGAAATACAGCATTTAGTTAAACATTGAAAAGGTTAGCTTATTCCATGGTGAGATCAGAACATCAGTTTTAGAGCTGATGCATCTGCAATAAACATCTTGTGGAATCCAGAAAAGGACATCATCTTAAAAAGGAAAATCGGCTTCTGTATCTACTGACCACTTGTGTTGAAAGCAGGTTGGTACATCATTGATTTATTAGTTAGTCGAACAAACTTTCTCTTTATTGAATACCCTTGTTTTTTTAATATTGTAACTAATAAGTAAAGGAACCCTACTGTATGTTTTACCATAATGTTTAACTGAGGAGAGGAAATACACATGATGTTTTAGCCAGGCAATTTTTGTACATGGAATTATATTTCTGTTAAAAGTGTTAAAGTAGAGAAATGTAATTCAATTGTTGTGAAGTGACGTACACTGGTGTCCCCTTGTTTGTTTGTTTTTGTCTCAGAAGATGTCGCTGATGGTTTCTTCGTGTAATATGATGTCTTCTTCAGCGATTTCTGTAAAGGCATCCGGAAATACACATGATGTCATAGCCAGATATTATGTGTTCATGGAAGTATATTTGTGGGAAAAGAGTTCAATTAGACAAAGGAAAGTCGTTTGATAAGTGATATAAACTTGTTCCCTGTTTGTGGTTGAAGTGGGCTTTGGTGGGCTTTGGAGATGCTGCTAATGGTTTCCTCGTATAATAGGTTTTCTCCTTGAGCGATCTCTGTAAAGGCATCAGGAAATACACGTAATGTTTGCCACGGTGAGGGTTAGGCTGCCGAACCCAAACGCAATGCAAACACAGGGCAGGCGGATATAGGAATATATAGCTTATATTAACCAGACCAGGTAATGCAAAAACCAAAGAATTTAACGAGTACCACCCAGAAGACACAAGGAACAGGAGCAAACGCGCAGACAGGAACAGGCAGAAAACATATAGGCAACACACAGAACATGAGGGAAGGCAGAACTTAAATACACACAATTCTAATCACAGAGACAAGAAACAGCTGGAAAGGGGAGGTGAAAATACATTTGAAAATAAAACTGGAAACTATCAACAAACCCAATAATCATGACAATGTTTTTCATGCAATGAAAGTTAGGCATAAATCCTGTAGTATTCGAATTTGAGTTATTGTACTTACGAATATGCTTATGCATGCATTTATTATGCTTGTGCACTCAGGGTCATCCACCTTTGGGAATTGATTTGGCGACAATGCCTTTTTCTGTGAAAAACATGAGGAAGTATACAATAAGGGTTTAGAGGGAACCGTTTATTGTGAAGCATTTCAACACAGAATGTGTGTGGTTTGTTACTAGAGATTATGTCAAATATAATAATAGCAGATATTATTTGTTCCATCTAACGGTAGTTTCCAGGTTTGAAATAATACTTTGTTCCCAAAAATTAATTCCGTTACTTTTGTTCAAATTTTCAATATTTCTGCAAAAGAAAAACTCCCTTGAATTAAATTAAAAGAGAGGAATAACCCATATCACAATTATAAGGTCAAATAAAAAAAAAGACCTGAACAAAAATCTTATATAAATCCAGCAGGTGGCAGTGAAAAATCTGAAATGGCTAACCAGTCGTTGTAGATGGACTGCCAGTCTACAGCTCATTATCTAATAAAGCAGTGCACTTATGATCAGGCTTAGTACATGTAACATTGATCAAATAGAGTGGTGCAGGAATAAGTGCTAAAACTCATGAGTTAAAATGATAAACTTCCAGTTCCTTCTTCTCAAAGTCAGCTAGTTTTTGGTTGGACGCCTGAAATTCAAGATTCAATGGTTTTATTATCATATGCGCGCATTGCGCAGTAGCTACAGTGTAGTTATGGCAAATACATTCTTAGGTCCTGTGTTCCTCCAAAAATACAACATATTATATATAGGACATAAGACATACAAATAATAATAAATAGTGCAAAAAGGTTTGAGGTTAACAAAAGTTGAACAGATTTTCACATTTTGTGTCGACAACAAAATGAGTTTGTAAAAACCACAGTGGTGGTAAAATATGGAAACCATCCTGGACTAAACCTGTTAAGTATCTTAAATGTGTATTTGCGGCAGAGATTATTTTCTGCAGTATACTGAAATCCAGTGGTAAAAATCCCATTGCTTTGCCTAACTCTATCAACTGATAATCTAATCCATGTGAACTAGCAAACAGAGTAAATTAAAGGCTTTCCTCGGATACCAGAATGCAAGCTGGATGCAGTCATGCTAATGCCTTATTTTGTTAACCTCAAGAAGTGGGCCGCGCTTAAAGCAAATGTAAAATGCACGTAAAAGACAGAAAAAACTAGCAGCTGGATTGCATGCTGTTAGTGCTTAAGGATTACTTTCTTGAGAGTAGAGAATCTACGTATTTAAACTTTGGCTGGTACTTCCCATTGTTCCTGGTCAGCCTCAGTGTGGTGTATGTGCATAGTTGTTATTTTAAAATTGATATGTGCTCCCCCCTTGTGTTCTCCCTCTCCTCTCCTCTCCTCTTTGCTCCCTTAGCTCAGGCGCTCTTAATCTCCTCCTGACTTCTCTGATCTCCAATAGTCAAGGAAGGCTGGAGGAGAAGAGTCTCTCTGTCTCTCTTGTTTTGCTGACACTGCAACGCTCAATGCTCAATCCAATGGGAAGATCCCATTGTTTTTTGTCGAGGAATTCATTGGGATTCTAACTTCCTGGTTGGCCGACAAAAATATGTCATCCCTGCACCACTCTATAGATTAGTTGTAACACATTAAGTCATCTATAAGCAAAGCTTATCCACAAAAGTCATTTTACTCTTAGAGACCCACAAAAACACATGTTTGTCTTTTTTAGCGGGGACATGGGATCTTCAAGTGGAGAAAAACAGGTCAACAGTTTATGCAAGACAGAAGTGGCATAAATCATTTCAAAGCTGGAAACCTGAACATTAATTTGAGATGTGGTTAAGTACTGTAAAGTTTTCCTTGTCATATATCTGTGATAAACATTGTGTTTTGGTTAGGCACCTATTCAATTTGAAAGTTAGGGCTAAAAACTGTATTATTAAAGTATAAGATGACCATTAATAATAATAATAATAATACATTTAATTTATATAGAGCTTCTCATCTGCCAAGACAAATCTCGAAGCGCTTAAATTGCAATTGCAATGCTTCTTCATGGCTCATAAGTTCAGCAAGTGTTGGGTTGAGACCAGACTGTATGGTTGACTTTTGATACAGATCTTTGCCGAATAAAGACCTTGAGGAAAATAATTAAAATTCATTTTCTGATTTGAGATTCATGAGAGGAGTCTTTACTGACATATTTGATGTCGTAGAACATACCGTGAAATCCCCTCTCAGACCTTATTTTAGGTGTCTCACCCAAAACATATTAAAAAAAACCTTGACGAGGGAAGCGTAAGGGGCAAAGTGCTAACTCATTCGAGGGTTTAGGAGTCATTCTTGCATCACTGTATAGCAGGGCTTCTCAAACTCCGGACCTAGATCTGGATCCGGACCGAACTGCAAATTAATCCAGACCGAACCCTGTGTCCCATTATTAAAAAAAAAAGAAGTTCTGATTCAGATGTACATTAAAGTGGACCTATTATGCTATATTGGAAAAATATATTGTAGGGCCATACCTATACAAAACATGTCTGTGAAGTGTTTTGCTTAAGATACCAAACATATCACCCATTGTAGCCATGCCACTGCTCATACCCCTCTTTTGCAGCCCTGTTAGAGGAAAAAAAAGAGGAGGCGGAGCTAATGCCTGATCAGAATTCTACCGGAGATAAAGTTAAATTCTGCTGTCATACAACGCCATCCTGTTCTAAACCACATCAAAGATTATCTCTGAAACAGTATGGAGCTCAAATGCTTTTTCTCTTGCGGGTTTATCACAAGGTGAGTTCCTTTTTTTATTTCCTGCTTTTCAAACACATGTGCTCTAAAGTACCGGTTAGCTCTGAGTGTTAGCGAGGCTTGCTAATGTAAACAAAAACGAGATTACGTCCAAAACACGTCAGGCATTGTTTCTGATAGCAATTTTCTGTGGGTCCGCCGCCGATTTGACATCAGATCGCCACGCAGAAAATCTGTATCCGCTCGTTGTACATCCGTTTTTAAAAGATTTGGGTACAGACGAAAAGAGAGAGGGTTTCATTTTCTGACGCTGCGTGAGTTCCCCGACGCACCGGGACTTTACTGGCATTGATCCGGACCATTGACCTTGTATAAAATTCACAAGTGGACCTTTAACAAAAAAGTTTGAGTACCCCTGCTGTATAGCGTGCCTCACTGAAAGCACGGTCACGGTGACTAAATCTTTAGATTGAGATTTCTCAAACTTTATTAGATGTCGTCTGATACACTGATAGTTACACTGATAGTTGATAGTATGATAGTTTGGAGGCCAGAACTAAGTGATAAGGTACTGCCTTATCAAACTGTTCTTTACTCGTTAATAATCCTGAATCTTATCCTACGCTGGTTTATGACCTGTCGTGAGAACAGCATGAACACAACAACATGCTTGTTGTACATTTTAAACTACTTTAGGTGTGCCTTTTATCACTTTTATTTTGGATGCTAATCTGTTATACCAACATGGTTTGTTCTCCCTCCTGTGCTGCCATTCAGATCTTATTTATTTCAACAGGAGCAGTTGCAGCTACCTTGCTCATTGACACCTGCTATTATCTATATCAGATACTAAAGCAGCAGTGGTTTTAAACCATTTGTGATTCAAAATTAATTCAGTCCAAATGACTTGTTAGGTTGTAAATTGGGCCTAAAAAGGCATTGTTACGAAGTTCAAACCAATAAGACAATTTCAGATTAATAAAGTGTGCAGTTGAAAATTGCTCCTTAAACTTGAGATGTTTAATATGATTTAGCATTTGTGGGAAGTTAATGTTAAAAATGGTGCCTACTGTAAAAGCCGGTGACACCAGCAGAGTCAATAAACTGATCAGGAAAGCTGGGTCTGTCATCGGCATCAAGCTGGACCCCTTTGAAGCTGTGGTGGAGAGGAGGACACTGAACAGGCTGTTGTCCATCATGGATAACCCCACCCCCCCTCTCCACCTGCAGCTGGAGGGTCAACGGAGCTCCTTCTCCAACAGACTGCTGCAGCTCCGCTGTCACAAGGACCGATACAGGAACACATTCCTGCCCACTGCAATAACTCTGTACAACAAATCACCTCTGGCTGGAAGAGAACTCTCTGCTCCATAGTTTCTCTTGGAATAAAACCACATTGTACATTTTACATTTATATAATCTGTTCAATATTTAATATTCCATCTGTCATATATGTATGTATAATACCTTGTTAAATTCAACATGTATATTTTCTACTTTCTTGTTTATTTCTAGTCTTTGAATTTTTATTGTACAATGCCATGTCTTTTTTATGCTGCTGCAACGCAAACATTTCCCAAATTGGGATCAATAAAGTACCATCTTATCTTATCTTATTACTTCTTGAACTATCTGCTTAAGGTAGACACTCTGAAAGATGGATGTGAACACAGGAGGTACAATTCATCCTGGACAAGACTTGGCTCATGTTTCTTCAAGGAAAAGGGTTACCCATGCATGGAGACCTTCAAAATTAGGAGTTCTCAAACCTTGTTTCTCTGTATTGGATGGGCTAACACTTTTGACAATCCCTTGTTCTTGTCCTTATGCCATACAGTGGTGCAGTGATAGCATATTTATTAAGGCCGACCCGGAAGATAGCATTGCAATTGGAATGGGAATTGTATTTGGATGTCCAAAGTGCTATAATACAAACATTGAATGGATTTGAGGCTTTAAGTGTATTACTTATGGTGGACAGACTTAGATAGTAATTGTGTATTGACAGAAAGGATTAATGCTCATGTTCATTTAATGGCCAAAGTGTAATTCATGCAAAAATGCAATGGATAACCATAAATACATTTTTGCAGAAAAGGGAATAGACTAGGAATACAAAGTCACCATTCACACCGCATTCATACAGAGCAATGGGCCTTGTTCAAGTAGGCTAACATTCACAAACATTCACCCATCGTTGATAAGTACAGGGTTTCCCACACATAGACTATACTTGGGCGGGCCGCCCAGGTATATTAACGGCCGCCCAAGTATATTTCGCGACCCATTTAGTTTTTTTTTTTATAACATTTTTTTTTTATATATATTTTTTTTATTCGTCCGTGACCACGACGCCATCTGCGATCGATTAACTTGTAGACAATGATCCCTCGCTCCCTTGCTCTGATCTCGCCTCCTTCTGGCCTGTTAAGTGGCCTGCCTCACACAGGGTGACTGGCTGTCCACATGATGTGGCCTGCCGACATGGCCACTGTCATACAGATCATAAATCAAAGCCCTTGATTGGTCTCTGTGTGTCATTCAAGCTCGGGATAACCTCAGCTCAGGTGAGGTAAAGGACTCTCTGAGTGTTTAGATAGTTAACTTAGTCTAAGTTCTCAGTGGGTCTCAAACGGTGTGGTCACCATTTATGTAAACACATATTTCCATTTGAGAGGGTAGTGATTGGTCTAATGGATAGTGAGGTGGGCTGAAGATCGGAAGGCTGTGAGTTCAAATCCCGCCAGGAACACCACCACTAGTGTGCCCTTGAGTAAGACACTTAGCCCTTAGTTACTCCAGGGAGAATGTCCCTGTAATCGGTCATTACAAGTCGCTTTGGATAAAAGCGTCAGCTAAATGAAATGTAATGTGATTAGTAAAATATGCATGAATAAATAAATAAAAAGTTAACTAGGTGAAAAAAGGTAAGATACACTTTTAAAACTTGTTGAGAGAAAACTAGTCTTTGCTGCTGCCTCAAAGAGGAGCAGGGGGAGAGGAGGGAGACAGGAGAGGCTGATTCAGGAGCACAGACACACTCACAACTATAAATGAACCAAAACTAAATTAATAAACAAGTTTCAGTGTTTTTTTCATATTGGAAATGGTATGTTATTGGTTATGGCCTTGATTTTTTGATTATTGAAATGTATACAGTTCTGTTAAATATAGGTGTTTCCATAGATCTAGTCTCTTTATTTTCCCCTCAAAATGCACCAGATTGATGCATTTATCTCCAAAATAAAAAATAAAATCTTACCGGGGGGGCATGCCCCTGGACCCCCCTAGAGGATTTGAGGTCGACCTCCACTAAAATCACATGGATAGGTTCCTAAATACATTAATAAATACATTTATTTTTTAAAATAGTAACCCATTTCCATATGTTCATGTGTGGGTAGTAGATTTAAACTATAGGGCTGTCACTACGGGCCCTGCCTGTACCTGTTCCTGTACCTGTTCGCTCTGCCATCGCGTGAAGGGTCTGCTAACAAGCGACCAACAGAAAGGTTAATGTTGTTGCACGTCACCTCAACCCCCCCCCCCCGCTACCACCACCCCCCAAAGTATATTTCAGATCTGTGGGAAACACTGGCAGTTAATGGACCAGCACCAGAGGCGTTCCCATACACACAGGCGTTGGAGCTGTTCTTCATGAAATCCCAGAAGGATGAAGTGCTCTGACAAACAGTGCCATCTTTGCGCAAAATGATTATACCGGAATGAAAAGTCAATAAATAATGTTGTTAAAACTTTTTTTTTTTTCAATATGCATTATGATAGGGATTAAATCCACTATTATTCCTCCTGCCACAATTAAAAATGCCCCCCGTGCAATTAAAAGTGACTGTGAGCACTTAGAAAACCCAACATTCTTCTAATCACTTCATTAGGCCATTGCATCAAAAAAGCCCTCGAACTTGGAGAACTTGAATCATCACCATCAGCACTTTCATCTGTGATATCAGGTGACGTTTCCTTGTATTTCCTCTTCGACATCAGAGGCTCGTAGAGATAGGGTTGGATGTCGACAACATACTCCAGATATTGGGTGGCCTCCGACTCAGAATCAGACATGATAAGCCGGGTGGAAATATGTTAGGCATTGAACAAATTCCCATCCACCTCGTCCTTGTGAGGTGAGTCCGCCTGGACTTTATTTTTCTAAACCTCTCTAAAAAGGTCAAATTTCACTTGTTTTGCATCAATCTTGATACAGGGTACTTATTATATGTTATAGTTTGGATTCCTAAAGCTTTTAGTCTATAGTCTACTCAGAATCAGACATGATAGACGAAACTAGTTGTACTATCGGCGGAAGCCGCTGTGATTGATAAGCCAGGTGGAAATATGTTTGGCACATCTGACGTCACGGGCCGCCATCTTGCGGAGGAGCGGCGGAGAAAATAAATCGTCGGACTTGGTGTTGGGGGTTGAACAAAATTAATATTGCGCATTGCCAGACTCATATTATCTCCGATTTTAATACTGCAATATCTTAGATAGTGTTGTAGCTATATGATTTCGATTGTACTGGGCAATTATACAAAAAGCTTTGCATTTTGATCTTTAAGTATCTCGAGGCTTGGGGCAGCATGTCCTCTTTTTGGAAATCAAAATATGGTCACCCTACATTACAGTAACTTCTGATAATAACACAGGGGAAATAAACGAGGCATCTCTTTCTCTCTCTCTCTCTCTCTCTCTCTCTCTCTCTCTCTCTCTCTCTCTCTCTCTCTCTCTTCTCTCTCTCTCTCTCTCATCTCTCCTCTCTCTCTCTCTCTCTCTCTCTCTCTCTCTCTCCTCTCTCCTCTCTCGCTCTCTCTCTCTCTCTTACAGCCCGTCAGTATCAGGGTTAGTAAAAAAAAAATGAATCCCTTGGAGGTTCTAGTGGTCATTTACCATTTTGTCTTCTCTTTGCAATGCTTAATCGATTTGAAACCAAGTCTAAATAGCTTAAACTTAACGTTAGCTTTCTAGCTAACACAACACATTCACGCACCTTCCTTTGTGTTTTTTTTTTGTAGTGACGAATGAAGTTGGATGTTGTGATTGATTGGTAAACAAAAACACCCTGAAAACTCTGGCAGGAGCACTCATTCAAGGGTACTATGACTATGCTTGCACGTCATGGTACCATAGCACCTCCAAGGCGCTAAAAATAAAACTTCAAACATCGCAAAATAAACTGGTCAGACTACTGCTTGACCTTTCATCTAGAACCCACCTCACCTCTGCCCACTTTGACAACCTAGGATGGCTTAGAGTAGACGACAGAGTACAGCTACTTGCAATGGGCCTGGTCTACAAGATCCACTACACCTATATGGTACCCATGTACATGTCAAAATTCTTCCCAAAGGTCAAGGAATACCATGATCATAACACCAGAGGGAGCTCCACAAATCATGTGAAACCCAGATTTGGCACAAAAAAGGGGGAATACACGTTTCGCAATTATGCCACATCAAGGTGGAACGCTCTTCCCACAACTGTAAAGGAAAGTAAAACTATACTTACCTTCAAAACCTCTCTTAAAGAGCACCTTCGGGGGAGAGCATTGCAAAACTGGCCCCGGTAATGGTACAAATCTCAACCTGTCGTTCAATGGACAGCTTCCCCCCCCCCCCCATCTATGTATATACTCGCATTTTAGAATCTGTTACTAACTGTATATCTGTAGACTTGGTATGTCTTAAATGTCCGGTTAGGATGTATTAGAACGAAATCTAAAATGAAAATTGTAAATAAGCAATCTGTATGTAAAAAACCACCTGTATGTCAATTGTAAATACGCCATCTGTATGTCAAATATGTCTTATATGTCTTAAATGATATGATGAATTGGAAATGGGGGACCCTGATGTAAACAAGATGAAAGTCTTTCTCTGGTCTGCATCCCCTTAACAATTGTATGTTTTGAGCTGTACTGTACTGTACCCAATATACAAGCTGTTAATAAACTTTTCAATCAATCAATCAATCAAAGGCAGCCGCCTAATGAGATCTCCCCGTTCCGCCGGTTCAGGAGAGCTCTCCTCCGGATGACATAAAAAAAGCTGCATAAGCGGCTGCCTCACAGCCTGTCGGTTGTTAGGCAGCAAAGCTTACGGCTCAGACCAGCCTTTAAAACCTCTCGGTTAATTAGACAGCCCGGGTTTGTTTCCTATGTCACAGATGTGCCTCCTACACACACCTCCGCTCATTCCTCAAACAGGTTTGAGCGTGAACCTTAATGTCCGCGGCGCAGCTGTTAACCAGTTAACCAGTCGGTTAACCAGTCGGTTATTAAACAGCAGGGCTTGACGGTTAAACCTGATGCTCCTAACCTGTTGGTTATAGGCAGCACGGTTTTTCCTCTGTCCCAGATGTGCCTATACTACACACGGTCGTAATGAGCCTAGGGCTGTTATTACGCACTGTGTGAATAGCACTGCACACACCTCCGCTCATTCCCTCAACGGGTTTAAGCGTGAACGCGCCTCAATGTCCAGTTTACGAGCCTTCTCCGAAACAGAGACAGGATGAGAGCTGGTGTGAGATGCAGCGTGTGGAGGGCCCCTCGCAGCCTTTTCGGTCCGGGCCCCTCTAGGGCTGCTTCACGGGCAACGGCGGCGAGGGCTCTGACGTGGCTCGTCACCATGACAACCACAGCACATCCAAAACATGCGTGTGCTCTCAGAGTATTACTCAGAGTGGCGACGTGTGTATTCGATGGACAGATGGATAATAATAATAAGCAGCAAGGCCCACCAGGTAAGCCGGCTTCCCCTAACCTGTCGGTTATAGGCAGCATGGCTCACTGCAGTGCATAACCGGCTGTCTTTAAAACCTGCAGTGGCGTTTTCTCCTGGAGGCCAAGGGAAGCCAGGCTTCCCCTGTTTTTTCGGATTGTAGTTATAATTTTAATAAATAAATAAAAACACTTCGTTTAGTTTAGGAAATTCTTTGTTGTGTGTTGCTGCCGGCCCGTCTATCCCCCATTCTCATTGAGTATTTTACAAAGAGTGAAACAGCGCCCCTGTAGATGTTATGGTGAAACAGTAGATTGCACTCTCTGTTGCGAGAGGAGGCTAGCCGAAATTGGCTTCCCTTGGTGAAACAAAATGGAGGGATTGACCAATCAGATGAGGCTCACGTCATGCCCCTGCCGACCTGTGATTGGTCAGGGCCATGCCAAGGGAAGCCAGAGGCGGCTGGCTTCCCTTGCCTCACAATCCAATCAAATCGCATCAACTTAGTGTTGCAGTGACGCATCCTAAAACCCGGAAGTAAGCTGCGCTCGGTTTCCCTCTACAAAAAAGCAATGGGATTTCTCCATATGATTTTGGAAGATAGCTCGAAATAAGGTCAGTGGAAAACGAACCTGTTAGATAAATGCACGTTTTGTTCAGTGGGATAATATCCACATGTCTACCCTACTTTTATAATTTTCGAATCATAAATCTAATCGATAGAAGATAGATAGCGCCACTGCACCACTCTCACCGTCGTTAGAAAGTAGCAAGCAACTGAAGCAAGTGCAATTATGGAGGGTGGAGATTTGGAGTATTTAATCAAAAAATAATTGTACTAAACTTCCGCTACAGCAGCAGCAACAACAAATACAATCTGATGACAGGCCAATGCCCAAACTGGAGCTGTGTACAGCGAGGAAAAAAGGAGCGAATCGGACGTAAAACGTTAAAGGTCTCCTGATTTAGTTTGTGAATGAATGCTTATTAGAGTTTCGGCTGGAGAGTGCGTGCGGACCTGTCGGTTAGATAACAGGCGTGTGTAAGTCCTGCATCTGTATGATACAAATGTGTGTAAAATGATACCGGGTGCTGAAATCACTCATCTGGTTATGTTATTACATTGACCACCACACCCCTGACCCAAAAGAAAGGACGTATTATTGGCTTCCCCTACATTTTTCCCCACGCCACGCTACTGAAAACCTGTTGGTTTTTAGGCAGCTCGGATTTTTTTCCTCTGTCCCAAACCTACCTCCTACACACGGTCGTAATGAGCCATGGGTGCCATTATTACAGTATGGGCAGCACTGCACACACCTCCGCTCATCCCTTAGGGGTGTTGAGCGTGAACGCACCTTAAATGTCCGGTTTACGAGCCTTCTCCTAAACGCGACATAAGGAGAGCCTGTGTGAAATGCAACGTCTGGAGGGCTCTGGCTGGCTCGTCACCATGACAACCACAGCACATCCAGAGCAGGTTAGCGCCTTGAGTGACGGCGCGTGGGTTAGATGGACAGAGGGAAGTTAATATGCAGCAAGGCTCCCCGGTTAAGCCGGCTGCCAATAGCCTATTGGTTACTTGGCAGCATGGCTCGCTGCCTAAGCCGGCTGGGTTTTTTAACTTATCGGTTAATAAAACAGCTGGGCTTGCTATTCAAATCCGTCTACCGTAAACTTTTTGGGTTTAGGCAGCATGGATTTTTCCTCTGTCTCAGACACCTCCTACCCACGGTCGTAATGAGCCCACGGAGGGCCATTATTACGCCTCGTGTGGACAGCACTGCACACACCTCCGCTCATCCCTTAGTGGTGTTGAACGTGAACGCGCAGTTTACGAGTATTCTCCTAAACAACGACATATTGAGAGCCTGTGTGAAATGCAGCGTGTGGAGGGCTCTGGCATGGTTTGTCACCAACCACATGCAGCACAGCCAGAGAATGTACACCCGGCGCTATCAGAGTACTGTATGGTACTCAGGGTGGCGGCGAGTGTGTCTGATGGACAGATGGATGAGCAGGCGGATGGGCAGAGGGTAGTCTCTGCAATTCGCCTCTCCCCCCCCGCAGTTCTTCGGGATACAAGAAGTCCTGTCATCCCAGGAACAGTGTCTCGCGCTCCGTGCAGAGCGGCAGGAACTCTGGTTAAAGAAAGCCTTTTCCCGGGGTTCCTCAAAGGGAAGAAAATCAGGGGTTGTTACTCCCGCTATTTTCTGGTCCCGAAGGAGACGGGGCGGGGGGAATGAGACCCATCCTCGATCTGTCAGTGTCCAACAAACAGGTGCTGGAGTGTGTTCACCAGGGAGGTGCACATCCATAGTCCTGAAGGATGCTTACCTCCACGTAACCATCATCCTGAAACACAGCAAATTCCTGCGTTTCTCATTCCTGGCTCCACACACTTTTTTCAAAGTGGGTGGAGACGGTTGGAGCAGCTACTCAGAATGGGGATGAGGGTTATTTTGCCTGGATGACCGGCTGTGGCTGGCTCGCTCCAGGGAGGAAGCGGTTTTTCAGACGATACAGTTCGTATCTCATCTGTCAAGCCTGGGTTTCATTATCAACTGGAAGAAGAGCTGTCCTCTTCCCTCCCAGACATTTAACTGGGAGTGGAATTGAACTCAGCCTGCATGAGAGCGCGACTCTCACAGCAGAGAATGGAGAAAGTGACAGCTCTCCTCCGGTGCAGCTGTTAACCTGTCGGTTAGCAGGGAGCACGGTTTTTCCTCTGTCCCAGATGTGCCTACTACACACGGTCGTAATGAGCCCAGGGCTGTTATTACGCACTGTGTGAATAGCACTGCACACACCTCCGCTCATTCCTCAGCAGGTTTGAACGTGAACGCGCCTCAATGTCCAGTTTACGAGCCTTCTCCTAAACAGCTCAGGATGAGAGCCGGTGTGAGATGCAGTGTGTGGAGGCCCCCTCGCAGCCTTTTCGGACCGGGCCCCTCTTGGGTTGCTTCACAGGCAACGGCGGCGAGGGCTCTGACGTGGCTCGTCACCATGACAACCACAGCACATCCAGAGCAGGTTGCGCGCTCTCAGAGTATTACTCAGAGGAGCGACGCGTGTTCGATGGACAGATGGATCATAATAAGCAGCAAGGCTCACCGGTTAAGCCGACTGCCCCTGACCTGTCGGTTATAGGCAGCATGGCTCGCTGCATAAACCGACTGTCTTTAAAAACCTATTGGTTTTTAAGCAGCTCGGACAGCTCTCCTCCGGTGCGTCACACCCCGCGGGGCGGTGACAGCCCTCTCCGTGATGCAGCTGTTAGGTATGATATCAGCTGGTCACGTGGTGATCCCCCTGGGTCTCCTTCACAGTGAGGAGACTCCAGAGGTGGTTTATTTGCCTGCGTATCGACCCCGTGCGTCAGAGGAGACGCATGGTGTACATTCCTCCGTCCGTGGGTTTGGATTGAACCCACTGGAAAAATCTCCACGTCAGTGGGGGTGCACCTGAGCAGAGTGACGTCACACACCACAGTGTTCACAGACGCATCTCTAGCAGGCTGAGGAACGTGCATGTCGCAGGCGGTGGGGGGACAGTGGCCGGGTCACATGTCTCTCCATATAAACGTGCTGGAATTACTATATGGAAAGTAATCCAGCACTTCGCCCTGTTGCTGTACAATCAACATGTGTTGATTCGAACAGACAACAAAGCAACGGCGGCCTACATAAATCACCAGGGAGGTGTTCGATCAGCGCAGCTGCTGAACACACATCCTACACAGCCAAATGGACAATGTTCCGTTTGGGGTGGAGGGAAAATCCTGGACCCCGTTGGGCCCCCTGCCTCGTGCTGTCGTTCCTCCAGCTGTTGCTAGACAGGAATTGGCTTATAGCACGGTCGAAACATATGCTGCTGCCATTTCATCTTGCCACGTAGATTGGTGTCAGCACGGTGTGTAGTCACCCTCTGACAAAACGTTTTCTACGGGGAGCACAGAGACTCAGACCTGTGTCACGCGCTTTGGCGCCTCAATGGGTTTCGGCTTTAGTGTTACGCGCACTGAGTAAAGCTCCATTTGAACCTTTAGATCAGGTTCCCCTGAAGTTTTTGTCAGCCAAAGTAGCTCTGCTCTTGGCTTTGACATCAGCTAAAAGGGTGAGTGATTGGTCTGCTCTCTCGGTGGCTCCGTCATGTCTCCGGATCCAAGGAGATGGCAGCTTAGCTGTTTTGCGCCCTAACCCGGTTTTTATGCCAAAGGTTATCACAAGCTCGTTTTAGATCGTGAGTGATAACTTTGGATGGCTTCTTTCCTCCTCCTCACCTCCTTTACGGCGTTGCACGGAGGAATGACAGTGAAAGACATTTGCACTGCTGCATCTTGGTCTTCCCCCTGTTCTTTTATTGTATTTGAGGGATTTCTCCCATTCCTCTCTGACACATTCAGTACTGAATAGCCTGCCAGAATGAGTAATGTCGGGGTTTTTCAATTGCATGCCCTCTCTCCTGCCTGTCGGCACTTAGAGAGCTGCCTTTTTTCCCCCTCTCTTGATAGTTTTTAACAAGTGAGACTCGATCTCTACTTTTTATAAATGACAGGTAGGCCGAGTAAGCCTTCGTTCCTTGATGGAGAATATTCATTTTTTAATGCTATATTCCCTGGGAATGTGATGCTCCATTTACGCATGGCGAAATGGACATGGGTTATTAACTGAGTAGGTGTGTTTTGTGCTTCTGGTAACGGACGGAACCAGTGGGGCGTAGACTACATCCTGCTTCGCCCTTAACCCAATAGCGATAGCCTTAGAGGGCGAAGCCTTATACGATATAGAACTGGGGTTACGTAATGTAACCCAGCTTCTATGAGTATAGGCGCAGCCCTCTAAGGTTCGGGCCCCACTGGTTCCGCGAATAGCTGAAGAAAAGCTGTTGGAGTGGATTGTAGGGCCTACTTCCTATTTATACGGAAGTGAGCCCGGAGGTGGGGCCCACGTCATAGGTGGGCGTGGAATAAGTCTGTCAGTGCTGCACACGTGCAGTGGGATTACCCAATAGCGATAGCCTTAGACGGCTGCGCCTATACTCATAGAAGCTGGGTTACATTACGTGACCCCAGATCTCCATGGTGACTTATCCTGGAACCTAGTCTGTGCTCCGATGCAGGATAGGTTCCAAGATAAGAGATCAACTCAGCGAAAGCACCACGCCTGCTGACCAATCAGAGCTCAGTGTGCGGAGGAAATACAGTTTAAACTGCCGTTGCAGGAAAGACGGCCGGCCAAAATCACCGACTGTGTGAATGTGAAAATGAATAGAACATCACATTCACCTCCCATCTTCAGAGCAATCTGACTATTATAACATTAGCGTTAAGAAAGCTTACTTAAATATCTGCCACAACATAAGTAACCGGATCAAAGTAACATTAAGTAGCCTATACAGTCCGCGGCACTGTGAGTGCAGATGTCGATGTGTCCCATTATTATTCATATCACATCACATCATTAATGTATCATATATTTCCTTATCTGAGTCAGCTGAGCCGTATCTGGCCGTGCAACACTCACAGTGTCACATACTGTATGCAGAAGTATTATTTTAAGCAACACATTAAGTTGACGAAACACTTGAGTCAAATGTAATTAAAGTCAGATCCACTCGTGTTTTAGACGGGGCAGTGATATCATAAACCTGTTAATGTACGCATTCAAACACTTTTTCTTTTACCAGCTGTATTCACCTTGCAGGTGAGTGTGTGGCTATGTGGCTTTTATCCTGGATAAATTGTTTAAGTCATGGATGTTTACTCTCACCTGTCTCTCGCCTGTCTCTCACCTGTCTCACCTGTCTCTCACCTGTTTCTCACCTGTCTCTCACCTGTCTCTCGCCTGTCTCTCACCTGTCTCTCACCTGTCTCTCATCTGTCTCTCATCTGTCTCTCATCTGTCTCTCACCTGTCTCACCTGTCTCTCACCTGTCTCTCACCTGTCTCTCGCCTGTCTCTCACCTGTCTCTCGCCTGTCTCTCACCTGTCTCACCTGTCTCTCACCTGTTTCTCACCTGTCTCTCACCTGTCTCTCGCCTGTCTCTCACCTGTCTCTCACCTGTCTCTCATCTGTCTCTCATCTGTCTCTCATCTGTCTCTCACCTGTCTCACCTGTCTCTCACCTGTCTCTCACCTGTCTCTCACTTGCCTCTCACCTGTCTCTCACCTGCCTCTCACCTGTCTCTCATCTGCCTCTCACCTGTCTCTCACCTGTCTCTCACCTGTGTCTCATCTGTCTCTCATCTGTCTCTCGCCTGTCTCTCACCTGTCTCTCACCTGTCTCTCGCCTGTCTCTCACCTGTCTCTCACCTGTCTCTCATCTGTCTCTCATCTGTCTCTCACCTGTCTCACCTGTCTCTCACCTGTCTCTCAGCTGTCTCTCACCTTCCTCTCACCTGTCTCTCATCTGCCTCTCACCTGTCTCACCTGTCTTACCTGTCGCTCACCTGTCTCTCACCTGTCTCTCATCTGTCTCTCATCTGTCTCTCACCTGTCTCTCACTTGCCTCTCACCTGTCTCTCACCTGCCTCTCACCTGTCTCTCATCTGCCTCTCACCTGTCTCACCTGTCTTACCTGTCTCTCACCTGTCTCTCACCTGTCTCTCATCTGCCTCTCATCTGCCTCTCACCTGTCTCTCACCTGTCTCTCATTTGTCTCTCACCTGTCTCTTGCCTGCCTCACCTGTCTCTCACCTGTCTCTCATCTGTCTCTCACCTGTCTCTCATCTGTCTCTCATCTGTCTCACCTATCTCTCACCTGTCTCTCATCTGTCTCTCATTTGTCTCTCACTTGCCTCTCACTTATCTCTCACCTGCCTCTCACCTGTCTCACCTGTCTCTTACCTGTCTCTCCTCAGCATGTGGTTCGACTCACCCGGATGTGTCCTCTCCACCTGTCTCGCTGCTCACCTGGGCTCCTCTCTGCAACGTGGGGATGAGACGGCGGGGGGGAGGGGCGACCTCTGACCCCTTCGGAGTGGGCAGGAAGTGACATCATCAGCTTCATTATTATTGTTAGCAATATATGGCGCTCTCAAACGGAGCTCTGTGATTTGCTATTTGTCTATTTGTTTAATCGGTCAATAACGTTTTATTTAACCCTCTCTTAATTAATTAATATACAATAACAAACTGACCTGTGTTGACATTAATAATGTAAATAAATAAAATAATTCAATAATAATAACAATACAATTATATAATAATAAAATAATAATAATACAACACACCTTCACGATAAAACAAACACCGCACATACAATTGAACTAATGTCGTTCTTTTTCTATTTTGTATTTCTTTTGTATTTATTCTGCCAAATATCACAAAAAACACAGTTTCTGAAGTTTCTCTGAGCCACGACTGCGCGGATTCACTTCCGCAGATCCACGACACGGCAGCGTCGCGTTGAAGCTTGCCGGTGGGCGTGTCTGGCGCGCGACCAACAACCAATCACATTAATCTCCCGCCCCGGACACACAAGCACGCGGTTTGATTGGCTAGAGCAGGGGTATTCAACTCAAAATTCAACAAGGTCCAGTTAGAGAAAATCTCCCCATGCAAAGGTCCGGAACATCAAACTTGCTTTATGAATTAGTGTGATATATATTGAAGTGCCTGTAGCTTTATCAACGTCTGCATGTAATCAACAACTGACTGCCAATCAAATAAAGAAAGTACAATTCAAAAACAACAATATTTATTGTCAATTAACATTGAACTATACAGATATACAGTAAATACTGTGGATATGTGTAATGTTCCTCTCGGGCTGCATTTAAAAATAAAATAGCTTTTGAAAATATGTGCATCTTAAAAGTGCTTAACTTTAGATAAATAAAATAAAGTGTAGCAGCAGCTTTAGTGTCCCTTTTTCTTTGTTAACCGTTTCACATCATGACTTAACTGTTTCAGACGATTATAGAACAATATCAGCCTTTACGCATCATAACAATTGAACAGTTTTAAAGTTTCTCTTTCTTTCCCTCTTATATTGCAGTCCCTCACTCACTTTTTTTAATTCAGTGCGAGAATTGAGCTTGAGTATAAAATATGAAATGCTTGATGGGAAACGACTCGCTGGTATCTCGAGCTGAGCGCTCATTGGTGGTTTTTACTACGTGCTGCTGATGAAACTCTCCAATTGGCTCGGCAAAAGTTTGTTGTTGTTTTGTGTCAGTTTTACGTCGCCACATCCATTCCCATTTTTCATCATTGTTCCACAATGTTTATCATCATTAAATTAATATCCATATATTTGATACTATACTTGCACTGCTTACCGTTTTCATACTTTATATATCTTAGCATATTCATACACACTTTTCATACTGCTCACAGGCTGATATCTAGTGTATTCATACCCCTCACTGTTTATTCATCATTCAATTCATTCTATATTTTATGTCTATTGTGTACATTACTTTTCACTTTACTGCTTGTTGCACCTGGTTAGAAGCTAAACTGCATTTCGTTGTCTCAGTACCTGTAATCTGTGCAATAACAATAAAGTTGAATCTAATCTTGAGCAGGAACAAATGTATTTACTTAGTACATATCTGACATTAACGATTAAACACATGTGTGCATTCTTTATAAATGCAAACCGAGTCAAGCCGACTCCGGAGGTGGCGGTATGCACCTTAAAGTTGTTTGCAATCCGCCAAAAAACCGAGAGAAGAAGAAGAAGACGAAGCCGACTCCGAGCTGTCCGACTTCAGGCGAGCTTTTTGAGACCTCCCCGGGCTGCGATCGGCTATTCTCGTCTACTTTCGAGGCGAGCCGCAACGCGTCTCAAACAAGCCTACTGTGTATGAATATGCTAAGATAGATGCGCGTTCATAATGCAGAGGGAAATAACTCTCAGAATAACGTTATTAGCACATTATTACAACTTGAGGAACGAATGTTTTTAATAAGGGCTATACAAGTGTTCATACTGGGTAGTTTATTTAGTTTAAAAAAAATTATCCAACGATTTACAGACCACTCCCCATGTAAGTCAATGGGAAAAAGTGTTTCCGGGCCTGGCAACCAAACGGAAGTGTAGTACCGCCATTAGGCCACCACGAATATTTTCATCTGAGTCCGGCGCACTTCCTGGGGGCTTGGGCTGGCCTCCTCTCGCAACAGAGAGTGCAATCTACTGTTTCACCATAACATATAGAGGGGCGCTGTTTCACTCTTTGTGAAACACTCAATGAGAATTGATTGATTGATTGCAAAGTTTATTAACAGCTTGTATATGGGGTACAGTACAGTACAGCTCAAAACATACAATTGTTAAGGGGATGCAGACCAGAGAAAGACTTTCGTCTTGTTTACATCAGGGTCCCCCATTTCCAATTCATCATATCATTTAAGACATATAAGACATATTTGACATACAGATGGCTTATTTACAATTTACATACAGGTGTTTTTTTACATACAGATTGCTTATTTACAATTTTCATTTTAGATTTCGTTCTAATACATCCTAACCGGACATTTAAGACATACCAAGTCTACAGATATACAGTTAGTAACAGAGTCTAAAATGCGAGTATATACATAGATGGGGGGGGGGGAAGCTGTCCATTGAACGACAGGTTGAGATTTGTACCATTACCGGGGCCAGTTTTGCAATGCTCTCCCCCGAAGGTGCTCTTTAAGAGAGGTTTTGAAGGTAAGTATAGTTTTACTTTCCTTTACAGTTGTGGGAAGAGCGTTCCACCTTGATGTGGCATAATTGCGAAACGTGTATTCCCCCTTTTTTGTGCCAAATCTGGGTTTCACATGATTTGTGGAGCTCCCTCTGGTGTTATGATCATGGTATTCCTTGACCTTTGGGAAGAATTTTGACATGTACATGGGTACCATAGAGGTGTAGTGGATCTTGTAGACCAGGCCCATTGCAAGTAGCTGTACTCTGTCGTCTACTCTAAGCCATCCTAGGTTGTCAAAGTGGCCAGAGGTGAGGTGGGTTCTAGATGAAAGGTCAAGCAGTAGTCTGACCAGTTTATTTTGCGATGTTTGAAGTTTTATTTTTAGCGCCTTGGAGGTGCTATGGTACCATGACGTGCAAGCATAGTCATAGTACCCTTGAATGAGTGCTCCTGCCAGAGTTTTCAGGGTGTTTTTGTTTACCAGAGAGGAGATCCGGTATAGGAATCTAGTTCTTTGATTGACTTTTTTTATTACATTGGATGCCATTTTGTCACAGGAGAGGTTTGCCTCAAGAATAGATCCTAGGTATGTAATTTCCTTCTTACTTGTGACAATAATGTCGCCCACTGCAACTGAGAAGTCGTCGGATTTGCTGAAATTATGTTTCGAACCGAAGAGAATGGACTCTGTTTTACCCAGGTGTAAGAATGGGGAGAGACGGGCCGGCAGCAACACACAGCAAAGAATTTCCGAAACTAAACAAAGTGTTTTTATTTATTTATTAACATTATAACTACAATCCAAAAAAATAGGGGAAGCCTGGCTTCCCTTGGCCTCCAGGAGAAAACGCCACTGGTTGTGATGTGGTAGTGGGACTCATTATTATGGTTGAGAGCAGAATGGACTAAAAATGTAGGAAAAGGTTTGAACAACAAAATACCTTTAATTCCAGGTGAAAAGGCAAAGCAGAGCAAGTTAACAAAAGTGAGAAACTCTCCAACACACATAAGACAGAACAAGGATCTGACCATTACTAACAGACAACCAGAACTTAAACATGCAAGAGTAATCACAAAGGCTAGTCACACCTGGGGAGGGAAGCTGAAACACAAAAACACACGGTGAAGAGAATCAGGTTATCAAACAAGAGGGAAAACACAGAAACAGGAAGTATACAGTACACAGACATGACACATGTGAACACTCTTCAAAATAGAACAGGAAACAAAGACTGATCGGTGCACTCACCTCCCATTTAAGGACAAGAAACTGGTCCCCACAAGTTTTTGGTGAAAGGGCCACTCCACTAATTACACACATTAGGATATCTTTACTTGCCACAAGGACAGCCTGTGGAAAAATAAGTATATGATGTACTTTGTGGCTCTGAAGGACGCTTTCTGAAACCAGAAAAGTGAAGAGTTTTCTCCAGTTTTTAGATTCTGTATTCACCTTGAAGGCATGCGAGAAAAACATGTTTTTCTTCAAGATTTCAAGGTACAATGGGATGAGCATTTGATATCATCATGAGGGAGACATATTGCTCTAAGATGTGAAGTGATTCTGCAAGTAAACAACAGGTAGTCATACAGAAAAGAACCTAAAATGTAATCATTATTTTGTCCACAGGTGTGTTATGGGCAACAAATCTGCGCAGCTTACAGCATTCACACGCATTTTCTAGTTATACTTGTAGCCTGGACATAGGGTAAAAAATAACCCTAGAGAAATGTAGTTTATATGTCAATGTTTAAAGTATACTATAACCTGAAGTATCTGAACAGACAGAGATGTTCATTGTATCAATTACAATGAAAACATAAACAGAATACAAAAAACACATAAAAGCAACCATAATCATAAAAGCTTTTCTGTAAATATGTGTGAAAGAGCAACCCTGCTGGTGAACCTGATATCAGCTGCGTGTGTGTGCGTGTGTGTGTCATGCAGGCTGTGATGCAGCTGCGCAAACACTAGAGGGAGCCACTGGACCTGCTATCCTTCGAAAACTCTGTCAGGAAGGGCAGAATACTATTCTACTTTTCATGGCATGTACTATACTTTGATATGCAGAAAGATGTAGACCCAAAGAAGATAAGCAGTTTTTTCTCATTCCAAAAATATCTATTTGTTGTAAGTAAATGTAGTGCATACTGAGATACTGCAACTAATAATTTACATCATGATTGTTCTGTCGATTATTTGTTATTATCATTATTTTAGATAAATTATTGAAAAATGCAACAATTTGATAAAGCTTAAAGGTGTGGTGGTTGAAATGTTATGTGTTGAAGAAATATGTAAAAATAAAATGCATTGATTTAAAACTGAGAAAATAAGTAAATCTTCACATTTAAGACTCTCAAATCAATCATGAATTGATAACGAAATAACAGAATAGTTGTTTAATATGCTTTTAATGTATTAATAAATTAATCGTTATGCTACCGTTCATATTCCACATGAGAGCCATGCTGACATTGTTCAGCTATATAATAATGTATCATAACAGAGTAATATATCAAGCATATTTATAAATTCAAATGATTCAAAATCTTCTTTGCTGTAACGTTATTTTCTTCCACCAGACTGAAAAGCAGCACACCATCACTGTTTGATAATTCAGTTTATTTCCAATATACATTTCATTTTGAAAAATATAAATTCTAAAATAAACCATTTCACCTGTTTCTAAAAAGTCACAAAACGTTAATCAAAAGAAACATTGTATCATTATGTATTCCGTAGGCTAAAATTAACATCATTAACAAGATACTTCATTTGATGTATCTTTGTCGGACTTTTGTCCGACATGCTGACAGAACAACACACTTTAAACTAACAGTTCTCCACACGCTGTGTCCCCTCGCTGCAGCTGACGAATAAAAACACTGATGTGGAGTGTAGGCTAGCTAATGCTGGTACTTAGGTTGATGAACTGAAACAAAAACGAGTTGCAAGACAAAAACCGCGATGGTACGAAGAAACTTGTTGCATTTTGGTTTGAGCCGAAGTGCCTTTATATGTACATGATTTACAGAGGAGGAAGGCGGCTCATGAATCACTCAGTTTGAATTTATTTCTATAGTGGTGATGAAGACAGAGAAGAATTAAGAATTGAAATCCTACTTGTGAGAAAGTGCGTCAGTGTGCCCTTTAGAGATAAAGTGGAGATAATGTAATGAAAAACAGTACTTCAGTTGGTAATACTGGCCAATAAAAGTCAACGTTTTATCTCTGGCTGTGACAGTGTGGACGCGCTGGGCGCTCTGTAGCAACAAAGTTTGTACAACATGTTCTGCCTCATTTCAGCAGATTGATAATAAATCCTTGTTTGAGGAGATGTTTGGATTTGAACAAGTCTATGTACGAGCATATTGAGTTATTGTTCGCTGTAATCATTCCTCTCCATACTGGACGAGAAACAATATCTTCCTAATGCTACACCTTAACAAAAAGAAAGATGTCAAGGACAAAAAAATGTACAATCCTGAACAAAATTAATCTTAACTTAATCATTTAACTTCAGTATGTGTAGGATATGCTAGCCAACATTTATCCATTCAAAATGTCTCAAATTCAATGTGTCGTGAAACTTTCTTTTTCAAATAAAATAGACTTTTAGCTAGTTTGAATGTAAAGGAAGTTATCCTTTTATGCTACCTTCCTGTGTGGCATTAAGTCTTTCTAGATTTTTTTTTAACTACTCAAGGCAAATTCTGGACATGAATGAAAACCTAAGGAGACATTTTTCACACAGATGTTCCCGTATGAATAAGCAAACTTTGCAAAGTACAGAAAAGAATGAAGACAGCGACCAATAACTCCCTGGTGTACACACAGTACTGCATCTGAGTAGTACTATTATAAGGAAAGACTTGAAGAAAATCCAAATGTTAAATATATATAAAACATAAGAAACAAGTGATACCATTTTCACATCAGATAGTTCCCACAGTAGTTGAGACAAGAAGAAATAAACCCGCTGCATGAAGTTCACATGGATCTGATTCCCTTCTCATAATTCCTCGTCACGATAATATTTTCAGTCGGAATCGATCTCTTATAAGCCACTTAGGTAAAGTAGTTTGTGCAGCAAAAGCGATTATATGAAATACGTTCCTAGGTATTATTTAAGTTTGGCTGAGGAAATTCTGATGATAACGTATCGCTCAACTGTTTTCTACCCACAAAAGGGGGGAAAAAGGACATAAGAAAAAGTTACTAACATACACACAAAATAATCATTTAAAAAAAAGATAAAGAAAGGATTTGATTTAAGAGTAACAAAAGTTTTGAAGTGAAAACGTTACAGAAAGGTTGAGAGAATTAGAAAGAGAAGGTGGAGGAATTAAAACCACATGAAAAAGTGATAATACAATATTTACCTCATCTGCATAATATATTATGCATTGTTAATTAACTTCAAATATTCAATTCAAACATATTTCTGTCACAAGCTATAATACAGTGAACCTCTTGAATCATTTTAACTCTCAAGAGGAAAGAGAAAATAGCAAAAGCCCATGCCACGTCAAAAATCAACATGTTGCAGTTGTTTATAATAAGCATTTAATCTATAACAAGAGGTAGAGCTATACAAAAAAACATAATTTTCCTGCTACAGGAAATCGTAATTAGAGTAAATTGATTTATAAAAAAATTCAGACCGATGATATTTATATTTTTATAAAAAGGAGCAGGGAGGGATTTCATGCAAGGACAAAGAGCTGCAGCATTTCTGTGAAAGTGTGGGAAGTGTTTGAAAGAGGAAGAGGGAAGAGCTATCAGCCTACTGTGCAGAGGTGAGCAAAAGTGTCAGATAAGAAATGGTTTTACATAAGGTGGTTTTATTTTCCTCAGTGTTTTCCCTTTGTTTTCATTCCCACATACTTTGAACAAAGTCAGAAAATGGTGGAGAGGATTTTGGAGTTAAAATTTATATTTTTTAAAAAGGGAAATGAGAGAGAGAGTCGCCTGGCGGTGGTTTGGTGCTCTACAGAGACGTTTCGGATCCTCTGCTCTTCCAGTAAAATGAATTATCATCGTCTGGTTCCATGTCGATGGTAATCCGAGGCACAGTCTTCAGGGGACTCATCTCAGGGCTGAAACACAAACATATGTATTGTTTGGATACATGATGGGATGGTAGTGTAATGTTATAATTAAAGGAATAGTTGATATTTTGAAAAATACAATATCCCTGGAGCCAGCAGCTAGTTAGCTTAGCATAAAGAGCGAAAAAACAGCTAGTTTTGCTTTGTAGGAAAGTATAATCTGCCTCGAGTGCAAAGATACACATGTTCGACTTTTATTAGACTAGAGTTGTTAATAAGTGAGGGGTTTTAAGTTTAGGAGAGAGGCTGGCTTGCTGTTAAGGGCCGCTTCTAATTTTTGTTTTAAGCTAGGCTAACTAGCTGTAGCAACAATCTTCTCGTCAAGGATCGTCAAAACAGTGAATAAGACACACAATAAGTCCACAATGTCAGGATGTTCTTTTGAAAGGATTGTTCTGGTTCATTACAACTTGGATGGGTCAATTGTTGTTATATTTTGCAATAGAAATTAGCTTTTATAGATAAAAAAACCTCAACTGAACTAAACAGAAACGTAAAGAAACCCACTCTCAACCCGTCTGATGTTATAAACTACAGGCCTGTCTCTCTACTCCCGTTCCTGTCTAAATCACTTGAACGCGCTGTCTTTAAACAACTCTCCTGTTATCTCCATCAGAACAACCTTCTGGATCCGCACCAGTCTGGTTTCAAGGCAGGTCACTCCACAGAAACTGCTCTCATTGCTGTCACTGAGGAACTGCACACTGCCAAAGCAGCATCCCTCTCCTCTGTCATCATCCTGTTGGACCTGTCTGCTGCATTCGACACGGTGAACCATCAGATCCTCCTTCACACTCTCCAAGAACTTGGAGTTTCAGGCTCTGCACTTTCCCTCCTCACCTCATACCTCAAAGACCGTACCTACAGGGTAACTTGGAGAGGGTCCGAGTCCGACCCTTGTCAATTAACTACAGGGGTCCCTCAGGGCTCTGTTCTTGGTCCCCTCCTCTTCTCCCTGTACACAAACTCGCTCGGATCAGTCATTAGCCTGCATGGTTTTTCATACCACTGCTACGCTGATGACACCCAATTAATTCCGTCCTTTCCCCGCTCAGAGACCCAGGTCGTCGCACGCATCTCTGCTTGTCTAGATGACATCTCTCAGTGGATGTCTGCTCATCACCTCAAGCTCAACCTTGACAAGACTGAACTGCTTTTTCTTCCGGGAAAAGATTGTCCCACTCTTGACCTGACAATCAACATCGGCACCTCTGTTGTTTCCCCGACTCAGACTGCAAGGAATCTGGGTGTGATCCTAGATAACAACCTGTCCTTCACTGCAAACATCGCTGCTACAACCCGTTGCTGCAGATACACGCTTTACAACATCAGGAAGATACGTCCCCAGCTGACTCAGAAAGCGACTCAGGTTCTGGTCCAGGCTCTCGTCATCTCACGCCTAGACTACTGCAACTCCCTCCTGGCTGGTCTACCTGCATGTGCCATCCGACCTCTGCAGCTCATCCAGAATGCAGTGGCTCGTCTGGTCTTCAACCTTCCTAAATTTTCCCACACCACTCCGCTCCTCCGCTCCCTTCACTGGCTTCCGGTAACTGCTAGAATCCACTTCAAGACACTGGTACTTGCTTACCATGCTGCGAATGGATCTGGCCCTTCCTACATCCAGGACATGGTTAAACTGTATACCCCAGCGCGTGCACTACGCTCTGCATCAGCCAAACGACTCGCTGCACCCTCGCTGCGAGGGGGACCCAAGTTTCCATCAGCAAAAACACGTGGGTTTGCTATCCTGGCTCCAAAATGGTGGAATGAGCTCCCCATTGACATCAGGACAGCAGAAAGCCTGCACATCTTCCGGCGCAGACTGAAAACTCATCTCTTTCGACTCCACCTCGAGCGATAGAATTACTAACAAATAACTGCTAACAGAGCACTTATATACTAATAAAGGACTGGCTTATCTATAGCCAGTTGAGTAGCACTTGAAATGTTTGGCTCTATGAAACCTGATTTACTTATATGATTCTGTTTTCTTCAAGGTTGTGTCTTCCTGGTCGAATGTACGTATTATAAGTCGCTTTGGATAAAAGCGTCAGCTAAATGCAATGTAATGTAACATAACGTAACATTACAAACATCTTTAAAAACTACAAGAGTTGGAACAACAGTTTCATCATTAGTGTCAGCATACATACGTTTTAGTGTTATTCGCACTTTGGGTAGTAATACCAGGGTTTCCCACACATAGACTATACTTGGGCGGGCCGCCCAGGTATATTAACGGCCGCCCAAGTATATTTCGCGACACATTTAGGTTTTTTTTTTGTTGGTTTTTTTATAATTTTTTTTTTTATTCGTCCGTGACCACGACGCCATCTGCGATCGATTAACTTGTGGACAATGATCCCTCGCTCCCTTGCTCTGATCTCGCCTCCTTCTGGCCTGTTAAGTGGCCTGCCTCACACAGGGTGACTGGCTGTCCACATGATGTGGCCTGCCGACATGGCCACTGTCATACAGATCATAAATCAAAGCCCTTGATTGGTCTCTGTGTGTCATTCAAGCTCGGGATAACCTCAGCTCAGGTGAGGTAAAGGACTCTCTGAGTGTTTAGATAGTTAACTTAGTCTAAGTTCTCAGTGGGTCTCAAACGGTGTGGTCACCATTTATGTAAACACATATTTCCATTTGAGAGGGTAGTGATTGGTCTAATAGTGAAGTGGGCTGAAGATCGGAAGGCTGTGAGTTCAAATCCCGCCAGGAACACCACCACTAGTGTGCCCTTGAGTAAGGCACTTAGCCCTTAGTTACTCCAGGCCAGGGAGAATGTCCCTGTAATCGGTCATTATAAGTCGCTTTGGATAAAAGCCTCAGCTAAATTAAATGTAATGTGATTAGTAAAATATGCATGAATAAATAAATAAAAAGTTAACTAGGTGAAAAAAGGTAAGATACACTTTTAAAACTTGTTGAGAGAAAACTAGTCTTGTCTGCTGCCTCAAAGAGGAGCAGGGGGGAGAGGAGGGAGACAGGAGAGGCTGATTCAGGAGCACAGACACACTCACAACTATAAATGAACCAAAAATAAATTAATAAACAAGTTTCAGTGTTTTTTTCATATTGGAAATTGTATGTTATTGGTTATGGCCATGATTTTATGATTATTGAAATATATACAGTTCTGTTTAATATAGGTGTTTCCATAGATCTAGTCTCTTTATTTTCCCCTCAAAATGCACCAGATTGATGCATTTAACTCCAAAATAAAAAATAAAATCTTACCGGGGGGGCATGCCCCTGAACCCCCTAGAGGATTTGAGGTCGACCCCCACTAAAAATCGCATGGATAGGTTCCTACAGTAAATACATTTATAAATACATTTATTTTTTTAAATAGTATACCATTTCCATATGTTCATGTGTGGGTAGTAGATTTAAACTATAGGGCTATCATTATGGGCCCTGCCTGTACCTGTTCGCTCTGCCATCGCGTGAAGGGTCTGCTAACAAGCGACCAACAGAAAGGTTAATGTTAATGTTGTTGCATGTCACCTCAACCCCCCCCCTGCTACTACCACCCCCCCAAATATATTTCAGATCTGTGGGAAACACTGGCAGTTAATGGACCAGCACCAGAGGCGTTCCCATACACACAGACGTTGGAGCTGTTCTTCATGAAATCCCAGAAGGATGAAGTGCTCTGACAAACAGTGCCATCTTTGCACAAAATGATTATACAGGAATGAAAAGTCAATAAATAAACATGTTGTAAAAACTTTTTTTTCTCCGCGGACCCCCCCCCGCCCAAGTATATCCCACAGATATGGGAAACACTGAAGTATCTTGCCAAAGGATACAACAACATGTTAAAGCCACACCCTTCCGATTGAAAAACAACCACCACCTCACTACCTCACAGCCACAGTCAATCCCATCTAAGTCTGAGAGAGACACTGACAGCTGTATCTGTTCGGGTCAATGTCAGATGGAGTGAAAGTGCACACTACTTTATGGTTCAGCAATAAACCAGTTCATATAAACCTGGAGGTGGAACTGGCAGTGTATCAGTAGGGAGCGACTGTAAGGGTGAGTGCTGTTCAGTCTCTTTTTACCTTCGGTCAACCAGACTTAGAATAATCACTTAGCAACTGATCAAGAGTAATGCATTTGTATTGATTTCATGGAACTCGTGAATGAATTATACTTAAATATGTGCACTGCTAAACATTTCCTAATTGACCCACTGGGAATTATTAAGATCTTGATTTTAATCAAATTGAACTGAAATAATTGATCAAATGATCAAATATAATATAATATTAATAATTATTAAATATGTGATACCATTTCAGAGGGAAAAGATGTGTCTCCTACTAAAGTTTTTGTTATCTTCTATTTTTTTATCAATGTGATATCATACTTTCACTACACAATTATTGTGTTTTGGTTATATCTACTGTAAATTCGGGAAAAATAATGTTAATTACTGTGCAGGTTTTTGTTGGCAAATACATTTAAGAGGCACTGCATTATTATAATATGTGTATTATTACCAGGGTATTAATATTTAACTTATATATTTGACGGTTATCTTCAATACCATAACCCTAATTCTTAAAATATTCTAAACATTATTTCTGATATACAAAAGTCATATATGTTGTGAAATGCGAAGTGGCATGCTCCTAGGTCTTGCTAAAAAAATAAATGTTACAGTAGGTTTATTGGTAAATTTCGTAAATTTTAGAGCTTTATTTAACACGGATGTCTAGTAATGTACCTTGCACAGATAACATGTTACATGTTGAAAGACCTATATCATCCTTACCAAAGGAAAATATTGATAATGTCCCAAAAGATTTGAACCCATTCGTTGTTAAGACGAAGGGGTTTTTTATCTAGTGATCAGCCCAAAGGAAAAAAACGTATCAACGAAAATGTTCCTTGCATAATAAGCATATATTAGATGTTGATGTTGTGGATGTTTAAAGGCTTTTGATGGAGAATATGTTGTGCTTCTTCTTCAGATGACGCTGTCAGTGTTTTTGCTGCTGGCCCTGCTGGGTCTGTCCTCAGCCAGTCTGCAGGACATTGTGAAGAAGAGCTCACTGCACAGAAAAGGTATTGTTCGGACCTAAAAATATATAGTTTGCGTGACACCACACCTGTGGTATAAAACCATGCAGGCTAAAGCAACTCTGAAGCAGATGTTTTGTAGAAAGTCTGTGGGGTCCCTGGTGTGAGGTCCTTTGACTCTTGCTTTGCCAAACGTTCATTTTCCTTAAAACTGAAACTATATGGTTAAATATGTAAATGTTCTGTCTGTCTCTTTTTACAGTTTATTTCCTGAACCCAGAGCTGGAGGGTCAGGTGCCTGAACCAACTCGTAACAAAGTGTTGGGCCCTCTGGCTCCTGCCGACCTAGAGCAACAGCAGGATCTACCTTCCTCTTTCATTTTCGGTAATAACGTTAACCTGGAGTGGCTGACCTGGAGCGGCTCTGTGCCCAATGGCGCAGTTGCAATCTACAATGGCTACACCGAACGCACCGACTACGTCTGCAAGTACAAATGTGAGGCTGGCTTCTACAACCCCATTCTGGGCCCCTACTGCCGCTACCCCTACGGAGATAGTGAGTACTACGCCCCCGAGTTTGAGATCCTGACCAACAAAGACAACTTTGAGTTCCTGGAGTGGAAGGAAGGTTCCTATGGTTCAGTGCCCCAAAATTCGGTTAGAACATGCCCAGGTGTTGGCATCTACGTTGGGAAGAACAAGTATGGTCTTGGGAAGGTTGTTCCTCAGTTTGAAGCCTTCTTCCTGCCTTGGGAAGGTGATGAGTACTGGTACAAGAGTTACCAGGTCCTGGCCATCAACAGGGATGCCTACACCCAGCACATTTCTGACGTCAAGTACGGCATTGATGAGGTCGCAATCTTCCAGTATCCTCCTGAAACCATGCGCATCTCCGGGGTCACCAACAACGAGTGCCAGACGGTGGAGAAGACAGTCACCATTTCAAAGACCACAGAGCTGGAGACAACCTGGAACATCGGCCGATCCACCATGCTCGGTATCACTGGCAGCATCACAGCTAAGATCCCCTTCATCGGCTCCGGCGGCATTGAGCTGGGCGGTGAAAAGACCCTGCAGTTCTCCAGAGGAACCACTGTGGTGGAGTCCATGAGCCATTCAGTGTCTGTGGCGCTCACCGTCCCCCCTAACCACTCCTGCAGAGTCCGTATGGAAGGACGCAAGATCAAGGCGGACATTCCCTACACAGCCCGTCTCAGCCGAACCTACCGTAACGGAGAGAGCCAGTGGACGTCCATCTCTGGCACATATGACGGAGTCCAGATTGGAGAAGTCAGAGCTGTAGTGGACCGCTGCGAACCTGTTGTTGATGCCAAGCCATGCCCCTGAAAGACTGACAGACATCTGATGTTTGTGATTTTGGATGCAAATTATTTGTCTGAATAAGCAAAAATGCCACACATAATGTGAAAATGTCCTTTGTGTCATGTTGCTCTAGAATAAGATTCTACATGTCGAAAATGCTAAATAAAATAATATGGAACTTTAACTTTTTCTTCATTTCCATTCTCTACACAATTAAACTGATGAGATATTATTGTTCATTTAAGATTTGCAACATACACAAACACGAGAGCTATAAGGTACAGTTCCTTAACGATGTACTTCTGCTATTTACTTTGTAAGGCTTTTATTTATTTCATAACCAAAGTTATGAGAAATTGAACTTTAAAACGACTTTATTAATTGTTTGGTGTTACTTTATTTGATGAATGGAACTGTGATATCTATTAAAACTGTAAATATGTGGCATTATAGTTTTTGTAGTACACTAATAAATAATTATTTTACACCCATTAAATATATTAATCCATTTAGCCTATTCTGAGATATCTCAATAATTAATAATACATCCGACTTTTCTGCTTTTCATAATTTCAAAGATGCTTTACATATTTCGGGATAAATAAACAAAAAGCATTTTAATATAGCTAGGTAAAATAAACTTCAAATTAAATAAAAATATCATAATAATTTGTGTTAACTAGGAATTACAAGATGGGTGAAGGCAAGCCTGAAGAGAGGGTTTTGTGGGCTTTTCTGAATGATGAGAATGTGGGCACATTTTTTATAAAAGTTTGGCAATGAGTTCTACAGAACCCTGCATTTGGCGCATGGGGTCAAGGATGACTCCAAGATTGTGGATTTGGGAGGAAGGAGAGACAATTGAGCCATCGATATTAATTGTAAAATCGTAAATGGGGTAGCTAAGGACGTCTTGACCAATGATAACGATGTCCGACTTTTTGCAATCAAGTTTTATAATGTTTTTTTGCATCTATATTTTAATGTCCATTAAGCAAAGGTTGACCTTGGTCATTATGACATAGTCCTGGTCTGGAGGACATATAGTTGAGTGTCATCAGCATATTATCTTAATACTTTGGTTAGTAACCAAATACTTGCAAAACAAAAGCTAGGATTTAGGGATTCATGGACCATTTATTGTTATTATGCAACTGGAATGCTTAATAAAATACATTTGTAACTAAGTGTTAGGGTTGGACATGACAAAACAGAACAAAAACAGGAGAAGGGCATTCTCAAAATTATATTTTTAGAAACATTTGCAAGAGCAAAAACAATAGTTAATTCTAGGGGGAAATGATATGGCTGTTCATTTGACATCAGGGAAATATTGTCTGTTAGTAGTCAACTATGGCGTTTGAGCACCAACCATCATTGATGTAACACCGGGTCCGTCTGTGGCGCGTTAGAGTAATGTGTTACGGAGCCTTCTCTTCAATATTTTTTCCACATAACGAGTATTTTGCGCTGCTCTTTTCCAATGTGGAAGCAGAATGTGTATTCATATGTGTATGTGAAAGCATACAGCACGATGCGGGGTGTGTCTCTAGACATCTTTAGACTGGAATAGCGGGGCCCAGTACGTGAACTCGCCTTGCAGGTGCACACGCCAGGATAGAAGACATCAGACTCCAGAGAAAATTTGCTCGAGTCCGAGTCCAAGTCAGAGAGTCAATGTACAAGTCGAGTCCGAGTCATCGTGGGGGGAAAAATTCACGAGTCCGAGTCCAAGTCGGCGTATGCGATAATTCACGTTGTACCCCTAGGGGTCCGCGTACCCTCATTTGAGAATCACTGGTATAGGACCTACACACGAAGCCGTTTGGCTCCCCAGAGTGTTCCGTCCGCAGAGCTATCCACCTTAGGACCCGTTATCGTTTTAGGGGTCCGTTTTCGGGGTTCCGTTACGGCTTCGTGTGAACGAACGGGCTACACGAAAGAGAAAAGTAGCGGATACCACCCGTTTCGTTTCCGTGTAAACAGCACCTAACTCTTTTAACTTGTAGTTAAGAGGCACTGCTGATTGCAACAACCTTTTTTAAACGGAAACAGCATCATTGGAGCACTGAAAGGTCAGGTAAGAGGGACAATCCTTGACTCAAAGCTTTATGTCACCAGCTTTCATACAAAATTACTGTCTTTTTGCTTAATCTATAGCAATGTCCACATATAGACTCTCTTGCACTATTTCTATTCTATTTTATTTGCACATCTCAATTATTGTATTTGTTTGTCCTATATAAATTCATTCTGCATTGTTGGAGGAGCCTGTGACTTAAGTTTTCTTCATTGCCATATCTTCACTGTCGCTACATGACAATAAAGCCTTGAATCTTGAAATGAATCATAAAGCATTGGTACTATTAATTTGTACAGCCTATTTCTCTTTACCCAGACACACATTTGGTTTTTAATATTCAGCTTAGGCAATAAGTACAGTCATGGGCGGATAACAAAACAGTGGGCCCCTGGGCACATACTTAGAAAAGGCCCCACCACCTCTCCTACAAAGGAGCAGAACACAGACTTCTTTTGAACCTTTTCATAGTCACGGTGAGTCTCTTTCTATTAATTTCATGTTTCTTTGTGGACATTTTGAGTGTCTTCTTGGTTGCTACTGTCTCTTTGAGAGACATCCATTCATGACAGTACAATATGACATTTCTACTATGCACCGCAAATAGAAAAACCTGCCTTAAAATACTATTAGCTCCCATTGTGTGAGGATAAGATGGTCATTACTGGTCAACTTAACATACGCATTTGAGTAATACAATGAACACAATGAGGGCTCTGACAGTGCAGTTTGTCAATGTAAATGACCTTTACACAGCTTATTTCACACAACGACCTCATTCAGAATTAACTAAATACATTGATAATCAGTTTATGTCTCAAGGACGTACACCAATGGGCATGACATCAGCAATTTTCAATGATAGGGCATAATGACATGCAGGACAATGTCAGGGTTGAGCGGCTCCCCCTCTAGTTTAATCTTGGCAACATTACGTAACAAGGACCTTCTTAATCAACGACCCACTATTACAGGGGATCTAATCATTTTGTTCCTAGCCTGAGCTTATCTAGACACACAGTATCTCGTCATCAATGGAGAAAGAGCGCCACAGCACTTTGGACCTCATGCAATCACCTATTGCCTAGTAGATATAAGATGTTAAATCCAGGCAAATCTGAGTGCTGTTTTCCAAACAAGGATCAATAAATCCTCCTGTAATCATTATCAGCATGGATGGTCTTTTTACACTCCTTGAGAGCTTGAGCTACATGTTTTGTATTCAAGGACAAAGTAAGACAGAACAGCATGATGGTCCTTTTTATATCTGTAACTGTTTACTAAGACAACTGGCTAACAAAACAATAAATAAGGCAATGAGCTAAACAAACACACAAAAAGTAATGCAGTGTAATATGTATATATCTAATTAAAACAATTTGTATGTAAGTATAACCGCGCAAATGTCTGCATAGGAAGTAATCCAGTGGATGGTTGAGGCCAATACACCAGAGAGAGAATATTTTTATTATACCGGACATCGTCTTGGACTTATTTGACAACTTACGAACTTATAACAACACTTGCGTTGTTATCATAACCCAAACCTCAATATTTCCTTAACCTAACCAAGCAGTTGTGTTGCCTTATCCTAGCCAAGTTATTTACTGTGAAGATTGGAGGTTATTTTAAAAAAGAATGGACGTAATAAGCTAAATGTAATGTTTTGTTGGATAATCTTGAGAAAATGCTTAAAAATGTACTTTTTCGGAAGATATCACTCTCACTATGTATGAGGAGATATGTTGAAATATTCACTTTGTATGTTCAGCCACCTGTTCTATGTACATGAAAACTACTATAATGTACCAGACCACACACACATACTGTACAGTATTTTCTAAATCCATGATATTCCTTAAAACAATCTGACTGCATGAAAATCAAACACTGTGTACATTTACATTATGACTTGGCAAAAGAAAAAAGATGCAACACAAAGAATAAGCATATACACATTTTAAAATGGCAGAATACCGCAGGTGGCTTGTAATGGGTTTTATTTTTAAAATATACCTTAAAGGGGGCCGTATTATGGTTTTAATGGATCCCTTTTCCTGTAGTGTGTTATGAAGGTTGTTGTGCATGTAAATGGTCCTCAAAGGCTAAAATCCCCAAGTCCTTTGTTTACTTCCTTGACAATGTGACATCACTGTGTTACACCCTTGTTTCAATTGGCTTGCTCTCCAACACATTGTGCCTTATAGGCTAAGAGGTGGGATATCTCTAAGAGGTTGACCAATCACAACCGAGCCGGCCAGCTATCCAATCAGAGCAGACTGGGCTCTGGTTTCAGACAGAGGGTGAAAAGAGGTGCTGCAGTATGAGAAAGATAAAGACCTTTTAACATTAAAACATTAAAACGGGTCACAGTAGAGGCAGAGAATACAAATATGAAACCTGAAAATAAGCTTATCACGCTCCTATTAAGCCCTTCAGATGTCTAATGATGTAAACCAGCAAAACATACTCAGTCACACATCCTACTTCCCTTATACGAACTGTAACTAGTTATTTGGGAAAAATACATTGCCAAAGCTTCATGTGAGTATTTTCTAACACTAATACATTAAACTGAGCAGCAGGAGGGAGTAAACTTTGCGTCTGCTGTAGCTCTCCGTCCTGTTTATTGCGGGCAATAAGTCTGCAGAGAGGTTTTAAAACTCAGCACATACTGCAGGCATCGTCACTGCAGGAGGAACCTGTCAAGGTAAAACGGATTCTCTATACCTGAATGAAGTGCTGACTTAAAACAAAATATTTAATTTGACTGTCTTATTCTTTTCCTATAGTGCATGATATTGGTTGACAATCAGAACTTATGAATAGGCAAGGCAAGGCAAGGCAAGGCATTTCCCTTATTATTTTGTATTTTGTTAATTTAAATAATTCTAAATTTAACAATTGTACTAAATATGACGTGGCAAAATGAATGCCAATTTAGGTAATGCTTCTTAACCATAAATGCAGATTGAGTTTTTCACATGCTATTAAAAAAAGAAACTCAAAATTACAGTCTTAACATCTATGCTTCAACATCATCAACATAATAATATATAGATTTTTGCTTTATGTATATGGCACCACCCTATCTCCTCCGGCGGAGACATAAATGACAAATTATTTTTTAATAAGAGGGGAAGCTTTTTAAATATGCACTATTTAGTATGTTATTTATCAGTTGCACTGCCCTTCAACTGAACTTCAACTATTGATTAGGAAGGATTAATGACCATGGCCAACGTTTTTGAGTTGAAAAACATGGTTGTATATGAAAACTATATTCATTGTTGCATTGTAATAATTGCTGAAACGGATTAATCATCTATTCAGAAAGAAAATCAAGTAAAACATGGACCTATTAGTGTCTGAAACCTCAAGCAGTATGGGTCTATTTTACTCACCCTTTTCCATCCAATTTCAAACCTGAAATATGTGAAAAGGAACAAGTCATATCAAGTACTTTCTACGAAACTTAACTCGTCTCTTTCATTAAATTCATTATCATTTCAAGTATTATTGGTTGGCAGGAAACTAGTCTGTCAAGTACACATACCGAACTGTAACCCAGGGTTTATAATTGGTTGGTTTGATCAGTTTTCCTTTTTTGCTACAGACTTTCAATGCTGACATTTGGGTTTAATTGTCTCTGTTGGTCCAGATGAAGTGGTGTGTTGCTGTTGTGTTGGCAGTGTTACAGCTCTGCAGCCCGGCGCTGCAGACTGACCCGCTGCTCTACATCTCCCAGATGCATGAAGGGAAAGAACAACTCCGCAGTGAGTCTTAACAATACAGAGTTTCCCATTTGCCATTTTTTATTATGTTTACATGTTGCATTACATACAATATAAGATATACTTTATTGATCCCAAATTGGGAAGTGTTTTCATGTTGCATTCATAGAATTTTCTCCCAAAAGACAATAGTTTTCGTCCCAGGTGTAATCAAAAGTCAACACGTTTTTTATTTAAGTTACGGAATAAATACATTACAACATTAGTATCTAGCAAAGTCAGTGGAACCCTCTTTATCAAATATGTATATAATAACTACATCAGGTACTCAATTTGACCCAAACCACAATCTTTTCCTAAACCTAACCAAATATTTTGGTACTACAAATATTACGACGTTTAATAGAAAGGCCATGTGATGACGGGCAATCTACCTATTTTGTCGTTTTGTATGATCGGTCAGCTGTATGCGTCCTCGAAAATTAACACTCTCGCAGAAGCAATTAAGTAAATGTTTTCCATGGAGGAAACACTTTTAACATTCAAACAAAATATGCAGGCAAGGGAGTGAAAAATATTGTTTGCTCATGAGAAATACGCGTTGGTTTACCTTTGATTGAGACTTGATTCAGTCATCTTTTTTGAAATGATGGCAATTGATTTGATTCATCCTGTATTCTCTTTCAGAGGCATGGCTCAACCCCACACTGGAAGATGTTGTCCCATCCCGGGAAGTGACCCAAGCTACTGAAATGAGAGAGATTCTAGAAACTGAGACGACCACACACTTCTACCCCATGTTTGCTGAGCACACCAACCTCAAGTGGGTGACGTGGAGCGGCTTCCTCCCAAGCGGTGCCGTCGCTATCTTCAACGGCTACACCGAACGCACCGACTACGTGTGCAAAGTCAACTGTGAAGCCGGCTTCTATTCTCCCAGTAAAGGGAACTTCTGCCAGTACCCGTACGCCGACAAAGAGTACGCATCCACAAAGTTTGAAATGCTGATTAACGTTGACCACTTTGAGTTCCTGGAGTGGGTTGAAGAATCGTATGGATCAGTCCCAGGTTATGCCATCAGAACCTGCCCTGACTCAGATATCTTTGTGGGCAAAAACAAGTATGGTCTCGGCAAAGTGGTGACCCAACATGAAGCCTTCTTCCTTCCCTGGGAGGGCGATGAGTATTGGTACAAGAGTTACCAGGTTCTTGCGATCAACAGAGACAGCTACAGCCAGCACATCTCTCATGTGGAGTATGGCATCGACCAGATGGAGCTCTTCCACTATCCTCCGGAGGCCCTGCAGCTCGCCAAAGTCACCAACCTAGAGTGCAGAAATGTGAAGAAGACAGTGAAACTGGAGAAGACAAGTTCTGTGGAGAAGTCCTGGGACATTGGCAGAGAGACCCGCAATGGATCCATCTCCACCATGAAGGCCAAAGTGCCCATCCTTGGCCCAGGGACTGTGGACCTCAGCAAGGAACATTCAGTCACCTTTTCAGAGGGAACAAAAACGGTGGAGGCCATCAGTCACACCGTCTCTGTCGAGCTGGTGGTCCCACCCAACCACTCCTGCACCGTGAGGATGGACGGCAGAAAGATGACGGCCGACATTCCCTTCACTGGCAGGCTGAGCAGGACCAACCACAACGGGGACACCCACTGGACGTACATCACTGGAATCTACGACGGCGTGACGGTTGGAGAAATCAATGCTGTCGTGGAGAGATGTCAGCCGGTGATTGACGCTGTTCCCTGCTCCCCAACTCAAGACTGATGATCAGTGTGTTGTATTAAAAGGCAAATGTAAAGAAAAATGTTTCCAAATAGATTACAATAAAAAATTTCAAGGACTCAGTTTTTTGTTTTCTTTCAAGTAAGATATTAAAAGCCAGTTACTATAACCAACCTGACCCTTGAAGTCATTTTCAGATGAGTTATTTTGTAATACTACTTGTCAAGTTACAAGAATGTACAATTTATTAAATATCTATTTTTAAAGATTATTTTGGAGCCAGTTTAGCCTCTATTAGAAAGGGGATTCCTTAAATTCTTGAAGTACATTTGATAAGTTTAATGATATGGCAAATGTAGTAAATACATACCTTTCAAAATCAGGGATTACAAAAATAAATAGCCACAACATAAAATGATTATACGTTTGGACAGGCCACCACCAAGGCCACAGATCTTCAGGCTCCAGGTTCACAAAGTGGCAATACATTTGTGAGATGTAATTAAATGCATTGGTGTTTGTCAATACAGGACTAGAAGTTGATATATACTTAAATATAAAAGCTTTAAGACATCTAAATTGCCACCAACTCAAAAGTCCACTGTGTCTGTATTTTACTTCAAAAAGACATTTAAATTAAAGAAAAGTAGCAAAGTTTGAACTTTAAAAATATACTTACCCAATAAGTACTATTTTAAGCAGAATATAAAATGTCTGTGTTACATAATACTGTATGGATATGTACATCGCTTTAAGATGCATTGGGTAAAGGTGGGCTAAATCTAAATGTATCTATAATTTTCCCCCTAAGAAGCAAGTCAAAATGATTTAATAATACCTTATGTAGCCTACATCAGAGTCCTGCATCGGGTCGGGTACCCGCGGGTACCCGACGGGTGACCCGCAAAAAAGGTGATTCGCGGGTGGTATTTTTTCAAACGCTTTTTTCCGGGTTCGGTTCTGGGTAAAACAAAGATGATGCGGGTCGGGTCGCGGGTATTGCATAATAAATATATTAAAATAATAATAAATTAGTTTAATGTTTAAAATCCTCAGACCTCTCCCCCGCGGGACCGCGCATAATCATAACCTCTGCAGCGCATCAATCTGCTGCTGTGAGCGCCACATTCGAAATAGCTGAGGTGAAGCTCTCTAGCGGAGAATACAACATTTTCAATAACACTTCCTCAAGAGCGAAATCCAACGTCTGGGAGGCTTTTGGTTCCTAGATGGAGGAAATAACCAACATCCCACGCTTTCTGAGACAAATATGAAACTGCGTGTGTTAATAATTGCACGTTTTCACTGCTCATAGGCTATGCGGGTTCGGGTCGGGTTGCGGATCTTGTGCCGACGGGTCGGGTCGGGTTGCGGAACTAATTGGCAATATGTGCGGGTAGCGGGGCGGGTTCGGTATTGCACGTCGCGGGTGCGGGGCGGGAGCGGGTCTTGAAAATCAGACCCGTGCAGGACTCTGGCCTACATATACATTTGTAGAATTATTTTGAATCCCTATATAATCCAATAAATAATGGTTGCATAGTTGTTTTGTTGTTGTTTTTTCAATAGAGATAATGAGATTATTTTCACATTCTTCCGGCTTATCATTAGTCACGCCCTGATAAATAAAGCAGGTGATTTCACTGATGAACTCCTGATTAGTTGAAGGTGTGTTTTTCAGGTAATGCAGTTGTGCCCTGCCACCCACTCAGTTTTTACTTTGCTAGATTACTAGCAGGAGTCCAATGTTAGTAAAATAACAAATATATAGTGTTTGTTGTAAAAGGATAATATGTTATCTCTTCTCTGTAAACTGTACTGTTCTGTAGGCTAATACTTTAACTGTGGATCAATACGCATACTGCCTGAATCTGCCTTATGAAAGCTTTAGCGCAAATTCAATAAGGAAGACCTAACACGAGTCACTTACACGTCACTCTATGGCTCCCTTCCCCCCTCATTAAATACGAGGGCGTCACCCCTCAGCAGCCAATCGCTGCACATGCTAAATTCCTTAAATGCTTGCTCTTCCTCCCTGTCAGTTGTCATTGCAGATGATCACACGCAATGGTAGTTGCAATTAGGGGTGTAACGGTTCACAGAAGTCACGGTTGGTTCGTACCTCGGTTTGGAGGTCACGGTTCGGTACGGTTCGGTACAGCAAGAAAAAGCAAAAAAAAGTCCCAAATGCATAATTCTCTTTTTTTAATAATGAACTGTATTAAACAGTTAAAAACAAACCATACACAGTACACACAGATGGCCATATTATCTATAATGGCTGATGTCAAACAAAAAGGTTTCATCAAGCTGTAAAGCTAAAAAGAATGTCTTGAAAATATGACATCATAAATAATAAGAAAGTGTTTCAAGAGCGCAAAGTCGTTGAAAAACATATGCCAAAAGCTTCCGTTATTTATTTTGGTCTCACGGCTTTCATGTCTATTGGCTTCTTAAAAACAGCGGGGATCAGCTGTTGAACTGCTGTTGTCTTTTGCCGGGCTCCGGTGATTGGCAAATCTGGGTGATGCCTTCTGATATGATTTAGCATGTTTGGCGTGTGTTCCCATTAGCATACCGCACCACTGTAGAACAACGGCGACACACCGTCCTCGTCCGATCCACCACTCGTACACTCCATCGTTATTGTAGTCCACAAGGAACCCGAAATGTTCCCACACAGCTGATTTAAACGAAGCAGGTGGGTTCTAGCTCCTGTGTGTTATCTGAAATCGCCATACTAACTTTTCTTCTTCTTGTATTTTGTTCGTTTTGTTGTTGTGTTTCTTCTTGTTCTTCATTTGTTGTTTAAGGGCGGCTGGCAAACAGCTTTTAGGCGCAATACCGCCCCCTGGATTATATATAGTGTAGTGGATACTGCCCTGAATGACACTTTTTTCCCACTCATAAAAAAAAAGGCGTATTCGTCGTGTGACTGCGTGTGCCGAACCGTGACGGTACGGGACGAATACGGATACCGTTACACCCCTAGTTGCAATACAATACTCCTTCTCGTGAGAAAAACCGTAAAAAACAACTAGCTCAAGATGTCCAACTCGGACAATTCGGAACACGAACCTTCTCTGGAAGTCTCCGATCCCGGTTCGGCTCCCCACAGCGGCTTATCAACAGAGGCAGACTTCCTCATCGCCCGGCTCCTGCAGCAGGGCTTTCCCACAGCCCCAGGCCTCACTCTCTCTCAGCTGCGAGATCTCTCGGAACAGGTCTCCAGCGTAGCTCCCCAGTCCGGGGCAGCAGCTCCAGTCAGCTCCCCAGAGAGCAGGGCGAGGACGAGGCCGCAGCCGCGGAGGTAAAAAAAGGTCAGGAAGTCGAGCCCTCCAGGATCCCGTCCCCCTCCAAAAATCCACCCCTTCGCAGGCTCGCCAGGCAGGGAGTGTCACACCCCTTATGGAGAGTAGCGCGGCCGGCTCCCTGCAATCCCTGGCTAGCTCCATGATAGCTATCGATGCTCGCCTCCAGGCTCTGGAAGACTCCGCCACAGGAGCTTCAACTTCCGTTGCACTCAGGTACTAGTTTTAACGAAAATGTTTGCACTCACCCTTACACAGGGTTGGGTTGTAACCAAGCGTCAAACTCTGGGGAACAGCCGGGAAGCCAATACGGAAGTGCCACACACTGCAGTTCATACATGGGCCGCTAAGGACTGGCTGCAGAAAGGAGCAATTTCCATAGACCCCCATGTTAAAATGCCCAACTTTACAGCAGAAAAAAACATGTTTCTACCCATGGATGCAATAAATATTATTATCGATATAGTTAGATTCCACCTTCATGATTATGAATCTGTGAGTGAATTGTTTTCTAACACCACCCTTTTATTTATATTAGGTCTTAAAGTTTTTGCATAAATTAGGGCGTGGTCACGTTGATGGACACGTACATGCCTCACTGTCAGCTAACAGCAACTTGTCCACTCTGCTAGGCTACAACCATAGAGGCGACAACGTTAGTTAGTCATAGCACTGTACTTGACCCTTTAGCTTTAGCCGTGTTCGTGGTGATTGTGTCTTTTAGAGAATATTGTTACAAATACCAGACAATTAAAATGTCGTGCTGTGCGCTTGAATGTACTAACAGAACTTCCAAGAAGTCTAAAATGATAATATTATACATGTTAACCCCGTTCGCAGGTGTTTGTGTGCTTGGTAGCTTAGCTTGTTACTTATTAGCCAGCTAAGGACGTAACCCTTTATGCATACATATACATTTTAGTTTATGATTCAGCCTTGGGTAAGACTTGTATAGTCTATGGCTATGACGCCCATAATGCTAAACGGGAGCAAATGTTAATAGGGGACCCAATTATCCCAGTGGTGGCCGCCGGAGCTAACGGAGCCGCAGGGGGCTAGCTCCAGCCGGCGTCCCGGAGCTAGCCCACTGCGGCTCCGTTAGGTCCGGGCGGTGGAGTCCGTCTTTTCTCAACGTGTGAATGACAAGCATTAAGAATAATAAAATATAGCTAATTCTCTTGCAGATTGTCTCATTTGATTATGAATGTAACGTTTATATAGGGGAACTACACTGTTAGCAGTAACTTGGTATGCATGTATTTCATGTTAGCTTAGCTTCTTAGCCTGAGCTAGCTCTGTTTACTTCCAGTTCGGAGGCAGCAGGTCCCGCCTCGGCTCCGCCTCTTTGCCCTTATTTGGAGCAGGCGGGATTAGACTCTGACGTTGCTGTCAAGCCGTTAGTGGCCGACTCCGCCTACTAAGGGCTTCACGGCAACTCTGCAGAATCCTATGGGTGACGTCACGGACACTACGTCCATTTATATATACAGTCTATGGTTGTAACGGAATACATGTAACGGTGTTACGTAATCAGAAAGAAGAAAAAAAATCAGTATATTCAGCTGGTGTTACATTTGAAAAACGAGTAATCTGAGTGCAGTTACTTTCGTAAACCTGAAGTGAATACTTATTGGAATTATTGGTGGAAAGTTTCCTCACAATATGTAATATTCATTACCGGCAGAACCGTGTGCACAGCGCTGCAGCGTATCTGTGAGCGAGAGATGCAGCGTGTCCGTGAGGCCCCGCCCCGCACGTAGATGAGAGAGAGAGAGTTCTCTTTCAAAACATATTGGAAGGTAGAAACGGAGATGTTTAGATAAAACGTGGAAGATAACGTTTATGTAGCATTTATTTATTGTCGAAATGATGACATTTATAACGGGATCAAATCTAACTGAATGGCCTGCTGCTGCCGAATGCATGGGGCAAGTAACTGGGAAAAGTTTTAAAAGTTATTACATCGTTTCAGATAATATATAATAATGATAATGCATTCTATTTAGGGGCGCCTTTCAAAGCACCCAAGGACACCTTACAATGCATAAACTATTCCAAGGAAAGGTTTTAAGACAGTACAAAGAATGCAGTCTGGGTGAGTTTTTCTTTTTATGTGCGGTGCAGATGAGAGAGCTGTCCAGAATGACACTAAAATGTTGTGTTTGTTCTCTTCATAAGCCATTAAAACAGTAAAATACGTGTCTCCCGTTCACCAAAACATACCCATCTGTTATGGAAAATAAAGTATTCTAAAGAGAAAGAAGAAAGAAAAGATAAAAAGAAGAGGAAAAAAGAAAAGATAAAAAGAAGAGGAGAAAAGATAAAAAGAAGAGGAAAGAAAAAAAAAAAAGAGAAGAAAGGAAGTATTCTAAAAGTAATCTGCCACCGGTACCGGCGGGATTGTGGTTAGTTTCTGATGCGCAGAAGAAAAATCTGGCCCACCCTATATTTTTACAGGCCCACCCTAAAGTACATTTCTGCCTACGCTACTGGTCCGCACAGCAGCAACAACCAATCACATGAATCTCTTGCCCCCGACACACAAAGCAATAGCAATGTTAAAACGAAGTAAACTGGAAGAAAAAAAAAAAATAAATCCCCAACAGGCGAAAACCTACCAGTTTCACCCACTGTCTCTGCCTCCTCCCTCCATGCCTCGCTCCTCTGGTTTGTATCCCGGTAGATGAACAGAGACTGATCATACAGCACCGGGTGATTCACTACCGCTATAATGAATTTTTCCTCAAATTTTTGGAATATGAGGAATTACCTGCGTAGTCTCTCCCAGCATACATGCGGTCTGATTGGCTAGCGCTTGTACTGGCAGATTTGAATAAACGGGATTTCATTGGCTGACGCTTCTGCCGAGGCGCCAAAAGTTGAACATTGCTCAACTTTTTGAAGCGAGCAACGCCAGCAAACGCTCCACGTCGCTTCCCAAAATACAGTTCTGCTAAAAGTGACGTCACCCCATTCATAGTGAATGGGCAGAAGCGTTTGGAAGCTGTAACGCACGCCACCGTGTGGACGGGCCGTCACAGTGGCTCTGCGCCAGAAACATCAAAAAATAAATAAATAAATAACTAAAAACATTCTGGAATATCACCCCTCCACTCCCATTAACATCCCTCAGCTAGCAGCTGCGCTATCTACTCACCCAGATTCCGTGTTTGTTGACTATCTCCCGTCAGGGCTCTCCCAAGGCTTCAGGGTAGGGGTCCTCCCATCTCCCACAGTGACTTTCGTAGCAAGAAACTTACAGTCAGCCGCTAAAGAACCCAACATAGTTTCCCAGCTCATCGACAAAGAACTTCTCAAAGGATATATAATCGGTCCTTTTAGCTCCTCCCCCTTCTCAGTGTTCCGTTCAAATCCCATCGGAATAGCCACACGTAAATAAAAGGCTGATTTTCGATCTGTCCGCTCCCTGCTCCGGCCCATTCTGCAGCGTCAATAGCATCATCCCTCCAGATCAGTTCTCCCTTCACCATGCCTCAGTGGATAATGCAATAAAGATGATCAAGTTCACAGGGCACAGAGCTCGGCTCTCCAAAGCGGACATTACCGATGCCTTCAAATCATCCCCATTCATCCGTCTCAGTGGAACTTGTTCGGTATTAAGTGGGAGTCCAAACTCTATCTTCGCCGTTCGCCTGACCTTCGGGTGCCGAAGCAGCCCCCGCATTTTCAATTCCTTCTCGGAAGCGCTCTATTGGATCCTGCTGAACATCGTCAGAATCCCCTCCGTCCTTCACCTACCGGACGACTTCCTCCCCATAGACCCGCCACAGGACAGCTCAGGGATCTCACTGGCCAAGCTTAAACACTGCTTCAGGAGTGAGGTGTCCCTCTCTCCAAAGAGAAAACGTTAGGTCCCGACACACGCTTAGAGTTCTTAGGCATCATCCTCGACTCCATAGACATGAAGGCGTCTCTCCCCTCCGACAAATTGCAGCGCATCCGGGACATCACCAAGTCATACTGCGAGCAACAAGTTATCACAAAACAACAGTTGCTCTCCCTTCTCGGACATCTCAACTTCGCCATGCACGTCATCCCCCAGGGGCGCTCGTTCATCTCCCGCCTCCTGGACGCAGCATCAGCAGTCGACAACCTCCATGACAGCGTTTTCTTAGACGAAGGCTGCCGCTCAGACCTTCGGTTCTGGTCCCTCCTGCTCGCCCACTGGAACGGAGTTACTTTCTTTTACGATGGCCTCGTGCGTTCCTCTGACTCAATGAGGTTCTTCACGGATGCCGCCCATCCATGGGTTTTGGGGGTTTCTTCCAGGGAGAGTGGTTCGCAGGGTCATGGCCCCGTCAATTTCTACCTCAAGCAAGTTCTCATTAAATCCGGCCTATCACCCATATCATACCCGGGGCATTCCTTCAGGATAGGTGCAGCCACCTCTGCTGCTAATCAAGGTCTCTCTACCTCATCCCTACAACAACTAGGACGGTGGTCCTCCTCCGCCTTCACAACCTTCATTCGTCCGGACATCAGCGCCGTACGGGCTTCTCAAAGATCTCTCAGACCCTAACTATGGTATCTATGCATATAACTGGTGGTGGTTCATAACACGTATACATGTCTCATCATGGTATCGGATTTCAAACTGCATTCCTGTCCTAGTCCGTGGGCCCCCGCCCACAGGGAACAATGTCTCGTCTCACGCTGCACCTACCTGTAACGGGCTTCATCTCCTGCACGCAGGTATCCAAATCCCAGGCCCTTGCTCAAATGTGTCAGTGTAAAATGTATATCCTGCGAAGTCAGGCGTGGACTCGGGCTACCGTACACTTCGGTGTCGTGGCTTCGGGCCACCGTACACTTCGGTGTTGTGGCTTCGGGCCACCGTACACTTCGGTGTCAGTTACAAAACAAAGGAAATAAAGAAAGAGGAAAAGAAAAATATATATCCTGCGAAGTCAGGCGTGGACTCGGGCCACCGTACACTTCGGTGTCGTGGCTTCGGGCCACCGTACACTTCGGTGTCAGTTACAAAACAAAGAATAAAAAAAGAGAAAAAGAGTAAAGAAGGAAAAGAGAAAAAAAAATATATCCTGTGAAGTCAGGCGTGGCTGAGGGCCACCGTACACTTCGGTGTCGTATACAAAACAAAACCGTTCGACCTTCGGGCGGCGTAGTCAAGCCCTGCTAGCCAGGCAGGCGACCCGCAGGTCGTTTTCAGATAAGACCGGCACTGATTTCGGCAGTCAGAGTCTCAGCATGACCCGTAAGCTCCGGCAGTGATTCCGGCCCAATGCCGCTTACATATGTTAATCTATTATCTTTCATTCCCAGATCACCACAGTCACCCCACAAGGTAAGCAACTCAGTTCATCTCAGTATTTCATACTTCACTGGTTTTGGGGATTTCATCGGAGCGGTTATTTCCCTCCTGAATGATTATCCTGCAAACCGGGGCCTAATCGCCAAACACCATTACATTCTCGTGTTGTATTATCGTGGCAATCATTTCATTCATATGACGTGTAAACAATAAATAGGTCATTCTTACATCATGTCTCTCCGGTTTGAAATTTCATTTCATTTCAAACCTTTATTTAACCAGATTGGTCCCATTGAGATCATAGATCTCTTTTTCAAGGGAGACCTGCAGCAAATAGGTTCCACATCAAACATAAAACAATAAAGGACATTATACATTATATTTACAGGATACATTTACATAGTTATAGACATTTACAAGTGGCCATAGTATCAACGAGCATTTAATTTAGCCTAGCTTTAAAAACATGCAGAGGAATGAGATTGCTCAGTTTCAATTCTTGCTGAAGATTGTTCCAAGCAAGTGGCGCTGCGCACATAAAAGCTGTCTTACCTGAGACAGTCCTTGCTCTTGGCACATCTAACAATACTACATCATGCGATCTCAGACATTAGCTGCTTGCAACTCTGTGTTATCAGAGAGCAGATATAATATGGGAGTTTACCCAACAAAGCTTTATAAATAAACGTGTACCAATGACTGAGCCTCTTTACAGTAAGTGATGGCAAACCTGCCTTGGCATACAGGGTACAGTGATGAGTAAGTGCTTTACAATTTGTGACAAATCTCAGTGCGCTGTGATAGGCGGCATCTAACTTGTTCAGGCAATGGGCAGGTGCATTCATATAGATCAAATCACCATAGTCCAGCACAGGTAATAAGGTCTTAGTGACTAGCCTTTTCCTGGCTTCAAAAGAGAAACAGGACTTGTTTCTGAAAAAGAAACCTAGTCTAACACTCAGCTTTTTAAGCAGGTTATTGACATGAAGTTTAAAAGTAAGACAATCATCAAGCCAGATACCTAGGTATTTATAACTGGTAACCACTTCAAGTACTTGTCCTTGCATAGTAACAATATCCAAAACAGGCTCTGGTGTCTTTTTAGCTTTTGAAAATAGCATTACCATGGTTTTATCAACATTTAAAATAAGCTTAAGTTCAGCAAGCTGAGTCAGAATAATGTTAAAAACAGCCTGTAATTTAACACCAGCCTCCTTAATGGAGGGACCTGCACAATACATCACGGTATCATCAGCATAAAAATGTAAAGTAGCTTCATTCACATTTTCACCTAAACTGTTGATATATATGGAGAATAAAAGTGGACCTAAAACAGAACCTTGAGGAACACCATTAGCAATGTTTAACCACTCCTTTCAGAGAGGTAGTTCACAAACCAACCCACTGCATGGCTGGATATGCCGATACTGAGTAGCCTCTGCTTTAAGATGCGATGATCGGCGGTATCAAACGCTTTGGAAAGGTCAATAAATAGAGCTGCACAACTCTGCTTATTGTCTAAAATACTCGTAATGTCATTCACCACTTTCATTGTGGCAGTGATGGTGCTATGTTGTTTTCTGAAGCCTGACTGATGTTTAGACAGGATATCATTTTTACATAAAAACTCCTTTACCTGTTCACTCACTAGGCGTTCGAGCACCTTCGCCAGAACTGACAATTTAGAGATTGGCCTATAGTTATTTAAAATAGTTGCCTCCCCTCCTTTTAGCAAAGGCAAGACATAAGCTGACTTCCATACTTTTGGAATTGCATTTGTGCTGAGGGAGAGGTTAAAAAGAGTAGTAAGAGGAAGAGCAATACAATCTGCAGCTATCTTTAAAAAGAAAGGTTCTACGTTGTCCGGGCCAGCCGGTTTCTTAGGATCTAGCTTAGATAAGGCTTCATGAACAACATTGACAGTAAAAGGAGTAAAACTGAAAGGGTTTTCCAGAACACATTGTTCAGAGTCACGGATTGGGGTGTTCACAGAAGCAGAGTTAGAAACAGAATCAAACATAGAACCGCAGGACACAAAATGCTCATTAAAACAATTTAACATGGTGGCCCTGTCCGATATAGTGCCAGATGCTGTGGTAAGGCACGGAGGTAGCTCATTACGGATCTCACCGGTGGATATCGATTTTATTGCTTTCCAAAATTTCTTAGGATTATTTAGTAAACTGTGGTAACTGACAAATAGTACTTCGACTTTGCACTTTTGACATTTGAAGTGAAGCTATTCCTTAGCTGCCTAAAACGCAGCCACTCTACCTCTGAGCCTGATTGCCTAGCCTTTGCCCAGGCCTTGTTTCTCTCATGAAGCAGACTAGACAGCTCAGCAGAAAACCAAGGATTGTCTCGTCCCTTTACTCTACATTTACGCAGGGGTGCATGTCTATCAATGATCTCCATAAAACCAAGATAAAAATAAGACCATGCGGTTTCCACATCAGCACACAGATCGATTTTACCCCAATCAAAACCAAACAGATCATGCACAAAACCCTGCTCCACAAAATGTTTTTTGTCTCTCTTAATGATAATGCGAGGTTTAACCTTTTGGACCTTAGTGTCCCTAATTGTGGCTACAACACAGTGATCACTCAGATCATTTGCAAATACTCCCACAGATGAATATTTATGGGGAACATTAGTTAAAATGAGATCAATTAGGGAGGATTTATTAGGGGACTTAATATTTTGGCGAGTAGGACTGTCAACAATCTGAGTAACATTCAAAGAGATACAAAGGTTTTTAAAATCCTCTGACACCGCAGTTAACCAGTCCCAGTTAAAATCTCCAAGTAGCACTATTTCCTTGTAGTCTAGTTGTGATAAAAGATTTGCTAGTGAAGACAAGGAGTCTTTGACAGCTGAGGGGGGTCTGTAACAACCCACTACCATGACCTGTTGACCCTTTGCCACTTCTATATTTATGGCTAAAAATTCAAATTGCTTACTGATCGATTTGGAAACTAATGTGGTTACACTGAACTTATTCTTAACATAAATGGCAACGCCACCACCTTTATTAGGCCGGTCGGTACGATACACATTAAAACCATTTAAAGCAATGTCAGAGGCCAAAATAGATTTATTTAGCCATGTTTCTGATAAAACAATGACGTCAGCGTCAGTCGATTTTGCCCAGATACGGACAAAATCTAGTTTACCTAACAGACTGCGCACATTCAAGTGGATGAAACCCAACCCAGACCTAGCTTTAAAATCAGCAGGAGTAGCGATCTGACTACTACTGGGCGGACCAGGGTTAGGTTGTACATTTCCTGACAGTAATAACAACAAAAAAACCAGGCATCTTTTCCTCTTAAACGACACAAATACATTGTCATCTAATTTAGAAACACCGGAAAAGTCTGCGAGAGTGTGATTAGAGCTTAAGAAGCAGTCCTGAAGAACCATCATCGCAGGAAAATAAAAAAGACAAACATATTTTGTCGAGCAGATTGACTGTGACAAGGCAACCGGTAATTGTTTGAGCAACACATCCGAACCTTTGCAGGGGATGCCCACTGCGGGTGGCAGAACAGACCTGAATCCAGTAGTCTTCTCAGAATGACTAGAGATCTTCTCATAGTCCAAAACAGTTAACAGGCACAGCAGAATCCCGATATGGGCCATTTTCCCAGACCAGCACACAGTATCCGCGATGATCCTGGAGCAAAATCAGCACAGCAGCAAAGGACAGGCGAAAACAGCAGCGTGGAAGCGCTCCGGTCCCTCCGTGGTATCCCCGGGGTGAAAGCAGGCCTCTGCAACAGCAGAACCAGGACAGGTGGAAAGCAGGCCCCAGCGGTGGTAAAATCCTCCTCCGCACAGCAGCACACGCCCGGTGGAAGCAGGCCAAGCCCGAAGCGTGGATCCACTCCGTCTCTCCGCGACGACTCCGGGGTAAAAACCTCTCCAGTACAGCCGTATTCTACAGGTGGGAGCAGGCCTCCGTAGATCGCAGATCGCAGGCAGCAAACAGGTGGAGCCGCTCCGTCTCTTCGCAACGAGCAGGCCTCCGTAAATCGCAGATTGCATGCAGCAACAGGTGGAGCCGCTCCGTCTCTTCGCGACGTCTCCGGAGGAAAAACACCTCAGTACAGCCGCACTTGACAGGTGGGAGTAGGCCTCCACAGTTCGCAGACAACTAAACTACTACTTGTATAAGCAGGGATGGCTAAAAGTTTGTAAGCAGGAGAGCTAGATGCTGCTAGATGCTAACATATGCTAACAGATGCCAGATGCTAACAGGTAAGTGCGAGCCTGTAGAAATTGCGACTGCCTCCAATGACAGTGTATGGTGTGAGTGAGTGTGAATCTGGTCACACGAAATGAAAGCTTTAGCGCAAGTTCAATAAGGAAGACCTAACACGAGTCACTTACACGTCACTCTATGGCTCCCTTCCCCCCTCATTAAATACGAGGGCGTCACCCCTCAGCAGCCAATCGCTGCACTTGCTAAATTCCTTAAATGCTTGCTCTTCCTCCCTGTCAGTTGTCATTGCAGATGATCACACGCAACCCGCCTCCACCCCTCTCGCCTCCCGTCTCCTTCAGGACAAAGCTAAACCTTCCTCCTTCAGACCGGTCTCACCTACTCATCACCACCACCAGTGTCTAGACCCCGGGGATTTCATCGGAGCGGTTATTTCCCTCCTGAATGATTATCCTGCAAACCGGGGCCTAATCGCCAAACACCATTACATTCTCCTGTTGTATTATCGTGGCAATCATTTCATTCATATGACGTGTAAACAATAAATATGTAATTCTTACATCACGTCTCTCCGGTTTGAAATGGTTTTTATCTCTCTTTGGTACATTTTTCCTTACTTAATTCAGTAGAACTAAATGTTCATTACAAAGTGTGTGCCCAACTGTGTGTATTAAATTAAAACGGAGCATTTACTGTCAGCTCAGATTTTGTTTCTGCTTTTTGAAACTGTAGTATGCTCATGTGTTTCATTGTTAGTGTACTCACACAATATTCTTAATACAATATTCTAAAGTCTCACTGTTATGTGGTCTTACATAATACACTTAAGTAAAAACATGCTATTGTTATTTATTTTCTCTTATAGTTTTAAATGCATTGCATTTGATATTGAGATAATCCAAAAGGAATTGTATATCTTGATATTTAGATACTTAGAAGTAACTAGTAGGCTAATTGTAACGGATTACATTTTTAAAGTAACTCTCCCGCTGATAAAATGTACATTATTGCTTTTGTTGATTGAAATATAGGCCCATTGTAATTCTCAGTCACCATGCTAGATGGTGCTGTAGCCCAACAGAGAATGAACAGCCTGTTCTCTCATGTTGTCTTTGTGGAGCTCTTTGACTTGTTTTGGAGGAGAGGCATTGCATGTCGTGCTGTTAGTGTTAAATGTTGTAACCTCAAATGAGACTAGAGAATATCTTAAAATTGAATTAGTTCTCAATGTGTGATTAGCCTAAACCGTGCGTTTGCTTTACTTGTTCAACCGCAGTGTGTGGCTCTTAAGTGTGCCTGTTGAGGTAAAGCTGTCTCGAGCTAACAATTACTGTAAGCTAGCCTTAGCAAGCTAACGCTAACAATACATGTTAAAAATCACACAGTTGTGAGATAAATACGATGTAATAACTTTTCTCCGAAAGGTTTAATGATTAAGCTTATCTAATACATTAAAGACAAATAAATAAAAAGTAAAAATACATTTCAGATATATTGAATCCCATTGAGAAATACATCTTATTAATCAATAAACATAGCCTACAGGGTATTCTAATGGGAATTTTTGGCTCATTACTTTATAAAAACGAATGCAATTTGACTGACCGTTTGTCTTTATGAGCCGATTGAAAAAAGTCACCGTTTTTGGTACATTGTGTCGGTATTTTTCACTCTTTTGTAAGAAGCTGTTGAACTTTGTCACAATGCGTCGACTTTTAACAAGAGTCATTCATCGCGTTTTGTTGTGTGGGCCGTTGAAACCGGCCATGGGCATTGAAGCAGAAATACACACACAAGGCCAACGGAGGCTGGTAAGTGTTTAACCTCAAATATGTTGCATACTGTCTACTATAAGAAAAGCAGACTTTGTCTACCATAGATTTTCTAAACCATTCAACCTGTCAAACTGGATTACTGGACTTCATAAATCCCACCAAAAACCATTCAGGGAATCAGGGAATTAAGCACTGTTGGGACAACGTTGCCATATCCATCCCATATTTCACGTTTAAATACATGTTCTGGATCAACCCAGGCCACTTTATTATTCGATATTAAATTGCTACATTCTTGGTAAATATCTAATACAGAAACGTGACAGCTTCAGCCATGTTGTTGTTACTAATGCAAGCTATCTTTAATTGATAGATTTTAGAATGGAGTTTGGTGACTGTAAAGTAGCCTACATTTACTCTGTACTGAACTCACAAGGGGACTTGTAGCTACTTTACTTGAGTATTTCAATATTTTTGCTACTTTATACTATACTCTACTAAAATTTAGAGGTAGATCGTGTACTTTACTCCACTACATAAATTTTTTTCCTTTAGTTACTTTTCAGATTTGGAATAATGATGTGAAATATAATTAACACTTAAATACAACTTTTGTTAAACCTGGAATCAATTCCCAAGCTACCCTGCAGTATACAAAGTCATTCAAACTAGCTGCACCTTTACCAGCTTTGAGAACACTTTCATGCATCAATAATAACAATGAAATCATATCATTTATAACAAAGTATTCCTTCTCTCTGCTACATGTACTTCTACTTTTACCTAAGTACAAGATCTGAGTACCACCTGTTTTGTCAGAGACTAGTCATAGTTTGTCCAAGGAACTTAGCCACAAAAATGGCTTTGATGGAGACTGAAAGACACAAAACAGGCATTGTAACTATACTGTGATATATAAGTTGAATTCTTATTGTACCATGATAAGGACGATCATGAGTAATTCATGTTTCAATAAAAGAAAACTCTTTATTGTACATTCTCTTTACTGTACTGAGTACTGTTCGGCTAAAAGAAAATAAGAACTTAGTGTGTTGAGACAGAACACAATGTGTGCAGTGTGTCAGCTGCCCATAGAGTCTAATACAATGTAGTCTATATTGTAACTGTTAAAAAAAACTGCTGCTGCTGCCAATGGAACAGTACCATCAGTACAAGGCAGTGGCTGTGTGTTTATGTCAGCCCTCTCAGCTGGCTTTCTCTCAGGAAAACAGTACATTTACCATTCTCCTTTAGGGGGTTTAACCCTTTCATTGGATCTTTCTCAATCATCTGATTCAACGCTGTTAACAAAGGCTTTGTAAACGCACAGTACTTGTTAGTAGAAGAAATTCATTGTTAGTTTTCGACTTTAAATTAAATCTGCTGGTACATTTATTTATATAATACCATTCTTATGCACTTACTTTAATACACATAAATCATGTGTGAGTTTAAAAAAGACAGTAAAGGAAAATATAAACCTATTTACAAACTTATGGGACAACCATGAGGAAAAAAATGAAATAAATGAACAAGAAAATTACAATATCGGAATGTTGCTCATGTGTACAAACATTTAAATTATCCAGTAATTTGTTCCATCTATAAATATATTTAAAAAAATCCCCAGCCATTTTATTTAATATCTATTTAGAAGAAAAAAAATCATATTCTAGTAAAAAAAATCAAAGATAAGGTACGCAATGATGTGTTTGTTTATACGTGTGTGTGTGTGTGTGTGTGTGTGTGTGTGTGTGTGTGTGTGTGTGTGTGTGTGTGTGTGTGTGTGTGTGTGTGTGTGTGTGTGTGTGTGTGTGTGTGTGTGTGTGTGTGTGTGTGTGTGTGTGTGTGTGACAGGTGGTGGGGCTGGGTAACACAGGGATGGAGGGTACCAGACACAACGTCGGCATGTCGGTGCTCGGCGCGCTCGCCGCCCGGCTCGGCGTGGCTGACCGTTGGCGTGGCGACAAGCACGTGTCCGGTGAGGTCATCCTGTCAGAGGTCGCACAAACACACGTAGTGCTGCTGCGGCCCCGGCTGCTGATGAACATCAACGGAGTGTCAGTGGCCAAAGCAGGTGAGGTCACCATCTCTGTGTGTGTGTGTGTGTGTGTGTGTGTGTGTGTGTGTGTGTGTGTGTGTGTGTGTGTGTGTGTGTGTGTGTGTGTGTGTGTGTGTGTGTGTGTGTGTGTGTGTGTGTGTGTGTGTGTGTGTGTGTGTGTATGTGTGTGTGTGGAACTAATTGACCTTTTACAAAGATCCTAGATTTGAAAAAAGCAAAAATGATGACAGTACATTAGTCAATAAGCTGAAGGGCTTATTCTCTGCTACGTTATGTCAGCTTTTGAAAAATATTTCTAAAGTTGCTGATCTAATAAAAGGCACTTAGTCTACTAAAAGTCTACTGCTTTCATTTATGCAACAGTCAGGGTTTTCTTTCTTTCTTTTTTTGTACAAATGTAACTTCCTGAATTATTCTTATATAAAATGATATGGTTGTCATTAAGGGAAAGATTCCTGGTTACATGTTCTTGAATATTCAATATGGATGATATAAAGTGTCTTTTTGTCATCCTCTGTAGCTGCTAAATATGGCATCAAGCCTGAACACATCCTGCTGGTCCACGATGAACTGGACAAACCTCTGGGGAAAATCGCAATAAAACATGGAGGAAGTGCCAGGTTGGTTTTCATTCGTAACCTTCTCGAGATCTCAGGTTGTCTTTAATAGTTCTACCTTTTGCAATCTGAAGGTCTGGAAAATGATAACCTTTAATGTGTCATGCTAAAAATACCTGTTCGACCACTATGCAAGAATCCAACCTCACTGCTGCTGCAAGACATAATGACACAGATCCATTTCTTATAATACTGTGATTGTTGGAGCTATTCATTGATTTTGTATTATTTCATAATCAAACATTTATTTTCTTGCTTTTATTTGAAATGCAGCTTTGGGCACCCAGTGATTTGGGCATAGGGTAATTAGGTGTTTATTGGAGACAGGTGGAGGTGGGATTGGATCACTAGAGAGGGCAAATGGGTTGTTATCTGGAAAAGCCACAGGGCATGAGAATAGGTGAAACGATTGTTCTTTGTACTATGAAATAAACTAAAACTAAAAACAACATGATTTTTCTGCTACAGTGACATTTTTGTCACAGATGCACTTGAATCAGTGTTATAGAAAATATTGAGGCTCCCTGTCATGTTTTTGTGGAAATGGCAGTTTGATGACCTGTGTTCAAATTACAGTGAAAATGCAAAATTAACTTTGACCCCAAATCTTCTTGTTCACAGAGGTCATAATGGAGTGCGCTCCTGTGTAGATTGTCTTCATACAGATGTAAGTGTCACTGCACAAATGTTCGCATGATTATTTGTATTTATTAGGGACAACCTGCTCCTCTTATTTGGATTTAGTTTTATTCTTGGATATTATAGTATTTCTTTGTATTTCTATGTTTGATTACTTTTATAAATGTAAACCTGCTGGTTGAACTCATGGTAACAGCTCAGACATATTTCCATAGCAGTCATGCAGATAATCTCATTAAGTCTCATGCTCAATAGGCTTTTCTCTGTTTTTAAAACACAACAGCAATACGACAAAGTTACAGAAAGACAAGACATTAAGACAAAGGAACAATTTCATTAGATACAACTTAGTTTATCTAGAAGGCAATCTTTGCCAATGATGCTCAATAAAGTTAGTATAATAATATCCTAATGTATACTGGTTATGTGTACAGTAAAATATAAAAATATATATAAAAGCGTAAAGAAACTCGCTCTGGATTACCAATTTAATCTGAAGGAACTTTACGTGTGCTTTTTGCTGAAACTTTTACTGTAAAAAATGTTGAAAATGTATCAAAAAATACACTGGTCTCTTAAAATTAAATGAAATCAAGCTCAAAACAATAGACCGGAGCTTGATCGTGTGAGTGTGTTAGTGGTCTCATCCTCTTGTCTCTCCCACAGGTGATGCCTAGACTTCGGGTGGGGATCGGCCGACCGGAGGGGCAAACGGTGGAGCGCCACGTCCTGGGCCGATTCTCAACCGAGGAGAAGAAGGTTCTGAACTCTGTTCTGGTCCAAAGCGTGGACATCCTCCTCTCCCAACTCTCCCAACAGGGCTCCCCGTCCCCCTCCTCCCCAGCAGGGGGCAGACAAGCAGCACAGAAGACTCCCCTGCCGCTCACAGCTGAACCTAACTCAAAAACATGAACCCTGACAGAGAGAGGATCTTTACTGTGAATGTATTTATTCTCTGTCCTGAGATAAATGAGCCAAAGGAGACACATTTCTACCGAGCATGATAACTGCTCAAAACAATACACTTGATCCATCTTCTTGGTAACAGGAGTGTGTGGGTGGATGCCACAGCCTCCTTAAAGCAGAGCTGCAACTGATTATGTGTGGTTTTATTTAAAGATTATAATTTACTTTATCACATTTTGGAAAATGAGCGAAAAAGAATATCAAAAGTATTGGTTACTATGGATAAGGAGGTTGTGTTTTTCCTTATCTTGGTGTGATTATTGATTGACATTGATAGCTAAAAAAAAGCAGAGCTTATGTTTTTGATGTGGAGTCAGGAAAATATGATCTATATCGTTACATTTTTAAATATTAAACTTGACTGGCATAAAACATGTATCGGGAACATTCATACCATTGTTGCCTGCACTGTCTATTCTAAAGCTAATACAGATTTAAAAAAGTAAGATTTATATACATGTATTGTCCTTAAAGTAATACATTTTACTTTTGGAGATACATGTGACATTTCAAGTGTTTAGGCTACTATTATTTTGGAAATCACTTTCATATTAATAACAACAAAATAAAATGTAGTCATAAATGGTTATCTGCAAGGTGGATTTAAAGGTATATAAATGCAGAAAATAATCTGGCACTAAAGGAAAATTAATTACTGATGCATTTTTGATAAACTGCTATCAGCTGATGGATCTAGCAGGAAACTAACAGACGTAAAAAACAGACGTATTGATGGGAAATGGATCTTTGCAGAGTTAATTCTCTACTAGAGGAATCCTGATACTGACCGAAGATGGACTTTTTTGCTGTTTTCTTTCAGAACCTCATATTTTTGCATATTATATTTCACTTGTCAGGACTCAAGCCATGACCTAGAAACACACATGTCTGTATGCTCCTCTGTAGTGTGGGCACTGGAAATATCTTATTGTAGCTGACGTAAAAGATAAAGAATTTAAGCATACGGTAAGCATGGTCTCATTTGTGTATTTCTCATGTGTGATGGTATTTAAGTTAATAGACTACCAAGTGGTCTTTGAAATCGAAAGTCAAGAATTGCACTGGAAGAAAACAAAAAGCTCTTGTTCTCCTCTTTTGCATGTGAAAGTGTCAGCGAGCCTCCTCATGCTGTCAGCCGAACATACGCTTCTCCTCTCATGCTGCTCTCTTCCATCTTGTCCTCCCTGATGTGGCTCTTTGGGCTAAAACATATTGATTTCCTCTTTGCAATTGTCACACTAATTACACTCTTCATCAATTAGATGCCTTTAATGAGTTGCATCCAGTCAAGAGGCGCACTGCGTTCTCACACTGTAGAGAATGTCGGAGGAGGGAGGCTTTCGGTGGGGGGAGGTGGCGGACAAAAAAAGCCAGAAAAGAGCATATAAAACAGCGGAAAGAGGCCGACGAGCTGCTGAATGAGGGAAATCAATACAAAGGGGGCCAGTAGATTGCGATGGAGGGCTAAAGAAGAAAGGCAGGCGAGAAACAAAAGGGGCCAAACATTGTTTAGAGCCGGTTTGTTTGAGGCCTTCTGTCCTGCTGTAGCTCAGAGTCACAATAGCTGCAGGGACACACTTGTGGACATGAGGAGAAGGGGGGGGGGCTCAAAGGAAACTTCTTCCACACACACACACTGAACACCCCTCACCCTCCTAAAACCCCCCCGTCTTTCTTTGCTGTGACCCCGTTGAGCCACCCTCCGCCTCCATCAGGCCACTTTCCCAGCCCCTCCTCGCTGGTCAGCTTTAGGAGGCTTCACCAGTGCCTTCAATAACGTTTCTCCTGAAAGGGCCAAAGGTCAGCAGTGGGGCTGGACACCTGGGTCTTTAGAAGAGACCCTAAACGTATTCAGGAATGGGACCCCCAACCTTCCCCCATGCTCTACAGTCAGGCGTAGCAGGGCTAACAGTGGCCCGGTGGGGGGTCTTCCCACAGATGTGCTAACCTTTCAGAAACATGCAGGCCAGCTTTAAACTGATGAAGGTAATTAAGTAGAACTACATAGAATAGAACATATTCTCATTTACCATCTTTTTAAGTTGAAATCGTACATTTTAGCCATGCTTGCAGCTCAAAGGATGGAGATGAAGGTTGGTCAGTCCAACACTTGGGTCCTGACTGAAATACCTCCACAACTATTGGATGGATTGCCATGAACTTTGGTGCAGTCTGATCCTTTGAGGACTCTTACTATCTCACTGTTGACTTTTTAATTTAATTGAAATATCTCAACAACTATTTGTAGGATTGCCATCGATTTGCTTCTGATCCTCCAGTTTAAGAACTACACAGAATAGAAAATGTTGTCCTGACTGAAATACCTTGACAACTATTGAATGGATTGCCATGAATTTTGATGCAGTCTGATCCTTTGAGGACCTTTCCTTTCGCACCAGTGTTGACATTTGTGTTTTTATTTAAATATCTCAACAACCTTTTGAAGGATTGCCATTGAATTTGTCTTTGATGTGTTGACTCGTCTTGGTGTTCCCCAGCAGATATATTATATTGCATTTTCCAAAAAGGTGTCACCTATAGAGTGGTGCAGTGAGCCAAAAAGTTAGCATCGCAAGGGGTCCTTCGATAAAAAGTAATGGGATGCCCCATTCAATCGCCAGAAATGCAATCACCAGAAGTAAAAAGCTAACGCTGCGATATAAAATAACTACATCACGGTCAATGGCTTCTCATCACCCCCACTAAGCTAACGGCGGACTTGTGCAGTTTTTGCTGTTGTATGTTATGTCGTAGAACAAAAGTCTTCAGCTTCAGTTAACCACATACTATTAAACACATATTATTTCAGACTTCTTACCACAAACACCTTCAAGAAAACGTTGACTTCAAGGTGTTGGAACCGGAAGTGGTGAAATTCTAAATATTATCCGGATTTTAGGCTCATTACTGCACGACTCTATTCAATCAAATATTTGTAAATGTACTTGTTGGATTGGTAGCAAATGTTGCATGGATATGGTTGGGCCACCGCTGCCATCAGATTGACTGATTATTAGTATTTTACTTTCAGATATCTCAGCAACTATTATGTATTGGCTTTAACTTTGGTACAAATTGGTAGATCATACAAAGAGGAAGAATTTGACACCTAAACTACCAACTAGCGCCACCATCAGGTTCAAATATCTTAGTTGGTTACATCTGTTCATGATCCAGGACCTGCACCAGCCTCAGCTATACTTAATTGTGTTAAATGTTAATTACAAATTGTTTGCATGCTAATATCATACACTAAGATGGTAAACATTATTAAACAGATGTAAAGATGCAAACATGTTGTCCCTGGTGATGTATCAACAAGAAAACTCATTCTCGATGAATGGCCACTCTAAAAGACACAGTTGTTCTGGTTCCATACGGAAAGTGGCATCCTGACTACATACCGACCCTATTACCTTGGCAACCTGTAGCACCCCCAACCTGCTGCAGAGGCATGTGGCTTCAGAAGTGTCAACATAAAGGACAACAAGAGTGACTCTTATTCTTGGTGTGAGGAGTTTGAAGTGTGGACATCAGCAGTCTCCAGCTGAGTTGCAGGCACCAGTAGGGGCCCCATGGAAGTGGAGCAGAGAGTAATATCCCCAGGACCTCACACTCGTAGTGGTCTTTATAAGTATATTGCGATGTGTATACAATCTTTTTTACATTATTATTGGCCTGTTCCTGTAGAGAATCTATTGTCTTATGACTGTCATCATTTCCAAGTACATACAGTAGAAATAGGGCTGTTTTCTTATTTCTGCAGCATTATAATGCGATATAGATATATATAATAGAATAGAATCCTTTATTGTCATTATACAGGTATACATATATATATATATATAAAGCTATATTGTGCTTACTGTGCTTATTTTATCCCCATCAATGTAGGTTACCCTCATGATAATAACCTATGCCCTATGTATTACCCAATAATATTTCTCCAGGGACTGAATAGTCTTTAGTGACCTTAATGTATTTTATCTCTTGCTGTAGTACTGTAATGTTCCAGTAGGGATCTTTAGTATCTTTCAGCATCAATACAATTTCTTTTTATAGTACACTCTGAAGCCGTGATGGTTTCCCATGGCAGAGCTGTGTGTTACAATGAATCCAGGCCCGTTGGGGATCCTTTTCTCTATCGTCTCTCTGATGAGCATGCATTAATAACGCGTCCTTCTCCCCTTTCATAGCTCTAATCTCCAGTGATCTCCCGCACTAAATTATTCTTACAGTGCCATGAAAAGGCAGCAGCGGGGCCCTTTAAGAGGCAAATGAGCATCCAACGTGCAAAGATGTTCCCAGCAACGGAAATGGTAACTCACTGTACACAGCAGAGCAGAGGAATCCACTGACATGTCTGATGAGAGGGAAAGCAAGGGTCCACTATAACCTTAAAGGCAAAGCCTGCTGTGTAATTTGTCCTTTAACCCCTTGACTGACTGTTTACATTTGCCTTTACGCTGATGTTTTTGTACAGAGCGGGGTGCAACAATAAAAAAGGATATTCACATTATTATTATCACCCTGGGATCCAAGATAGGTTTTCTTTAGAAGCCAATAAAACGCAATCATATTGAGTTTTTGTTCCTATTCATTGTTCATTTGAGGGTATAAAGCTTTGAAGTGAAGTGAAACCCAGACCTAAGAATTTATTTCATGGTGAGAAGCTGATCTACAGTCCAATACTGACAACAATATTGAGATAAATGAAGATTAATATATTTTGGTTGTAACATTTCGCTGCATCTTTAAGAATGAGTATTGCACAGCTATTGTTGAAGGAACATTGTTTTGCAGAATTGTTCAATGCCAAATATTTTTCGTCCAATGGGTTGCTTGCAGTTCTAGACCCCAAATCACAAGTATTCAGTATCTGTACAAGAATAATTTTCCACGGCAGAACTGGAAGTCAAAGGGAGTCTTGTTTTGTTTATGTCATTTAACCACTTACATAAGGATTCTGTATGCTGAAAGCAAACCACACATAATGATGATTCAACCATATATATTTATATATATCATTGAAATATAATTGGAAAAAAAACGTTTGTGGCTCTTAACAGCTGGCTGCTGGCCAAACGTAAGTGCGATTTTGAAAGTTACCAAATCTGAGGCTTATTTTGATTACCTTCAAACAAATCTCTGTATTTGTTCATGAGCAGTGAAATGAAGTCATGTGAAGTTGCAATACTGACAAATACCGACAAAATATTACAGATAACATTCTCATCTGTAATATTTATTTGGTTTTTGTTCATAATTTCATAGACTGTATAGTCACCAGGAGGTCTCCCAAAGGTTTGTGGACTACTTTTTCTTGAGTCTGGCATTAAGGCCGTCACCAACCCTAACCCCAACCCTAACCCCAACCCTAACCCCAACCCTAACCAGCAGTGACCCAAGAGGGTACAGATTGGCAAAAAGGAAAAACTAATTTTCCCATGACCGAAATGTTACATATATACTTTCATAAACTGGCAACACATTGTGAAAGTTAATGAATGGGGCTCCCAAAGTAGTGATACACCATGGTAGGGACCCGTCAATCGTAAGGTAATCCCGCCCTAAAGCATACCCTGCTTTACTTTCTATTTCACTCTAAATTGGAACCTACATTACAAACTTATCATGCTGTATTAACCTTTTAAAGGGGCGGGGGCTCCCGCACATCTTGCAAGAAACAGCGTCTGAGGGCTTCTTAACATTTAACAAACTATGAATGTGTCATACCCACTTAACGGGAAGAAACTCAGCTACCTGACGATATGAACCATTTTTACCGAAAAACAAAACACAAGTCTAACGCAGAGCCTCTAAATGAGCACTAAGCGAAAAAGTGCTAACGCACTTACCACATAACTCACAGTAGAAATAATAGGCGCTTTCACACCGGAGTACTTTTCCCAGTATAGTTCCGATATAGTTCCGAAAATGTGCGTTCACACCAAAAAAATCCGGAACTAGAACTTAGTTCATGAGAACCTTTCCACCCCCTTTTCAGTCCCTGCTAGAGAGCAGGTACTTTCATGGGAGAAAAAGGTTCCCATTTCTGATTGGCTGGGCGGATTGCAAACCACGCCCCGTAAAACTCCCCAAAAGTTTTGTGAAGCCGCCATTTTATGTTCTCGCATTAACATTATTAGCATTAGCATTAGCCCAGCGCACCAACGGAGAGAGACGAATTTATGGCAACACAAAAATAAAACGTGGGAGCGGTGGAGATGAGGAGATGTCGGCGTTCTGGCGATTTACTCGGAAGCCAGTCCCCAACTCCGGGGACTTCCGGCCGGGGACTTCGGGTGGCAGTATACGCCGTGAAGTTGTTTGCATATCATATGAAAGCTAAGAGCGGCAGCGAAGGCGAAACCAGACAACACACAACTTAGCTTTACGTATAGCCAAAACGGCAAATACGTCTTACCTTTACTGTTTGCTGATCAAAGTGCGTTCAATGGCATTAAAACGCATAAAAACGCTGCTGAAGGTTAATCCAATGTCTCTGTGTCACTTTGAAATGATTACTGATATCCATCATCATATTTATGGAAAAAAGCGTATTTTTCATATAGAGTGTGACGGAGCTTCAGGTTTTGGGCAAACTGCGTGCGCATCACTCTCAATCCTCAATGGTAATGTTTAGATGGATGGAGGAACTTCCACTTGATTCTATTGGCTAACGGTTAAAAAGAGGTGTCAATCACCAAAATCGAGCAATGGGTTCCAGAGAAACGGCAAATACACCCAAATACACCAAATGACCCCAGAGGTGTGCTAAACCTCTCTAAAAAGGTTACATTTAACTTGTTTTGCATCAATCTTGATACAGGGTACTTATTATATGTTATAGTTTGGATTCCTAAAGCTTTTAGTCTACTATCCCATCATTCAAGGGTGGTTTTCACTATAAGTAATGTTTTTCTTTTGGACGGAAACTATAATTTACATTTTTTGATGTTCAATCTGAATTTTACTTTAAAATAATAACATCTATATTGATTCTGACTTTTCTACATCCAACTCACAGGTGTATCATTGCTTTGAGAAAAAAGATTATTAATTCACCCCTTTTAGAAGTGAAGATGTTCTGGGCATGTCATTTTCGAGCCTGAAACCTGAAAAACAGGCTCAGGGCTTAACAGGTTAAAGCAAATCTGAAACTAGCAATTTAGTACCATAAACTTGTCAGTTAAATCTTTACTGAGGTAATAAATCAAGTGAGAATTTGATCATTTTCTCATAGACTTCTATACAGCTGGAGTTATTTTAGCAACCAGTGGAGTTGCCTGTTGCTGGCTTTTAGAAACAATGCAGGTGAGGCCCCCTTGACATTGTTTTTTAAGACCCGGAGGAAATACTTGAATAATTATCATCAATATTGTCAGAACCTGTGCCATTTGTCAATCGGCGGGTTATGATTTCCAAATATTAGCTTCTTAGTGCTGATTGCACCCACGTGTGTGTTCCAAGATGGCAGCACGTTGATTTGTTTCTGTCTGTGTTAAGGCACAATGTTGCCTAAAGCTACCCTTGTGTTCGCTTTTTTCCTGGGATTAATTGTCAGCCCGCATGTCGGCAAAACTGACGGATTGCCTCCCAGCAATATCTCTGTTCACTTCGGACATTCGGATGGTGGAACCTCTCCATCGCTGACGTTTCATGGCACGAAATGCGCTCTCCCCGTATGCCGTTTTTACTCTGGACTCGCTAATATCGAAGGATCGGAGCAGCCCCGCCCCCCTGAGGAGCGACGCGTCCAGAGCCCATGTGAAAAAATCATCTTCCAGACTGTTAATATTGTTACTGCTATTACTCTCTGGTAACGTTAACATTAACCCTGGTCCTGGGTGTTTCTCTGCTTCCTTGCATCATTTGCCAACTCCGAATGAGTTTAGCTATAGGCAAGGATTGGGTTTTCTGCATGTTAATGCTAGAAGCCTAGTGCCCAAATTAGATGTTTTCAAGACCTGGTTTTTAGTTGCTAAGCCTGATATTGTTGTAGTTTCTGAAACCTGGTTAAAACCGTCTGTCACTGACACTGTTATTCACATTGATGGATATAATGTATTCAGAACAGATCGTAAGGGCAGAGCTGGTGGTGTTGCAATATACACTGCTGAGAAACTACAGTGCTCAGTCCTTCACTCAATTTCAATTCCAAGGCAATTTGAGTTGCTAGCAGTCCAAATAACTATAGCAAATGCTCCTCTCACTGTTATTGGCTGTTATAGGCCTCCATCGGCCATCATGGATGCAACTACTAGCCTTACTGAATTGTTGTCTATGTTTTCTTCTGAAATCATATTATTGGGTGATTTAAATTGGGACTGGTTGAGTGATTTGTGATTCTTTGAACTTAACTCAGCTTAGTGATAGTCCCACTAGAATAAACCCTGCCAAACCCAATAACGATACCCTTATATATGTCATTCTAACAAATGCAGCTCATAAGTACGTGTCTGTTGGTGTTTTTCCTAATGATATCAGTGACCATTGCACTATTGCTTGCGTTAGGAGCACATATGGCGCATTTCCACTGCAACGGGATAGCCCCGTTTAAGCGTCCCTAAGCGTCCTCGCTCAGGCCTCCGGCTGCCTCGCTGGCCGTCCGAGGCCGTGGCGCATTTCCATTACAGTTTAGGACCTGGGGTAGCAACGCAGTGTAGGCGGGGCGATCGGCTTCACATTTCAAGTTGTTCCGTCGAGCTCCCGCTGGATTTTATCATCCCCAATGAGATGTAGGAACGTCCTCGGTCGACCACGGTGTGCTTTTCTTTTACGTTGCCATTTTTGTAGCTCCTCCGTTTAAAAAAATGCTGTGTATAAAAATGCTGCAAGCTTGCTTCTAGATATATATGCGACGCTAGGGATGATCTCGCGCGCGATCTTGTGACGATTCTCTCTGACCAATCAGCAGTCGAGAGTGTTGACGTCACTAGTTCAGCCCTTGCCCTGGCCTGATAGAACCACGATTTTATGGGGCCGGAAAAAGAGGGAAAAAGTACCCGCTAGCCGGTACTACGCTATATGGAAAGGCCACCAAAAACTGGCCTGGCCGCTTGAGGACGATTAAGGACGCTTAAGGACGCTTAAACGGGGCTACCCGCTGCAGTGGAAATGCGCCATAAATTGCCCAAAGCCAAGGGCCTTATCATGCTCAGGCGCTGCTTCAAACACTTCTCTGAGCAGGCTTTCCTACACGATCTGACGGAGGTTAAATGGCACTTCATAGCGTTAATTCCATCTGTCGATGTTGCCGTCCAATTTTTTTATTGATCACTTTTTATCGATTATTAATAGACACTCCATGGTTTACTAGAGAATTATCTGATCTAATTCATGATCGAAATAAGCAATAGTCCTTAGCTAGAAAGTCTAACACTAGTGATGACTGGCTTCTTTTTCGTGTCCTCAGAAATAAATGTTCAGCCCTTATTAAAAAAGCTAAAGCTGATTACTATCTGAGCTTAACCACTGATTGTTTTAATGACCATTCTAAATGTTGGAAAACAATTAAATCACTTCAGAACAAGAAGGTTTCTAGTTTCCCACAAAAACTGAAGGTCAGTGATTCTTTTATTTCAGATTCAGATGGTATGTCTAATGCTTTCAATGCTCACTTCAAAAAGGCTGGTCACATTTTTGATGAGCAAAGTCATGACTCTCTAAATGGTCGTACTCACAGCCCTAGTCAAGAGATGAACTCCCCTGTTTTTGATTTAGCTTATTTCTCGGTCTCTGAAGTCTTACAGGGTTTGCACTCAATTGATCCTAAAAAGTGCCGGGCCTGACGGCCTCGACCCGTTCTTTTTAAAAATTGCAGCTCAGATTATAGCACAACCAGTAACTGATATTTTTAATCTCTTCCTGTCCACTCACACACTGCCAGCTGTGTGGAAGCAAGCTCTGGTATCGCCCCTCTTGAAAGCTGGTGATCCCACGGAGTTGAATAACTATCGTCCTATCTCAAATCTTTCTGTGTTATCAAAGATTCTTGAGTCCCTAGCTTCTACTCAGATTCAGATCAAAGCACAGTACTGTGACTGCCAGTCTGAAAGTCTTAGACGATATTAAGGCTGCTTTGGATACAACATCTCTTTGTGTTGCATTGTTTATTGACCTAGCCAAAGCATTTGACACTAGATCACCATATTATGTCTAATGTTATGTTGATGTCTCGTTTCGGTCATAATTCCATTTGCTGGTTTCAGAGTTATCTAACCGACCGTACTCAATGTGTCAGGCTGGGTGGTACTGTCTCTGAGCCAGTCACCTTGGAGAAGGGAGTTCCACAGGGCTCTATTTTGGGGTCTTTGCTCTTTTTATTATATGTAAACAATATTTGTAATCAGATGCAATTTTCTACCTATCATATGTATGCTGATGACACTATTGTATACTCATGTGCTCCTTCTCTGGATATGGCCGTTTCCAATTTAAAATCTGATTGTATCACGCTGCAGCATGCACTTCTTGATTCCAAACTGCTTTTGAACAGTAAGAAAACCAAAGCAATTCTTTTTGCTCCCAAGTCAGCGTCCTCTTGCCTCTCCATTGACACCCTTGATGGCGTCTCTGTTGAGTTTGTCGATACCTACAAATATCTTGGCTTTTGGTTGGACAGTAATCTGAACTTCAAACACCATATTGAAGTTCTGTCAAAGAAATTGAAATGCACTCTTGGCTTCCTTTACAGACTTAAATGTTGTTTTTCAACTTCACCCCGTAAAAGGTTGGTCTCTCGCTTATTCCTGTCCCAGCTGGACTACGGTGATACCATTTATAGATTTGCCTGTCCCACTGTTTTGGCCAAACTTGACCCACTCTACCATGCTGCACTGCGTTATATATCA